>NC_063188.1:99453887-99791304 GCF_023159225.1 Perognathus longimembris pacificus
GCCTTTTCCTCCATGAACTGTATTGCAGGATAATCAAAGAAGATTATAAAGAAAAAAATTCTCTTTATGGAAAAATTCTACCTAAAAATGAAAGCAGGATAATATTAGAGTATTATCAATTTGCAACTGCTAATGATTTATTGGATTTAAAACAGACATAATCAGATATTATGGACTTCCTCATGAACATTCACTCTAGAGGTTTGCAAGCTTTTTTGGCAAGAAAATCACATTTTAATCTGATGAAACTTCTTATTCTAACTACTATTTTACAGTAAATTAAGAGGAAAGAGGAACATATAAAACAAATACTACAGCAATGCAGTCTGCAAAATGATGAGAAATCAAGGTCTTTAAAAACAAGGTAAGAAGGAAAGGAGGATATGAAAAGGACATATACATTAAAAGAGATGTGTCTGTCAATTGCCATATGTGGACCTCATTTGTATACTGAAAATTATAGAAATTCAATTAAATTCTAGGTATTTTACAATAAAAATTAATTAGTATAGATTTTTAGGTAAGATAATGGCATTGAAGCTACATTTTAAAAGAGTATTTAATACATATGGATTAAGTGATAATAGTATTTTGGACTTGCTTCAATAAAATCTCAGTAGGGGAAATTTGGTTTTGTTTGATGCTAAATAAAATTAACAAAGTGATAATTTTTGCATCTGGGTAATGGACTTATTACTCCTATCAATTTTAGAAATTTTTATAATATGAAATTGAAAAATAATCAATATTTTATTTTGATTATAATAAAACTTAATTCTCAACAAATAGAGACTTAAATTATAACCAGTTAGAACATAGTGGTAGATCTTTTTGTAATAGGAATTTTAAAAATTTAAGTACTAATTTGACAAGATAGGCACACAATCTAATATTAAAACATAATTTTAGCATATTCCTGAGAGATAGATAATAGACTTCAACAGAGAGAAGGACTTACAGCACTCATAGGTAGGAGAAAATAAGACAAAAAGTAGCCATCTAAGTTCACTGATGCCTATTTTTTTTCTAAATTGATGTATGAATATGATGAAATTTTAAAGAATACTCCTTTTCTGGAGTTATATAAGTTAGTTGTAAAGTTTATCTAAAAACATATGTGGTTAAAAAGTCTGAAACTAAGAAGAGCAATGGCTAGTGGAATGGCTAGTGGATTAGAATATATTAAAATTAAATTATCGTGGTGTTAACAAATAGAGAGCCAGACTAATAGAACAAAAGAAACTGAGAAAGAACCCTAAGTGTATATGATGTATATGTGGAATAATGATATTTCAAATAAGTAGGAAAATTCTCTCTCTCTCTCTCTCTCTCTCTGTGTGTGTGTGTGTGTGTGTGTGTGTGTGTGTGTGTGTGTGTGTGTTGGAAATATGAATCTTGAGACTATGTCAGCATCAACCAACTCTGAATAGTGTGATTCTCAGATCTCTGCCTCCTGGGCAGTTAGGATTATAGGCATGAGCCACCAGTTCCTGGTAGGAAAATTATCTTAGAGGATAATTTTTGAGAGTTACTGAAATGAAAGATTTAAAAAAATTAACATTTGCTCTATTTCAGATGGATTTGAGATCCAATGTTCAAACTATTCAAGTGGTCCAAGAATACATATGTAATTTCCTTATTTACTGTGTTGTTTTATCTCTTTGTCTAGTTTTTTGAAGAGGGAAGAATGTTTTTATCACTCTCCGATTCAGTTTCCCCTCTTCCTAAAATAATTTCAACTACTTTCTTTGCTCTATTTTCATACATGGAAACGATCTACTTCATCAATATTCATCCATTTTTATCATCATTAGTACTTCCCCTCCTACTAGCCTCTACCCTCCTAACAGCCTTTTTCTTTCCCCTGTGATTTTTAAAAAGAACAAAAGATGTCAGGAACAGTTCATGAAAAAGAAATACAATTGACCTTTAGCACATAAAAATTATGAATTTTAATCATAATAACAGATATACAATTATAACTCCATTGAAATGCTGTTCGTTCTCTTTGGAAAAAAATCTAACTTAGTCTAACTTGATCAGCTGTATGGAAATGTGAGACTCATACATTGTTGCAGAAAGGTCTGGGTTGTGGCTTAAGTGGTAGAGCACCCACCAAGCAAGCAGGAAGCCCTGAATTCAAACTCCAGCCCTATCAATAAAAGAATTTGACATCTTCTATTCTAAAATTTTGGCCTTGGACCCATATAAATTATTTTCATAATTATGAAACAAAGTAAATCAAAGGAAATAAATCAGTCTCTAAAAATACAAATGAAACAAATGAACCCAAATATCTGTCAAGTTATATCATAACTATGTTAAGAGTTATTTCAAATAACTTTAAGTTCTTTGACTCTAGATTTCCAAGTTTATATGTGTGAAGGAAAAAATCCCTATGAATTAAATTTTTACCACTTTATTGAGCTACCCATAATTACATACACATATATTTTGATGATTATGAATATATATGAGCAGCTCTGATAGTACTATCACAATCATATCTATTAATTTCAAATGTTTTCTTTTTAATTAATTTATTTCTTTATTGTCAAATTGAAGTACAGAGGAGTCACAGTTTCATACCTAAGGCAGTGTGTACATTTCTTATCCAACTTGTTACTTACTCTCTCATATTTCCCCCTGCTTTTCCCCCTCCCCATCTCCCTTCCTCCTATGGGTTGAACAGTTGGTTTATAGCATATAGTTTTGTAAGTATTGCTGTTGCATTAGTTTGTCTTTATCCTTGGTCTCTCCAGTTTGGTATTCCCTTTCCCTTCCCTAGTTCCAATACATGTATATACAATATCCAGGTCACCAAAATCAGTTACAGTGATGAAAGAGCACCTCAGCAAACAGACTGTGAGAAGCCATGGTTCCCAGACAGACCAGTGACCCCCAGTTACAGAGAGTACCCTAGCCCTACCTGCAAACCAATCGAATGTTTTCTTTTGACAAAATTAAATTCTAAACTCAGACTCATTCTTCGAAATAAAATTTGATTGTATTGTTGATCATAAGTTTGAATCACATCTTCAATAACATATTTAAATTGCATTTTTAATAAAAAGTTTATCATTGTTGTTAGTTTCAACATACCATGTGAATTTGTGCCCTTTTTCATTTGTCTTTCTTTCCCATGGTTTTACTCCTGATATCACTGTAACTGACAATAAAGAAGTGAAAAAAAAAAGAATTTGAAAAGCAAAGTGTATAGATACCTTAGTTGGATAAAGCAAAATAGAAAATATAACAACTTCTACAAGACAAATTGTTTTGATTCTTAAACAATTAGGTGATATATGGATAAAACTGGTAAACAATTATGTAATTTGTGGATCTCATTTGAATCCTGATTTAGACAAATTTCACTTTAAAGCATTGTGATAATTACATAAATTTGAACCAGAACTAAGTTTTAGATTATTTCATGGACTATTGTCAGCTGAATTTTTGAATATTGTGACTATACTAGAGATGCTACATATTAAAGACTTATAGCAAAGTATCATAGAAAATATACAATATCAAAGATTTGCTGGCTAGGTGCTGGTGGCTCCCGCCTGTATTCCTAGCTACTCAGAAGGCTGAAATCTGAGGAACATGGTTGAAAGCCAGCTTGGGCTGTGGCTCAAGTGTTAGAGCACTAGTGCTAGCCTTGAACTAAAGAGCTCAGGGACAACAGTCAGATCTGTAGTTCAATCCCCATGAGTGACAAAAAAGTTTTGCTTTGGGGCTGGGAGTATGGCCTAGTGGCAAAAATGCTTGCCTCTTATACATGAAGCTCTGGGTTCGATTCCCCAGCACCACATATGTAGAAAATGGCCTGAAGTGGTGCTGTGGCTCAAGTGGTAGAGTGCTAGACTTGAGCAAAAAGAAGTCAGGAACAGTGCTCAGGCCCTGAGTCCAAGCCCCAGGACTGGCAACAACAACAAAAAAGTTTTGCTTTAAATTTAGAAGTGAGGACAAATGATGAATGGGGTGATATTGATCAAGATGCACGCACTCATAAATTCATAAATTAACATGCTGAATTGAAACTTCTTTGTACAACTATTTAAAGATAATTTTAAAAATTTAAAAGAGGAAGAGGAAAAGGAAGAAAAGGAGGAGGAAAAAAATCCACAACAGCAACATGGAGTTATAACTGACTAAACAAAAATAGCATATTTAGCTGGGCACCAGTGGCTCATGCCTGTAATCCTACCTATTCAAGCGGCTGAGATCTGAGGATCATGGTTCAAAGCCTGCCTGAGAAAGAAAGTCTGTGAGAGGAGGAAGAAGATGGTGGAGGAGCAACAGTGCACTAGCTGAGCTCCCTCCAACAGCACAGTTTTCCCACCCCAGAGGAACTTTTACTGCTAGATAGACAGCTCATATAAGTTCTAACAGTACAGGGGTTCCGGCCAGGAAGGAAAAGTCAACTTAGCTGGTCTGAAATCACAGATTCGAGCTCTGGGTGGAGTCCCAACGCCACATTAGTGCGGGCGCCAGCACCACACTGTGCACCCCGCATAGCTCAAAGGAGACCAGGGAGAAATTCTCCAGACGGCAGCATATAGACAGATCGCAGGCTGAGCACAGATGGGCTGAAATCTTAGAGACAGTGTGAGTACCCCACGAAAGACAGTCTCACTCGCTCCCAAAGAGCAGCTTCTCCCACATCCGTGAGAGCAAAGCGCCATCTTTGACACTGGCAAAGCATCAGACCAGACCCGAGCTAAAGCCCGCCTGGGGAAAGTGAGGACAAAGCGGCCATCTTTGAGAAGGAGAAGAGGGACCAATTAGTGAGAGCCACCTCTGCCCAGGAGAACGACCCTTGCCCAGGCGGGAGGCGTGTCCTGGGCCTTGGCCCGGCTAGAAGTGCCCGCCCTGCTCACTGGAATTCCTAAATTAAAAAGCAAAAGCAGCAAGCAGCTATGGGCAGCACGGAACTGCCACACCGGAGAACAAACTTCCCAAGACAGATAAACAAACGGTCCCATTTAGATGCCCAATTCCCAGCCTGAAAGAGAGCTGAATTCCATACCCAGCTCTGCCCAGAAGGCCGCCCTGCCCAGGAGGGTGGAACCTCCCCAAGGCAAGTGACTCAGCCAGGTAAACCAGGCCAGAGGCGCCCCACCCTGCTGAGTCCACAGCCTATTCAAAGCCAAGCATTAAAGGCAGCGGCCACACAGCAGATGGGAGGAGCCACGGCTCCGGAAACCGCTCAAGTCCCCACCTACAGAGCACGCCCAAGTCTTACCTGCAAGCTGTGCAAACCACAGAGACCCAGGATTGCACCAACAGGGGAGGAGGGTCAGAACAGATCCACCCCTGCAAACTGAAAGCACGTCAAACCAGCCAAGGGGCAGAATAGACTGCAGACCATCGCAAGGAAACCAGAGACTCTATGTAGAAAGTCTATCCAAACAAGGAAGACATTTATTTTTGTCTCAAAAGATTTTTAAGCTTTCATTTTTATTTTTTTCTTATATTTTCATTTCTGAAACAGCATTGGTTTGATTTGTTTCCCATTTTCACCTGTTGGTTCTATCAATTTTTTTTGTTGTTTTTTTTTTTGTTGTTGTTGTAGTTGATCTTTTTTTTTTCTTTTTTCTTTTTCTGTTTTTTTCTGTCTTTCCTTTTTATTTAATTTTTTTTAAAAAACTTTTCTCGGTTATGTGCATCTGTCTTCCAGTATTCTCTCTTTATTTCTCTCTATGTATTCTCTTTCTTTAAAAATTACTTTCCGGGCTGGGGATATAGCCTAGTGGCAAGAGTGCCTGCCTCGGATACATGAGGCCCTAGGTTCGGTTCCCCAGCACCACATATACAGAAAACGGCCAGAAGCGGCGCTGTGGCTCAAGTGGCAGAGTGCTAGCCTTGAGCGGGAAGAAGCCAGGGACAGTGCTCAGGCCCTGAGACCAAGGCCCAGGACTGGCCAAAAAAAAATAAATAAATAAAAATAAAAAAAAATAAAAATTACTTTCCTATGAATAACATCTCCACTCTTTACTGCTAACGCTCCACTGTCTATCATTTTAACCTTGTTGTTTCTACTGATTCTACTCTCCTCCACATTTCCATATCACTGAAATTAAACCAAAATCATCACCCCCCCCAATACATTTTACTCTAGTTTCTTTATTACCTCTAACTTACCCTCCTGACTTACTACTAGGTCCTCCAGATCCCATTGATGCCTGGTTATTGGGTAGAGGGTATCCCTGCTTAATTCGAGTGAAACAAAGGGGTTCATAGAGAAAGCCAGTCCAAAAGGAACTTAATATAAGAACAAGAATTGCTCATAGGGTTGTAACAGTAAATAAGTAACTACTGAATACAGGGCTCAGGATTGGTTGTTATATTGAAATTGTATTCTTTAGGAACGCCAAATCTAATTTTATACACAGGTATAAAAGGTATGTGTATTTAATTGTGAACTTCAAAGATTTACACAACAGTGCCTGGTAAGGTCTGCTTTGGGTCTTAAATGGTGCTCACAGGTGCTGGTAGACTGGCATTCCCAATCCAAATGGGCAGAAGGATCACAAGAAAGATGGCAAATAATGAAGTCTTATCCCCCACCCAAAACAAGCAGGAAGCAGAGCAGTCAATCAAAAACATAGAAGAAAACCCCCAAAATGCTCTACAAAGTTTACTGATAAACATGATAAATGAAAAGTTTGAATCTCTTCAGTCAATTATGTTAGAGCGCGAGGAGGCAAAGCAAAAATTAATGGAGAATTTCATGGCATCCACAAATAGAAAGATAAATGAACTTTAAGAGTCAAATGAAAAGATAGCTACCCAGCTTAAAGATTTGAGAGACAACACTCAAAACGAAATTAATGAAGTTAATGAAGTAAAGAAGTCCATACAAGACCTAAGAAATGACATGGAAATTATCAGGAAAGACCAGTCAGAAGGAAAAGAGATTCAAAATCAAGTAGCTAGCCTACAGTCCTGACTAACCAAAGCAGAGGATCGAATCTCAGGAGCTGAAGATTCCCTAGAATCTATGGAGAAAGATCAAAAATCAATACAAGTCCAGTCCAATCAACAAAACAGATCACTACAGGAGATTCAAGACACGATCAGGAAGCCCAATTTAAGAATAATAGGTATTGAAGAAAACTTGAAGAAAGAAGTTAATGGGATAGGCAACCTATTTAACAGAATATTAGCTGAGAACTTCCCAAATATCCACAAGGAAAGGCCTATACAGATACAAGAAGCATTTAGAACCCCAAACCAACCAGACCAGAATAGGACATCCCACTGACACATAGTGATCAAAACAGGATCAGTAGAGTCCAAGGAAAGAATCCTTAAAGCTGTTAGGGAGAAGAAAACAATCACATATAAAGGAAAAGCAATCAGAATTACCCCAGACTTCTCAGCAGAGACCATGAAAGCAAGGAGAGCCTGGAATGAGGTATACCAAACACTAAATAAAAATAACTACCAACCAAGAATAGTGTACCCAGCCAAACTCTCATTCATAGCCAAAGTCAAATAAAAGTTTTCCATAGTAAGGAAAAACTGAAACAATATATCTCCACCAAACCAGCTTTACAAAAAATCCTTAAAGATGTACTATACAGGGAAAATAATCAAGATCCCAGTACAGACAGAGAAATGAACCCTAAATAGTAAACATCAGATCAGGAAATGGGAAGACACAGCTTGTCACAAGATAGTGACAATGAAAGGAACAAACGATGATCTCTCAATCCTAACTCTGAACATTAATGGACTTAATTCTCCAATCAAACAACATAGGCTCATAGTTGGATCAAAAATCAAGACCCATCTTTCTGCTGCCTCCAAGAGACACATCTATCCAGCAAAAGTAAACATCTTCTAAAAGTGAAAGGCTGGAATCAAATCTATCAAGCAAATGGCCCCCATAAACAGGCTGGAGTTGCAATCCTAGTATCAGACAAAATTGACTTCAAA
Organism: Perognathus longimembris pacificus; assembly: GCF_023159225.1. Classification (NCBI taxonomy): domain Eukaryota; kingdom Metazoa; phylum Chordata; class Mammalia; order Rodentia; family Heteromyidae; genus Perognathus; species Perognathus longimembris. The sequence goes on from NC_063188.1 coordinate 99,461,835, forward strand.
TTTAAAAGGTAAGAATAGACAAAGAAGGTTACTACATACTAGTAAAGGGATCTCTCTTACAGGAAGATATAACCATTCTAAATATCTACACACCAAATTCAGGAGCACCCAACTTCATCAAACAAACACTACTGACTCTAAAAACACTCATAGACCGGAACACATTGATAGTTGGGGACTTTAACACTCCACTATCACCTCTGGACAGGTCAACACACCAAAAACTGAACAAAGAAACCACAGAACTAAATAATTGCATAGACCAACTAGACTTAACCGACATCTACAGAGTATTCCACCCAGCAACAACAGAATATACATTATTCTCCGCAGCACATGGAACATTCTCCAAAACAGATCACATTTTAGGGCACAAAGAAAATCTGTACAAATTCAGAAGTATCAAAACCATTCCCTGCATACTTTCAGACCACAAAGGAATAAAATTAGAGCTCAACTCAAACAGACACCACAGAAAATCCCACAATTCATGGAGACTAAACAACACACTGCTGAACCATCAGTGGGTCATCGAAGAAATTAAAACAGAAATTCAAATGTTTATGGAATTCTACCAAGATGAGGACACAAAGTACCAGCTCCTTTGGGACACAGCAAAGGCAGTACTCAGAGGAAAATTTATATCTATGAGCGCATACACCAACAAACTGGAGAAACAGCAACTCAATAATTTAAGGAAGCACCTTAATCTCCTAGAAAGAGAACAACAAGTCAAACCCCAAGTCAATATATGGAAGCAAATAATTAAAATCAAATCAGAATTAAATCAATTAGAGACGAAAAGCCATAGAAAGAATCAACAAAACAGAGTTGGTTCTTTGAAAAAATCAACAAGATAGACAGACCCCTGGCAAACCTGACCAAAATACGAAGGCAGCACACTCAAATAAACAAGATAAGAGATGAAACAGGCAATATCACCACAGAAATAACCGAAATTCAGAAAATAATAAGGGACTATTTTGCAAACCTTTATGCCAACAAATTCGAGAACTTGGAAGAAATGGATGATTTCCTAGAAAAATTCATATCCCCAAACTCAACCATAAACATTTAAACCTTCTAAACAGACCCATATCCAGTATTGAAATAAAAATGGCAATAAATGATTTCCCATCCAAGAAAAGCCCAGGTCCAGACGGATTCACTGCAGAATTCTACAAGGCCTTCAAAACAGAACTCACTCCAATATTTCTCAAACTCTTCAATGAAATTGAACGAGAACATTCACTACCAGACACATTCTATGAAGCCAGCATAACCCTCATCCCAAAACCAGGCAGGGACTCATCACAGAAAGAACACTATAGACCGATTCCCCTGATGAACATAGACGGAAAAATTCTCAACAAAATTCTGGCCAATCACCTTCAACAGGTCATCAAAAAAATCATACACCACGATCAAACTGGATTCATCCCAGGGATGCAAAATTGGTTTAATATACGCAAGTCAATTAATGTAATCCACCACATCAACCGGAGCAAGCTAAAGAACCACATGGTTTTATCTCTGGATGCAGAAAAAGCGTTCAACAAAATCTAGCACCCATTTATGCTAAAAGACCTGAAAAAACTGGGATTCCAGGGAACATTCATGAATATAATCAAGGCAATTTATGACAAACAACAGCAAGTATAACTCTAAATGGTGAAAAACTAAAGCCATTCCCTTTAAAATCAGGAACAAGGCAGGGATGTCCACTCTCTCCCCTGCTCTTCAACATAGTACTAGAATTCCTAGCCAGAGCAATTAGGCAAGAAGAATATATAAAGGGGATCCAAATAGAAAAAGATGAAGTTAAACTTTCTCTCTTCGCAGATGACATGATCCTATACCTAAAGAATCCCATAGACTCTACCCCCAAGCTAATAAAGCTGATCCAAAACTTTGGCAAAGTTGCAGGATATAAAATAAACCCTCAAAAATCAACAGCCTTTCTCTATGCTAACGACCCAAAGACCGAGGTGGAAATCAGGAAAGCAACAACTTTTGCATTAGCCCCCAAAAACATAAAATACCTAGGAATAACCTTAACCAAAGAAGTGAAAGACCTCTTTGATGAGAACTTTAAAAGCTTGAAAAATGAAATTAAGTCAGAACTAAGGAAATGGAAAAACCTCCCATGCTCCTGGATTGGGAGGATTAATATAATCAAAATGGTAATATTGCCAAAGGCTATCTACAAATTCAATGCAATACCCATTAATATCCCAACACCATTTATTAGTGAAATAGAGGAAGCAATCCAGAAATTCATATGGAACAATAAAAGACCTAGAATAGCAAAAACAATCCTAAGCAGAAAGAACAGTGTTGGAGGAATTAAAATACCCAACTTCAAGCTGTGTTATAACGCTATAGTAATAAAAACAGCTTGGTATTGGCACCGGAACAGACCTGAAGACCAATGGAACAGAATTGAAGACCCAGAAATGAATCCACAGAACTATGCCTACTTAATCTTTGATAAAGGAGCTAAAACAATAGCTGGGAAGAAAGATAGCCTCTTTAACAAATGGTGCTGGCAAAGCTGGTTCAACACGTGCAACAAACTAAAACTAGATCCTTATATATCACCCTGCACCAAAATCAATTCCAAATGGATTAAAGACCTCGAAATCAAAACAGACACCCTGAAAACACTAAAGGAAGGAGTAGGAGAAACACTTGGGCTCCTTGGTGCAGGACGGAACTTCCTTAACAATGACCCAGAAAGGGTACAAATCAAAGAAAGGTTGGACAAATGGGACTGCATCAAACTGCAGAGCTTCTGCAGGGCAAAGGACATAGCTCACAAGATAAACAGAAAGCCCACAGACTGGGAGAAGATCTTTACCAGCCATTCAACGGACAAAGGCCTCATATCTAAAATATATACAGAAGTAAAAAAATTACCTTCCTCCAAAACAAAATCACAAAGAACCAATAGCCCCCTCGTCTAGTGGGCTAAAGACTTACAAAGAGACTTCTCTTGTGAGGAAATGAGAATGGCCAAGAGACATATGAAAAAGTGCTCTATATCACTGGCCATAAAAGAAATACAAATCAAAAGAACATTGAGATTCCATCTCACCCCAGTAAGAATGTCATATATCAAGAAAACTAACAATAACAATTGTTGGAGGGGATGTGGCCAAAAGGGAACCCTACTTCATTGTTGGTGGGAATGTAAACTGGTTCAGCCACGCTGGCAAGCAGTATGGAGATTCTTCAGAAGGCTAAATATAGAACTCCCCTATGACACAGCAGCCCCACTTTTGGGTATCTATCCAAAAGAACACAAACAAAATCACAGTAAAGCCACCAGCACAACAATGTTCACCACAGCGCAATTTGTCATAGTGAGAATCTGGAACCAACCCAGATGCCCCTCAGTAGACGAATGGATCAGGAAAATGTGGTACATATACACAATGGAATATTATGCCTCTATCAGAAAGAATGACATTGCCCCATTTGTAAGGAAATGGAAGGACTTGGAAAAAATTATACTAAGTGAAGTGAGCCAGACCCAAAGAAACATGGACTCTATGGTCTCCCTTATTGGGAATAATTAGTACAGGTTTAGGCAAGTCACAGAAGTGGATCACAAGAGCCCAATAGCTATGCCCTTATGAACACATAAGATGATGCTAAGTGAAATGAACTCCATGTTATGGAAACGATTGTTATAGCACAGTTGTAACTACTTTCAACGTCCCATGTGTATCTGTAGCTTCTATTATTGATGATGTTCTTGTATCACCTTCCTGTGGTTGTACCTACACTATCTCTGTAATCTTATCTGAGTATATTGGAAACCATGTATACTGGTATTAGAACTAGGAAATTCAAAGGGAATACCAAAATGGAGAGACACAGGGTAAAAAAAGAAAACAACCACAACTACAAACGCAATACTTGCAAAACTGTTTAGTCTAAGTGAACTGAACACCTCATGGGGGGAAAAGGGAAAGGGGGAGGAGGTAGGGGGGTATGAGGGAAAAGGTAACAAACAGTACAAGTAATGTATCCAATGCCTAACGTATGAAACTAACGTCTGTACATCAGTTTGATAATAAAAATTTGAAGAAAAAAAACCAGAAAGTCTGTGAGACTCTTGTTTCCATTTAACCACCAGAAAACCGGAAGTGGCACTGTAGATTGAAATGGTAGAGTGCTACCCTTGAGCAAAAAAAAAAAAGAGGCTCAGCGACAGTGCCCAGGCTGAGTTCAATACCCACAACTGACACATACACACACAAAAATAGCATGTTCATATTTCTCCATTTTTCTCTATAATAAAATGTCTTTCAATTATTCTTTACTTTGCTGAAGGATGCAAAGCTTACCCTCATCAGGGGAGTGGTCTCTACATCCTGAGCCTTGATGACTTTTTGAAAAGCTATCTTTCCCAGGGTGCTACTTCCCATCTCACTTCCAAAGGAACCATGGTTAGCTCTAGAGTACTATGCTGAGTTCCTCTGCTAGCCAAGCTATGGCTGGACCATTTTATCATCATTTTAAAATATCCTCATTTGTATTTTGCTATTTTAGCAAATAGCATAGCTCTGCTATTCTAGTAATATCCTTTGTCTTAATACCATAATGATCTCAAAATAAAATCTTTAATTCCTTACATCTATATCTTTAAGACTATTCTCTTAAAAAATGTGTTTATGACTATGTATCAACATCTAGAGGTTCAGCTTAAATTTCAGAGTTTTTAAATGTCATTTCAAAGTCACCATTTCATATTTTAAATTGTTTAGCTATCATTTTGACCTTTTATCTCCCTTTTGGTTTTAATTTTATCTTAGATTTTGTTCTTACTTTTTATTGTAGTGTCTTTGTAATCTGACATTTCCCAGTTTTTATCTTAGATGTTTGCCATTTCGTTTTGGACTAATTTTCCTTGTACTTTGTGATGTTTTAAAAATGCCCAGCACAAATAGAGCCACAAGACAAATGACATTGGAGAGACTGCCTGCTCTATAAAGGAACTCTAAAACTTTCTTCCCCACAGGTGTCCCTAGAGTAGTTTCTTGGCACTCTATAATCACAAATCATAGATCTCCTATCATTTTCAAGGCTTTCTTTCTCCCCTGATGCTTTTTTTTCTATGCAACTCAGTAGAGAAGCTAGTAAGATATTTCAAACTAAAAATTAATTCTCTGAGAGGTTAGAATGCTTCTGGGCCCGGAATATTTCTGATGTTACTTGACAGTCAGCTCTCATGTAAAGAACTGCATATTTCAATTTCTGTTGTTTCCGAGATAAATCTGTAAGATGAGCAATATAAGCTCTAAAGCAGGAAAATGGGAATCTCTTGTATAATTGTGGAAGAATCCATTGTAAGTCTCCCAAATTCAGTCCCTTCAGAGGAATCGAGACATGTTAAACATCCTGAACATTCATCAAAAGTAATTCAAAGATTATTTTACTCATTATGTTGCCAATGTATCAGGTTGATTAAAACAAGTGGAATAATTTTTTTATTGATGCCATTAACTGCAGCTGACTTCTTAGAAGTCTGTAATCAGAAGAAATTAAGGAAACCATAAATGTCTTTAACTTTTTATGGGTGACCTTTCCTGAATTTTCCCTTTTTACTTTGGTTCCTTACCATAAAGATTTTGTTAGTTAATTTTAGATGATTAGTGACTTATTATGTTATAGGAATATAAATGTCAATGAATTTACATATGAGGCACTAGGAAACATGACATCCCAACCCATGTTTGATGACTTTGGCTCTTAAAATCACATGTAATAATAACACATATTGTAGGAAGAATAAAACATTATTATAATATGTAACTGTAACTCCCTCTGTATATCATCTTTACAAAATAATTAAAACAGTATGCTAGCTTTTCTTATCATTAGACATTTTTATTTTAATAAGCAATTAAATAATTAGTCATTTAAAATACACATAAAACATTACTTGGGACAACCAAATGTTATTCTAAATTTTCCATGGGTTTGGAAATAATCAGATGCCTTAAGAAAGATCATATCACAGTATTTTGTGATATTTTGATTCTTTAAAAATACTATTTATTAATAATAATATGAGTATTTAAAAGTAACTATAGGGAAAAAAGCCTGAGGTGACTCCCTGGAATTATAGCAAAGAAGAATTAAAGGATATTTTATAGAATGAAAATTGAATGAACTTTCCTCTAAAAGGTACTTTGAAATGTATAAAACATCTCAATTTATTTATTATCACTTTCTTGTGCTGGTATTGCTTGGTTTTCTTGCTCATAGCTGGTGCTCTGCCACTTGAGCAACATTTCCAGTCTGATATTTTTGCCAGTTAATTGAAGCTAAATATCCTGAATTTTTCTGCTTTGGCTGATTTCTCCCTGAGTAGCTAGGATTACAGGTGTGAGCCACCAATCCTAAACTTGATCTTCATTTTACATACTAATTATTCTTATGGAAAAGGATTTCAAAACCACTGATATACTGACACCATGATCACAAACCAAGAAGATAAGAGCTATTCTGTATATCTATGTTCTTGTTTTCACATAGATGTTATGCTTTGCTGTCTGTTTTAGAAAATAATTAGTCCTAAAGAAAAGTAATACAAGTTTAAAACTGTTAGTACCTTATGAAAGCAAAACTATTGTCCAAATTTGTAAATATGCATATGATACAAATATATATTATTTTAAACATGCTTACATATTATCATAACATCATTTATAATGTAAAAATGGAAACCATCTAAGTGTTCAAGAGGGGATTATATGAAAATAGAACAATGAAACCTGTTGAAAGGAGAATGGAAGGATGAACAGAAGAGCTGATGGAGGTGAGTTTGATTGAGTACATTGTGTGTATGTAGGGAAATGTCACAATAAACTTCCCTTGTACAACTAATAAGTCCTAATAAAATAAGAAAAATGTAAATAAATAATTTGGGAATGTACAATCCTAAAAAGGGGGGAATGTTGGATTAAGCTAGTTTATACTATGACATTTACAATAGAAGAAAGCAGATTATAAATAATAACTACAGACTGACACAGAATGATTTCATCTGTGTTTGTTTTTGCATGCATGAATCTAAATTCTCAAAAACTGTAGCAAAATATTAGCAGTTTCTATAGATGCTATAAGTAAATGCAATTTTACATATTTTGTTAATTGTGGTAGCTAAAATACCTTTAATTGACATAGAATCATTAAATAAGTGGCTATATCTAAATGAGAAATTACAAAATTTGCCACTCTTCAATTTCTAATTATGGCATAATAGTCATTAATTATTTCCTAAATAACAATCTACTGTCATTTTCTTCTCAACTGGTAGTTACTCTACCACATCAGCCAAATCTCTAGTCCTTTGTGCTCTGAGTTACCTTTGAAATAGTGTTTCATATTTTGTCTAGGCAAACTGTACTATAATCCTCTTTGTATTTCCCATTGTACCTATGATTATAGTTGTTTGCTACCAAGCCCAGCATTTTCTGTAGAAATGGGGCTTTACCAACTATTTTTTTGCCTGGGTTGGCCTAATCCCACAATTTCCCACATCTCAGCCTCCCCTGTACCTAGGATTCCAGACATGAGCCACCATACCTGGCTTATGTTCTGTTTTACTGTGAGAAAAAAGTCTTAGATTTACTATTAATATTTTTAGTTACAGAAGTGGTTTTAAGAACTGTTAATAAATACACATCTGAGATAGTTCTAGCAGATCACAATAGCTCAATAACTATGTACATATGAATGCATAAAATGATGCTAAGTGAACTGAACTCTGACTTATGGAAATAAGTTATAAGTTTATCATTGTTGTTATTTTCAATGTACCATGTGAATATCTGCCTATTTCTTTTGTCTTTCTTTCCCAGGGTTTTACCCCTGATGTCACTGTTACTGATTTCAGTACCCTGGCTATTGTATATATGTTTATTGGAACTAGAGAAAGGAAGAGGAATATCAAAATGGAGAAACAAAGGGTAAAAGGAGAACCAAAGCAACAGCAATACCATAATCCAATATACCATACCAATAATACAATATACCATAATCCAACTGTACAACTCATGGTGGGGGGGATGGGGAGGGGGAAAGAAGGAGAAAAATGAGGGAGGAGATAGCAAGTTTGATATGAAATGTACTCACTGCCTTACATATGAAAGTGTAACCCCACTGTACTTCACTTTGACAATAAAGAAGAAACAAAAGAAAAAATGAGAAAAATCACAACTGCTCATAAAGTATGTGTCATGTTTATGATGTTTATGTGTTGATATTTTAATTTCTTGGAATAAATGTTTCTGTTGGCAAATATCTAGCTTTTAGTTTAAAAAGAAAAAACGAGACAAAAGTATGTATGGTATAGTTTGGTTATGTTAAGTAATTTAAATAAATACTTCTTACATAACAACTCAACTTTCCCAAGAGACATGAAGTTGTGTGGCATTTTAGAGATAGAGCATGCACTTTTACTCTTTAAACATCTACTTTAATTGTGCTTTTAATTTTTCAAACTTTACACAGAGATTCAGATCTGTTGACAGAACAAAAGAACTACAGATCCTGTCCTTTCTTTCTCAGTCTGGCTGCTTTTTTAATTAAATTCAGGTTTGCAGTCATGTAATGCCATAGTCATAGTTCTTTAATCCTGAAGTACAGCGTGTGTAGGATGAAATATTTTCAGTGCACAATTAACACAAGCTTTGTTTCCTTTATCCCCCCCCAAGTAATATCCTTGTTTAAAGATGTTCTGTTCTAAAGGAGATGTGACACATTGTAAACTCTTTTGCCTATAAACGTGTTTCAGACTTCCTCCGTTAAGGAAGTGATGTTAAATTTGGAACCTCAAAATTTCCTGTAGTTTTCCAGTAGCCAACAATATTACTGAACTTGGATTATTAAATGTAAAGTGGAATTTTAAATATTAACAAGATCTATCTTAAATCCTCAAACCCATTTATTTTAATAACTAAGAGTTGAAAATACTTCTATTATCTGACAGCATAGTTAAATAATGCAACTATGCAGTAAGACTTCAGAATGTATGAAAGGTAAGGAGTTTGAAGACATATGCCATTTAATTTAATGCTCAGATACAAAGCAGGAAAGTAGCCTCTCAGCAAATTCTGGATATAGAAGTTACCAGGGAAGTACATGTGCAAATTCCTTTGTTGACACTCATGGAAAGAAATTTGTAAAATTATTCAGAGTACTACCATGAAAGAAAAATTAATGGAGGAAAATTATGTGTAATCATTGAAGCATGAATATAGAATGAAACCCTGCATAGATTAGGTAGGAAAGAAACTCATGAATGTATAAAAATAGAGAGGAAATTTATAAAGAGATGGAGTTTCCCTCAGAGAAACAACATCCTTTTAAAGTTGGATTTATTAAGGTATAAGTTCGATAGAGTAAACTGTGTCTCTTCAGGTATGTAGTTCAGTGACAAACATATTCAATTATATAACCACAACATCATTTAAGATATGACTCTAAGAAGTTCTCTATGTGCATTTTATTTTTTGGTGCCAGTATTAGGACTTGAACTAAAAGCTTGGGCACTGTCCTCTTTGCTACAGGCTCACAGGTATAATTCCTGAAGGGATTGTGTGTGTGTGTGTGTGTGTGTGTGTGTGTGTGTGTGTGTGTGTGGTGTTGTTGATGTTGTTGTTAATAGGAGATAAGAGCCTCGTGGACTTTCCTGTCCAGGCTGGTCTTGAACTGTGATCCTCAGATCTCAGCCTCCTGAATAGCTGTAATTATAAGCATGGGCCACTGGTGAGTCTGCATACTTTTATTTCTTCTCTTGCTCACAGCCCCAGGCAATCATTGAACTGATTTCTGTCCATACAGCTTTACCTTTACAAACTATCATCTAATGGAAATCATAGCTGTGGATTGTGTTTGTGTGTGTGTGTGTGTGTGTGTGTGTGTGTGTGTGTGTTCTCCCTTTGTAGAATGGTTTTGAGATTCACCCACCTTAAATGTATCAGGAGTGGATTTGTTACTGCTGAGTATTCTTAATTGTATGAGTGGAAGTGTTCAACTGCTGACTATTATCTCACTTTATATGAATGTGTCCCTTGACTCACTGAGGGGCATTTGAGTCAATACTTCTTTGTATAGACACATGTTTTCATTTTTCAATATTTCATAAGAAGATTCTCATAAGCCAGGCACCAGTGGCTCACACTTGTAATCCTATCTACTCAGGAGGCTGAGACTTGAAGATCACGAATCGAAGCCAACCAGGGCAGGGAAGTCCATAAGACTCATACCGCCAATTAACCACCAAAAATCCTGAAGTGGAGCTGTAGCTCAAATGATAGCCTGGTCGAATTGAGGAAAAAATCCTCAGGGACATTGTTCAGGTCCTGAGTTCAAACCTCAAGACTGGCAAACACACACAAAATTCCATGTTTTCATTGAGATGGGAAAATACTACTAGGATCGTGTGATTTTATGATAAATATGTTAAGCTTTACAGGAAATTATCACATGATTTCAACCAAAAAGTAATTGTACCATTTCACATTCTTGCCAACAATATACAAGAATTCTAATTTCTCTGCAGCTAGACAATCCTAATTGATTCATATCTTCATTGCCATTTGGCAGTGTCAAGTATTTTGTTTGTTTAGCCATTTCTATGTTTCTGCAGTAGTATCTCATTATCTTTTACATTTCCCTAATTATGAATGCTATTGATTATTTTGAATGTGATTATTTGTTATCCATACTACTCCTTGATGAAATGTTTATTCAAACTTTTAGCCAGTTTTAGTTGCCTTATTATTTGAGTGGTAAGCATTCTTTATGTACTGTATACATAAGTAGTTGGTTGGTCTTGGAAAATATTCTCCTCCAGTTTGTACCTTCTTCATTCATTTTCTTAATAGTGCCTTTCAAAGAACAGACATTTAAAATTTTTATGAAGTCCAGATTTTTATTTTATGGTTTATGACTTTTATATCCTACATAGCAAATCCTTGCTTAACCTTGCAAAAAGAAAGTGGCATATATTTTCAACTATTAGGCTCATACTTAAAGGTGTCAAATTTAAGTCTATGTTCCATTTCTAATATATGTTCATATATTCTGAGGAAAGAACTCCTCTCTGTTTTTGCTTTTCTACCCATTATCTAAATACTATTTTTCCATTTGTTAATAAGAGTATATCTTGTCCACAGAATTACTTTTACCTTTTGTTACAAATTAGTTCACCAGTTGTGTGTATACAGATTTCCGAACTCTACATTTACTCTTGCACTAGTGCCATTCCTTTTACTGTAACTTTAGTAGATGATTAAATCAAGTAGTACAACTTCTTATGCTTTGTTCCTTTCTATTTTACAACGTTATTTAGCTCATTAGTTTTTCTGTACATGATTTCTAAGTTGCAGAATTCAAATACTTGAATGTATAGGCTTCGGAAATTCACCCATTGTTAAGACAAACTGACAAATATATTTGTGTATATAAAGTAAAAAAAATTCTATTATACATATTGAGACTCATGAGAAAGTTAAGAAAATTGTAAGTGAAACAATACATATATAGAAAATAATGACAACTATAGCAGAGCATCACAAGGCCCAATAGCTATACCATTATGAAGACATAAGATGATGCTAAGTGACATGAACTCCATGTTATGGAAACAGTTGTAACTACTTTCAACGCCCTATGTGTATCTGTAGCTTCTATTATTGATGATGTTCTTGTATCACCTTCCTGTGGTTGTACCTACACTATCTCTGTAATCTTATCTGAGTATATTGGAAACCGTATATACTGGTATTGGAAATAGGAAATTGAAAGGGAATACCAAATTTGAGAGACACAGGGTAAAAAAAGACAAACAACTACAAAAGCAATACTTGCAAAACTGTTTGGTGTAAGTGAACTGAACACCTGGGGGGGGGGAGGGAAAGGGGGAGGAGGGAGGGGGGTATGAGGGACAAGGTAACAAACTGTACAAGAAATGTATCCAGTGCCTAACGTATGAAACTGTAACTTTTCTGTACATCAGTTTGATATTGAAACAGATTTGCTGATAAATTAATCTTTTAATCTACATTGCATTTTATTAAAATTTTCTGAGAAATATGTGTTTTTTTCTGAATAGTTACTTATTTATTGTCAAAGTGATGTACAGAGGGGTTACAGTTTCATGCATAAGGCAGTGGGTACATTTCTTGTACAATTTGTTACCTCCGCCCTCACTTCCCCCCTCCCATCCCCCTTCCCCTCTCCCCCAATGAGTTGTTCAGTTGGTTTACACCCAATGGTTTTTTAAGTATTGCTTCTGGAGTCGTTTGTCTTTTTATCCTTTGTCTCTCAATTTTGATATTCCCTTTCCCTTCCCTAGTTCTAATCTGTGCAGTCTGAGAAAATGGAATTTCTAGATCCTCACAATACTGGGTCAACTCATTTTCCTGATTTTGTTGTTAATAAAAATAAATTTAGCAAGGTGCTGGTGGCTAATGTCTATAATGCTAGCCACTCAGAAGGCTGCGAGCTCAAGGTCAGGGTACTAAGCCAGTATGAGCATGAAAGTACATGAGATTCTTACCTCCAATTAACCACCAGAAAGCCAAAAATGGAGCTGAGGCTCAAGTGGGAGAACACTAGCCTTGAGCAAAAAAATCTCAGGATCAGTGTCCTGGCCCTGAGTTCACAACCCCAGGACTGAAACACACAAAAACGTACACATGTAAAAAAAGCATTTAAAAATTCATATTTCTAGCATTTCATAATTATTTGGGATATATAAACAATAAAATGCATATTCATTATTCATCTGTCAAATTTTTTTATACTCAATGGATACTTGGCTTATTTTCACATTTTGGCTGTTTGAAATAATACAGAGATCATAAGAGGACAGGTGTCTTTTTGACATCTTAATTTCAATACTTTTGGATATATATCCAGTACATACTTCTATATATAAGTTTTTGAGGATCCTCCATATTCTTATGCATAGTATGTCCTCCATTTTGCATTCCTACTACATTATGCCATTATTTCATATTTCTCCACACTCTCACCAACACCTTCTTAAAATTAGTAACTATTGTAACAGGGGTAGGTGATACTTCATTGTGGTTTTGAATTTCATTTCTCTGGTAGTAATCTTGAGAACTTTTTGTCATTTACTCAATGGCCACTTGTAAATCTTGTTTGAAGACATATCTCTTCAATTCCTTCATTGTTGTTTAACCAGTGCTTGGCAACTGAGTTGTAGGGGTATTGTCTATATTTTCAATATTAATCTTTTGTGAGATAAATAAAATGGTTTCTCCCAATCTATTGGTTTTTTTTTCACTTTGTTAGCCTTTCTCTGATAAGCTGTTTGGTTTGACTTGGCGTACTACTTTGTTTCTAAATTTTTATTTTATTTTAAAATGTTTTGGTGTAATATCTAAGAAACTACCACAAAGAGCAATGTCAAAAAAACATTTTCTTTAGTTTACCTTTAAGGCATCTTCCCATTTCAATTATACTTCAATGAAACTCATTGCAAAACAGATCATCTGGGATATACTTGGTAAAAGCATTGAACTAGGTCAGTGGTCAGCAAACCAAGGACCACAGGCCTAATCCAACAGGTACCTGTTTTTGTTATTAAAATTGCATTGGGACACAGACCTACTAGTTTACTTATGTGTGTCCTTTGTTCTCAAGCCACAGTAGCAGAGCTGAGTAAGGAAGACAGAGACTTCTTGCCCCACAAAGCCTAAAATATTTTCTGTCTGGCCTTTTACCAAAATAGGTTTTTAAAGGAGACTTGGGGTTAAGTAAGGGCAAGAAAATTGAAGAACTGATCTGGAGAAAAATGAGTGTGCTTGGGCATTGTTTGCCATGAGTCGCCATGAAAGTTGAAAAAGTCTATAGGGTGAAGCTCCAGAGAGCCATAAGATTAACCTAAGATTAAAGGCCAGGGATGTTTTTATAAAGGTGATAAGCACACAGTGAAAGTTTCTGAATGGAAAAAAAATCAGATAACCAAACAGGTAATTACCAGAAAAGAACTTTTCAAAATATGGACAATGGAAAATGTACTGTCAGAAGCATTTTAATGAGTCATGATGGAGATGGCAGAAATTTAAGCTATTTTCCAAGTGAAATTGACAGAGTGTAATGATTGATTAGTAGGAAGAATAATGCTAATTTTGATGTCTGAGACTGGCAATGCCATTAACCGAGACTATGGTACTTTGGGATATGGTCTTGGGTTTAAGGTACCTGTGAGAATTCTTCAGGCAACTATCCATTAAGTACTTGGAAATACAAGTACAGAAAGCCAAAATATCAGATTGTTTCTCCTTTCAGTATCTTGATAACTTCTATTTTCAACCTGTTTGTTGAAAGATGATGATGGATTCAGTGATAAGTTTAGTATTCATTTTAAATTGTGAAATGTAATTATAATGTTCAATGCTGACTCAAAATTTGCAACAAGTTGGCTAAGAAATGTACTCACTGCCTTACATATGAAACTGTAACCCCTCTGTACTTCACTTAAACAATATAGAAAAAATAAAAGAAACAAAGTGAAGAAAAAAATTGCAACCTGCTGACCATTTTCAGGGATATTACCACCAGACCAAAACAGCAAGGAAAGGAACCATTGTTGGATATGTAACATTTTAGCTGCTAGGACTTTTTATTGTTCATATTATTGTTCTGCTTAAAGGAGATGAACTCTAAATCCTTCACAAAAAATTATGAAAAAGGGAATCTTGATTACAGAGAGGATAAGAAGGTAATGGAGAATGTTATATTTCTGAAGCACTTATAATTATGATGATGATGATGCATACTACTGTCTTTACAAGTCAAATGTTGTTATCTCTCTCCCGTATGTGCCCACAAGGGCAATTTTGCAGTTTTCCTTATGTTTTCATGTAGCGGGTGTTCAAATAAGGCTTATTAATGAATTAAATATTTGAGTAGTTCTATAGACACTTTCATACTAATGCACAAACAGCATGATTCAGAAAGTCCTAAAGTACTGTTGAACAAACAAAGCTCGAATATGGCAGTAGAATAACAAGAAGGAATTCTAAAATTAAATTAACTACGTAATACAAACAATAAATATTATAATATCTGAAAGAAGAGCAATGGGTCTGGAATAGAAATATTGAGGAATACTTCATTATGGATATAAAAATGAAGTTTTAATAATGTGTAGAGACAAAGATGAAAGAGGAAGAAACATAGATTTTGAATTGTAGTCAGGCACAGCTGACAGGAAATGAACCTATGAAAACATCTTGAGTACCA
This sequence comes from Perognathus longimembris pacificus, assembly GCF_023159225.1. Taxonomy (NCBI): domain Eukaryota; kingdom Metazoa; phylum Chordata; class Mammalia; order Rodentia; family Heteromyidae; genus Perognathus; species Perognathus longimembris. The sequence goes on from NC_063188.1 coordinate 99,477,138, forward strand.
AGGAACACTAAAGTTCTGCAGTTTGGTTATGCTAGCTAGTTTAGCTCAAAAGTTGCATATAGGAGCAGGCTACATATATGGTAGTATCAGTGATGGTTAGAAAAGACAGATAATTTATAAGTTCCTTAAAAAGATAGATGACTATTCTAACTTTACATCTGCAATGCTGTAAGAAACAATGAAAACAGAATTTGGGCAGTGGTTTCAGGAATATTCTTGGTTTCATTATGCTTTAAACTGTTTAGTATTTACTATATTATATCAAATACCAGCCACCAAATTGGACTAATGCTCTATTTTATAAAGAATATTGCACAATTATGTTATAATAAAATAAAAATGAGTTAAAATTAGAAGTGATTCTCACATACAGTCTATTTTATGCCCATGAATTTGTGTGGATACATGTATGTCAATGAATGTTTGGTGCTAAATTGTTAATCAAAAATACCTAAGGTAGACAGGGAAGGGATTTTAGACAGAGAGAAAGCACATGAACCTCCAATTTCCATGCCTACCACTATGAAAAGCCTCCTAGGTTAGAACAGTTACTGTACTTACCTTGAATTTTCTGTCTTCCATAGTAATGAATTATTATTTAAAGTTTTACCAGTGGTTTCATTAAAGAGATTTAGAGCATTTACCTTCAGCTCATTAACAGTATCTACAACAGACACAAGAATTTTTGTTCATTTTCTTTAAAAACAATGGATTGTCCTTGACTAGTTCAGGAGGGAATCTTCTAGTGATTTCCAGAAACTGGTATAAATTTAGTGTCAAAAGTGCAAAAGATTTTAAGCTCCATATAATGTTATTGTTAAAGTTTTAATTTGTATCAATTTAATTCTCTTGTCAGTTGTCACACCCAATTAATGTTGTACCTCATCATATTCTGGAAGAGAAAATTAAGTCTAAGGTACAAGTTGATATGGTTTCTTAGGAAAGGCTGTTCGCAGGTCTATATCCTAGCCTTTTGAGCTCATTGGTCATTAATTTTTATATCTCTTAGGATGGCAGAATAGCATTCTCTGGCCATTAAATTTTGTAAATGGTGTCAGCATTTCAGTGTTCTCTTGAGAAAATGAGAGAGATTATTTCTAGTGATAGATTTATTTTTCTTTTTTCCCTTCTGACATTGTTATTAAAGTGTTTGCAATGTATTCATTAGGATTGGACTTTCAACCATGAGCGAATAATCCTCTAAAATCTAAGCCAGATCATGACACTCATAAACTTCATCCAATTGCTTGCTGCTTTTCTCAGAGTAAGAATACTTACAAGTGACCTACAAGGCCCCACATGATCTAGCTTCTCATTTGTACGTTGAGTCCATCATCTATTTCCCTCACCTTTTCTCATTCTAATGCAATTATACTGGACTCATTGTTCATTGAACAAGACAAGGCATGCTTCTGCCTGAGTCTCTCTACTTGTTCCAGCAAACTATCTGCAAGGTCTTACCCTCAGCTAATCACATGACTTAAATACATTGCTTCATTCCCTCTATCCTTTACAAAAATATTATTTTATTCACAATTTCTCTGATCACACATCTAAATTTTAGCTCCCAAACTTCAATATTCCTTACATGTCTTGTATTGCTTTATTTTCTTCTTAACATTTGCAAGGATAAAAATATATATAATCAAATTTTCTTCAACTAGTTATATGTGTGTGTGATGTGTGTATATATATATGTATGTATATATATATATATATATTCAATTTCTCCCCAACTAAAATACAAATTCCATGAAGGTAGAGTTACTTTTAGGTTTTTGTTCAGTTCTTAATATATAATATCTAGAACAGTGCCTGATACAAAGTGAGATCTCCATAAGTAATGTGATTAATGAATGAATTTTAATCTGATTGTCTGTGTCACCTTGAGAATATATATTTCTTTTTTCTCTTTATCCTTCCTTTTTCTGTCCCTCTCTCCTGTCGGGGCCTCTGAGGACTCCCTTTTCCCCTATCTCCCGGGGAAAATGCCTGAACCCCAAAACTATGAAAGATACTCAGCCCTACCCCTCCCACCGGCAGAAGGAATAAGGCATATCATTGTGAACTCTGCTGAGTTGAGGAGAAATGCCGAAGTCCCCTTCCCCGCCAGCCCCCCTCACGTGTCTGACGCAGGAAGAGAATCCCGGGGAGACAGCTTGATGGTTGAACGGGTCTCGCCCACCCAGGGAGCGGGCAGAAGGATTTATTATGGTGACGGAGGCGGGAAGGCGGGAAGGGAAGGACTTGGCTAATTGGCTGAGCCGGGCTGTCTCGGCAAGAGTGGCATCCTGGGACTCCCCCCACAGGCTGACGTCATGCCCCAATAGGACCACCCCTGGGCTCCAGCAGCGCCATCTTGAAGGCATCCACGTGGACCCGAGATCGAGATGGGAGGCTGGCCGAGCCAGAACTACTCCTTCCGGTTCCAGACCCGGAAGGCGTAGGGAGTGGCTTCCGGCCATACTGCCCCAGGACGGGAGGAGGGGAGGGTCAATCGGGGACCGCCCCTCTACGTATACAGCCAGCACCCCCACATTCTACCTCCACCTTTCTCCTTCCTTCCCTCCTTCTTTCCTTCCTAAGGCACCTGAAGAAAATAGTTCCTTAGGTCCTCCTATCTTTTGTCAACATTATTAGTTTCCTAAAGGCTCTTAGAAATACCCCAAACAGAATGGCAGTTGTCGCTGTTATGCCAGAGAAAATGGCTATCCTAGCCTTGTAGATGTCTTCTTTTAGAAGAAATAATTCTATCTTTTTTTAAGGTGCTGCTATTTTTGTAGTATATAAGAAGCCAATCTACTACATTGGATACAAGGTATCCAGATGATAAGATGCCTAACCTGTTCATATCTTCACCATTATATTCCAAATGCCTTATACAAAACCTGAAATCTATCAAGTGGTAAAACTATATTTGATTGAAAAGATAAGTGGATCCTAGTCCTATAACCAACAGTCCAATATCAACATGCTATATAAAAGTGTGCTTTACACTTGAAACAAGAAGAAAAACAGTAGTGGTGGTGGTCCTTGGTATTTATTTTTCAAAAGGAATACAACTTTCTGAGAAAAGATAAGAAGAAAATACTTGGTGGAGACCTACCAGGAAGCCAAAGGAAAGGAAGTAAAACAGTTGACCTTTGAGGTTTCCGTAACTCATCTTATGGCAAGTATAGAAACCTAACAGAATATAGAATATAATAAGGTCTATACAGTTGGAGCAAATTTATATGCCAGAGAATGTGACCTGAATTTCATAAATGATAAACTTTTAATGGAATTCTTATTTCCCTTGAGCGGGCCCTCCTTCTCTTCTACAACACGTTGTTCCCCAAGCATCTCTGGTCATTGCTAATTACCTCTTTGCCTTAGGCAACAGAAGTTCTGTCCATTTGAAAGTAGCCTTGGGCAAAATAACTTACAAAAACATCTCTTATCATCCTCAACTTTTGAGACATAGTGATTAGATAGATATTTTATCCTTATTTATTCAAAACACACAGCATCTTGCAGAGTGAATATAGCACAACATAATATTTTAGGAAGAAATGAGGGAACTTTGAGATGGTTACACTAGTAAATATGTACCTATCTTACAGTACTCTAGATTTCTTTTTAAACAAAGTAATTAGTTTATCAAAAGGATATGAGCTATAAGAGTAGAGAAAATGATAGACTAACATAAGATGAGAATTTTCAAAAATATCTATAGAAGTTTTGATAGACATATTGTAACAATCCACAACTATAGCCAATTGAATTCAAATATCTGAAAGCTGGAAAACTGAAGAACATATATTTTATACAGAACACATATATGTATATTTGTATATTTTTACACAATAGAATATTTTTCAGAGGTAAAAATTAAGTGAGCATAGCTATGCACAGAGACATGGATTAATCTTAGCCACATAGAATAAGGTAAAGCAAAACAAAGTCTCAACAGATATAAGTGAAATGATAGCTAAAAATCTTTTAAGCAAGACAATTGCTGTGTATTGTTTAAGTATATATAAATGAATGATAAAAACTAGCCTAAAAGCAACATGAGAATGGTAAAACTACATAATAATTATAGAGAAGTGGGTTGTGGAAAAACATACGTTGTGCAAGATTTAAGTAATAATCTTGTTCTTGGATATTAAATATTACTTATTTCACGATTCATTGTTTGTCAACATGTTACATGTATTTTATTATACTAACATTACACAGAAAAATGATAAAAATACAATTCCAAGAAGCAGTGGCAGAACCAAAGCAACAGGACATAGAGTTGGTATGTAAAAGAGAAACAGGGATGAGATTAGAATCTCAAGTACAGGAACTCCTGTCCAGTTGCTAACAGAAGACAATAAATTTGAGTTTCAGCTTCTTAGCAATTGAGACGAATAGGGAATAATTGATTACATGGGTCATGACATTCATAAAACCAAATTTCTAAAGAGAAATGATTTCTGCTATTGCACATCTATTGTTAGCCTTGAACTGAAGAGCTCCTTCAATCCAAAAACTCAACTATATAAAACTATAAAATCAAATACATTGTTAAGATTCCAACTCTTAGTATATCTTTCCTCATTTCTCTGCATAAGTACACAATCAGTCTTTGAGTAGCCCCAGACTGCTGTTCCTCAGGTCAAAGAATGAAGTGGGCCTTTGGACAAACATATTATGCCTTTCTTAGTTGCACTCAGGTCCTTCCCCTCTTCTTGGTTAATACTCTAGAGCACCACATGTACCTGTAAGGTGGCTTAGTTAGGTATGTGGTAAGAAAATTGATAGGTAAGTCCCCTGGATCTGTTGACTGTCCCAAATAGATAGGAGGGAGACAAGGAACTGTCTTCCTTAGAGTGATTCTGTTTTTGTTTTATAATTTTTCTGTCTTGAAAGAGTCATCAAAGGCAAAATATAAGGAATTCTTTGTGAGTAGCTTAATTTCACATAATATTATATAACTAGTCTGACCTTTACCTTTGTGTGGACTATGAATCAATGGCAGGAAAGCTTGTTCAACACTTATTACACTGTCCCCTAACTACCAGAATCTTACAAATGACCTGGGAAGTTTTAAAATTACCCCAGGTAATTCCAATGCAAGGCACAATCCCAAGAAAACATAGATTTGGGTCTTTTGTAGTCACAAGTTATCTTATCATCTGCACATACCTTAGGACTTCAGGCCAAAATAGGAAGGTTGTTTCCTCACCAATTCTAATGCCAGGCATTTGGAGTGAATATGCAAATGTAACTATGTGGTGGTCTCTAAAAAGAATTTATTAAGGACTTACCCTAAATCTACATAAGGTACAATGTAGCTCACATAAATTTTGTGCTGCCCATATGAGAAAAGGATTTGTCTGGCCTTTCTGTGCTGAGTTGAACTGTGTTAGCTGGCCAGATGATATAAGTTTCATGACATAAAGTACCTCTAGTTTTATGAACAATCTGAAGGACTGAATACAGATGCAAGAGAAAAGAGTGTTCCAATGTATGGGTTTGATCTGGTGTTTTAGAATAAGTTGTTTGTGAAGCTGTGTGGTTGTATGAGGTATGTGTATGTTCTGCTATTCCACAAATACAAAAAGTAGCAAATTAAACAAGCTACTTTACCATCTCTGGGAAAAATATCCAGTGTTAGAGAGAGAAGAAAGAAAAGAAAGTCAGAAAAGGAATAAAAAAAAAGGCAGACATCATGTTGCATCATGGAAGTGAACAATTCGAGATGATTGCATAGATGATAGATAATGATGTATGATGTCACAGGAAGGTCGAGAGAGCTAATTAGAGACATACATACACATCTCTGTTATTTGTTTTCTGTTTATTCTATTTTTCTGGAATCTCAGGCAATGTTGTCCAATTGTCACTGAAAGATCTTTGATTATCCAAGTTAAGAATACTTGCAAATGGTGAGGATAAGCAATTATCTGCACTCTATTCTCTTCTATCGTGGTTAGAACCTTAAGCCTAAAAAGTATGAAGCCACTCTCAGAAAGCACCAGAGACACTCGGAGAAAAAAAAATGTCTTGGGAAAAATAAATTGAATGAGCTTAAATGATGAGTGTGTATTCTCCTCTGGATCAGCAAAGTGATGATTAACCTACCAAAACAAGCCTTGGAAAATGACTGGATAATATTGTACCATAGCATATCACCAGATAAACTTTCCTGATTGATAAATATGCTCTACTTCCAAATTGACCCTTATGCAATTCAAAGACTTTACCAAATTCTATGTTGAGCTTTAAAGAAACATTGTTAACAACCAAATGCCTCTACAGGAAAGAATGAAGGAGGGATGAAAACTAAAAGGGCAGCTGAAGAATATGCCAGATCTCTAGGATTTTTCCATCATGCAATCACCCCCAGGCTGTAATCACTCTCCTTGACCTTGTACCCCATTGTGTTTCTCATAGCTCATGGCACATTTCCTCATCACCGTTCTTTTTAACAGACATCCCCATTTCTGATACTTTCCGGGGGCTAATTATCTTCCATTTATCTGTGCAGCCCCACATTTGCCATCTATTAGTCCAGAAACATAAGTAATGGAAATCCTTTTATATCTGGCTGCACCACCTAATTATTTCTCATTTGTTTTTATTCTCTCTCAATTTAGCATCATCTGCAAAGTTGGAAATCATGTTTTCATATCATAATTAGGGCTATAAGAAGCTCTGAGAAATGGCCCGGTGAATACACATGCTTTTGCTTTTCATTTTAATGGCAATTTTAGAAGTTAGAAAATAAATTAGAGCTGAAGGAAATAATAGAGTGAAATGAAAGTTTTAAGACTATAGATGAGAAAATATACTAGAGTAACATGGGGCGAAAAACTTCCAACATTAGAATGCAAAATATGCCTCCCTCTACATAAAGTCACTAGGGAGCATTGCCTCTTTTCTTTGTTGAAGATAATCATAGCATGTAGATGCTCCATTCTGTGCTTTGAAATAGACTTATAAATGCACAATATTACTACTTGGATAAAGCTCTTTCCTTAAGTATATACAAATTCATTTTTATATAGGCTATCAACCTGTGTGAAATAAAATAACAAGGTATCAACTGAGTGGACATGTCCACTGTCATTACTGATGAAACACAAAGAATTTATAGCACCAGGGCAGGCACTGGTGGCTCAGACCTTTAATCCTAGCTACATGGGAGGCTGAGTTCTGAAGACTGCGGTTTGAAGCCAGCCCAGGCAGAAAATTCTGTGATATTTTTATATCTAATTAACCAGCCAAAACCTGGAAGTGGAGCTGTGGCTCAAGTGCTAGAGTGACATGCTTAGGTAGAAAACCCAAGCCAAAATGGAAGGCTCTGACAATCTCTAGTGAACTGCACACAGAAAAAAAAATCATAGAACTAGAAGAAAACAAAGTAGAACCACACAACTTGGTAAAGAAGTTCTAGAAATTTTTCCTATTAGTATTTCTTTTCTCCCACAAAATATCACCGTCCTATAGCAGCCAGCTCCACAAATCATTTAGCATTCTTCACAGTGTTCTTCCAGTTTGATTTCCAGAATTTGCTGATATAACTTGATCTGGCTCAATGTACATCCAGAGACTTTTCTTTCCTGTATACTTGTCCGCTTTGTTATCGTTCTTCCTTCACTAAGTCTATTTGTAGCCCTGGACTGTAAGATTTGAAGTTATATATTTGGGAATTCTTATGTATTACTTACACAGGCATGTGTATGTGTATTTGTATTTTCATACACTAGGATAAAATTTGAAGAGTAAAGATGATGCTTTGGTCATAACCAACTAGGTTATGATCTAGGAAGGAAAAACAACAACCTAAGGATTAGTGTTGATTTCTTGCTCGCATTTCTTTTTTTATTAGGTTCAGTGAGGTGGGGGAAATCCTCTTTTTATCTTTTCTTACTGATTTTCATCCATGGAGGTTTCCTGATATGTACTTCAGTAGTTGCAAAGGGAGGGGGAAAAAAAGAACCCAGAGAATCATGCTCTTGATCTTAAAAGTTTTTGTTTACATGGGATATGTGTCACTTTCTGCTAATGCTAAGTGAAATGAACTCCATGTTATGGAAACGATTATCACAGTTGTAACTACTTTCAACGTGCCATATGTAACTGTACCCTCTATTATTGATGATCTTCTTGTATCACCTTCCTATGGTTGTACCTACACTTTCTCCGTGTCTTATCTGAGTATATTGGAAACCGGGTATACCGGTATTAGAACTAGGAAATTAGAAGCGAATACAAAATCGAGAGACACAGGGTAAAAAAAGACAAACAACTACAAAAGCAATACTTGCAAAACTGTTTGGTGTAAATGAACTGAACAACTCATGCGGAGGGGGGGATGGAAAGGGGGAGCGGGGGGAATGAGGGACAAGGTAACAAACAGCACAAGAAATGTATCCAATGCCTAATGTATGAAACTGTAACCTCTCTGTAATTCAGTTTGATAATAAAAAATATAAAAACAAAACAAACAAAATAAGAACAAAAAATCATATGGCTTTCCTGAATTCAAGAGGATGGGAATATCTACTTGTGCTATAGGTATGGGTTATGACAATAATACAGTATATTCTAAATGGCACCATCTTTATCTTTTTGGCAAAACTAGTAAGAGTAAATCTCTGTACACAATGTCCTCCAGAGAGACAAAATGCAGGTAGTCATCCAGGAGAATATTTTAGATATTTTTTCTTGGAGACTTGACTATTTGATCATAAATGTGCCTGTTAATATCATTCTGTGAAATTGTTCTGAACTTTGCTTAGTTTTGTGTTGTTAGTAATTGTCACAGAAACAAAGTAGAAAGAATCCATGTATATTTAACCAAAACAGATGATGGGTCACTGAGGTTTAGACTCACTGCTCCTAAGCATAGACTACTAAAACCAAAGGAAATACAAGCAAATATAGACAGATGGAACCATATTAAATGAAATAGCTTAGCAAAAAAAGTAAAGTAAAATGCCTGTTACCCTAGTTACTCAGGAAGCTGAGATCTGAGAATCAGGATTTGAAGCCATCCTGAGTAGGAAAGTCAATGAGAATTGTACTTCCAGTTAACCAGCAGCAAGTTGGAAAGGCAGCTGTTGATCAAGCGGTAGAGTGTTAGCCTGCGGCAAAAAAGCTTAAGAAGAGAGTCCAGGCCCTGATTTCAAGCCCCAGCACTGGCACAACATAAAATGGCAGCATATGGTTAGGAGAATGCATTTGCATGCCAAATATCCAATAAGAGGTTAATATCCAAAATATTTTGGCAACTCATAGAACTCAATAGCAAACATATCACAACCTAATTTTAAAATAAGCAACCAATTTGAATATATATTTCTTTAAAATATATAAAAATGTTGAACAGGTAAATACAAAAATGCTCTGCATCACTAATCAGAGAGCTGTAAGTCAAACTTACCCTTCACACGTGTCAAAATGCAAAACTATTGAGGAACATGTGGAGAAAAGAGAATCAACGTATCTTGTTGATGGGCTGTATATTAGTGTAGCCATTGTGGGAAACAACAGTAAGGATTCCTATTGAATTACTACTATATGATCCAACAATCTGTGTTCTTGGTCTATACCCAAAGATGAAATCACTGCTTCTGAAAGTTATACTTTGCTGCTATGAACATGAGAGTGGTGAAAGAAGGAATTTCTGCCATTTGCAACAACATGGACTAACCTAGAGAACATTTTCTTAAGTAAAATTAGCCAGAAAGATGTTTGAAAACACTAGGTTTCATTATTCTTAGGAAAAGAAATAAGATTAATAGAATGGTCAGTTACAAGGTGATGAGTAAGGGAGGACAGGAAAATGGAGATGCATAGTTCAAAGGGCACAAAAGTGCAGTCAGTCTTATAAGAAGAATAAGCTTGTAGTCAGTAAGAATGCACTGTGTGATGGAAATATGCAGAGAGAGTAAATTTTAGGTACTCTTACTAGGAAGGAAGGGGAGCAAAGAAGAAATGAGGAAAGGGGACAGGAGAGGAAGGGAAGGGAGCAGAGAAGAGATGAGAAGAGTTGTGGAGAGAGGAGGGGGATAGACTGGGGCAGGGAGAGGAGAAGGGGAGGCAAGAGGAGGGAGGGAACTGGATGAGATAAGGAAGGGGTAGAAAAGGTGGAAAGGGGAGGAGAAAAGAGGAGACTATTCAAGAAGTTGTATATGATTGTAGTAATTTTACTATGCAAATGTGTATGAAAACATTATATTTTACATAACTTTATACAATCAAAGAAAGAAAGAAGTTATAGAATTTTAATAAAGTCTGACCATTATAAATTAAAAACTTTGAATATAGAATATTGACTATCTTTATTGTGGGTTTTAAAACTTTACAATGAAGGTTTCAATTTTCTTGCCTATAAGTCTTTCTCTCTGAATGCTTTGTGCTTTACTCTAGCAAGCCTAGGGACTGAATTCAGCAATCTATCTAACACCCTACCAAACTGCTATGAACAAGAATTACTTTCAGAAAGATAGCTTAATAGGAGAAGGAAAGGTATAACCCTACACATTGATGAGATACTGTTAGAGAGTCACAAACCAAGCAGAATATCAAAGCTGCTCGAGGGAGCAACAGAACCAGATAGGACCTGCTCAGTTAGTTGTTTGGATTTATTAGAAATGACTTTAATCAGAATTGGGAAAAATGAGAGATTAGGTAAGGCAAGAGAAAGAATAAGAAAGCCTGGCATGATAAATTAAGCAGGACTCTAGGCATTCACACAGCCAGACCAAAGGTAGCTATTTTTTAGGAGAGGATCACAAGGTTCAATAGCTATGTGCACCTAATCATACAAAATCATGCTTATCAAAATGAACTCTAAGAAATGGAAAGAAAAGGTTTGATATTATATTTCTTCTTTTTTTCTCCTTTGTCACTGTTCTTGATTAATGTACCTTTAGTCTTGTATGTATGTTTATATGTTTGGGGGAAGGTAATGGGGAGCACAGAAATAGTGGGGCAAAGGACAAACAAATGCAGCAATGATACTCACTAGACACTATGTTGAAAACGAACTATACAACTTGTGGGGAAGGGGAATCAGGGGGGACAAACTGGGAGAAAATGAGGGAAGAGGTGACACTGTTCAAAAAGAAATAGCTAACTTATGTAACTGTAACCCTCTGTGCATTACCTTTACAATAACAATGAAATAAAAAAAGAATGAGAAACCTAAAAATTTTGCTTATTTTAAGGTCAACTTTTTATTATTTGACAATTCTGTGTTATTTAATTTTCTGAACACGATAAACTCATTCACAAAGTTGATGCATTTAAAATATTTTAAGGTTCTCACATTGAAAACACAGAAATATTATTTTGAAAGTGTTAAAGCCATTCAGTGTGCTGAATTCTCAAGCAGCAATGTTAAAATGACAAAGGCCTCTTGTTTGCTTCTCATTCCATTTCTACCTTTTTCCCAGACATTCTGCTTCAGGGTCCCTGGAGGGACTTAAAACATGGGCATCTTTGAGTGTCCATGTTCTGTCATCATAGCTGACTTCAGCTGCAAGGCTTGTACTAGCAAGCTCAGGCTCTGGACACAATGCAGGCCCATGTGTCAAAACTGACATCTCCCAACCCTTCTACAGCCTTGGCCTTCAGCTTCTATGATCACAAACAACAGTACTGGTCATCAGAGGTGAGCTGGCTGCTCCTTTATCTTTTGGAGGAAAGATATAAAAAGTAGCTTGGTTTTAAATGTCCTTGTCATTATGTAAAAAGCAGAATACATTCTGGAGAGATGTCTGAATATCTGTGCCTGAAAACAAGGAAAAGTCTGTCTGTCTGTATGTATGTGTATGTATTTATATATTGTGTTTATTACATGATATAAAGAAAGAATAGTGAATATGTGTGTATATATATATATATATATATATATATATATTCGTAAGGAACTGGAAGGACTTGGAAAAAAAATCAGACTAAATGAAGTGAGCCAGACCCAAAGAAACATGGACATTATGGTTTCCATCATAGGGAATAATTAGTACATGTCTAGGATAGTCATAGCAGAAGATCACAATAGCTCAATAGCTATGCCCGTATGAACACATAAGATGATACTAAGTGAAATGAACTCCAAGTTTCAGAAACAAGTGGTATATCATTATTGTAGTTATTTTCAACATGCCATGTGAAACTATACCCTTTTATCTCTCATATTCCCTTCCCATGGTTTTACCCCTGCTATCACTGTAACTGATCTTACTACACCAGATACTGTAGTATATATGTGTATTGGAACTAGGGAAGGGAAAGGGAATACCAAAATCGAGAGACAAAGGATAAATAGACAAACCATTACAACAGCAATACTTACAAAACTATTTGGTGTAAACCAACTGTACAACTCATGGTGGGGGGAGAGGAAAATGGGGGGGGCGAGGAAAAAAATGAGGGAGGCGGTAACAAGGTGGATAAGAAATGTACTCACTGCCTTACATATGAAACTGTAACCACTCTGTACTTCACTTTGACAATAAAGAAGAAAAAAATGGGAGTAAGTTTTTGAAACATTTTTTAAAGACTGTCATGTTTACCATCATAAAACAATTAACATTTTGGTTTTGGTGGTACTGGGGTTTGAACTCATTGTCTCATGCTTGCTAGACAGGCATACATTTGACAAATTGAGCCATGCTCTCAGTTGTTTTTTGCTTCAGCTATTTTAGTAAGGTCTAGTTTTTGCTTGGGGCTGGCTTCAGACTGAGATCTTCCTACTTATGCCTATCATGTAGCTGGGATTTTAAGCATATGGCACCACTCTTGGCCTTGAAATGTTCTTGCTTTACTGAACAATAACATTTCCCCTTGAAGATTTCAGTTGGACACTTTTATGTGAATATATCATTTTGATTCCAGAAGAAGGGTTAGTTGCATGGGCATGCGATACATAACTCACAGAGCTCCAAATTGAGAAAGGCTCTATTCTAGATGTAGTGTTCTATTGTCACCATACTGAAACTCTGAATAATATCATTGTTTGTGTTTTGGAGCATGAATAAGCCAGGGAGATAGGTCAAATGTGCATGTTGAATGTTCCTTGCTGGCTGAGTTGTATATTAGCATTGGAGCTGGTGGTACTGGTAAGAACAAATCATATGTGCATATATGAGCTATGAAATATGAACTGTGGTAACATCTTATTTTGTAAATGAGAAAAGTATTCCCATATCTACATTTCAAACTCAATATGCACAATGTAAAGATAAATGGTAAAATGCATGTGAATGATTAAAATCTTGATTTCATTTTACTTAGAATAATATGAAATAGTAAATTTAAAACTCCATGAAAAGTTAAATGAAAAGCTGTAGAAGAACGTTTTCAAGACCTTTGTATTTTAGTATCTTTAAGGACAGATTTTCCCCTGATATTCAAACGAAGGCTCCCTTATTTTAACTTTCCACAGAGGCCACATACCACAGGTACAATTTCTTAAAGGTAGAAAACAATGAGAAACATACAAGTGAATGCCTTAGTTAAACAATTCTGAAAACAACATGTGATTAGATTAGACAGAGAGGAATGTGAGCTAATGAATGAAGAACTTTTAGGGTAAAAATAAAAGAATAAAATTGATTACCAAAGCAAAGGGAGCCAGTATATTGTTGCACAAAAATCTATTTTTACATGTTATGACACATGCAAATGATTTAGTGTTCAATACTCATATAATTTTGACTGAAAAGCACACAAGAAAGCAAGAAAATAAGCAAGGAAACAGCCAATAAACTAGTACTTAATGTTCTGGAGTAGTGGTTACAGAATAATAGAGATGAACTAGAGGCTGGGACAATAGGTGAAAGAAGGTTGCATTTGATGGAACCTTCAAAATATTAAAGAACCACTTAAGATCTAAGAATAAAATCACAGCAGTAGGTCCTTTAATCTTAGAAGATCCATCATTTCACATTTAGAGCCCTTTCTTTAAACTTGGCTATTACCTGAAGTGACCCCTCTTTCCAATCTTTCCACAGACAAGTTTCCTCTTGGGAGAAAGACATCGTTCTCCTTTTCCATTTTTAAAATAGGCATATAGACCCTTCACTGCCCTAGTCTGTGTACTCAAAACTTTCCCCCATAGCTACAGCCATTGGTCAGTGTGGTCAAATGGCACAAAGCCCACTGGACAAAACATAAATACTCAAATATCAAGGTAATTACTCTGGAGACCAAACATTGTGATGTTTGTTTTTCTGCCTTGTCTGGCTATCTCTTCCCTTTGTTTTTGTGTTCATGCTTGAGGGAACAGATGTTATTCATGCTATAAAAGTAAGCCTCTTGTCCTCTTTGCTCATCAAGCACAACTCATTTCATGCTGGTGCTCACTTTCTGGTAATAGGTACATCTAATAAACTGTCCATTGCTCCAGAATGACAGAAGAGCATTCTTCAGAGGTCAGAAGCTTTAAGCCAGGCCTTGTATCAATGGAGAATGGAATGAAGCTTGGAACGAGTAAGCATTTTGTCATGACTAGTGTACTCCTAACCTTGCTCCTTTCCAACGCTTCCTGGCTCTGAAAACAGAAGAAAATTTCCTTCCAAAGGCAGCTTTATAAAGAATGAACCGTCTCTAATTTATTTAGCTCTTCTTGTGCCAATATTCTAATAGTTAGACAGCAACTCCCAGTAAGTGGTTGATTACATTCAAGCAAATACACAGCTGAGCAATTAAATGCATTCACTTGCACCTTAGCAGACCTGAGGTAGTAAGATTATCTCACAGAAATAATTATGGCTATTCTAACCTGCCTTTCTGGAGCTTCAGACTCTTCAAATTGGATTTGTGTCAAGTGGCCTGTTACCTGGTTGTTTCTAACCGGGAACTATCCAGTGTGTGTGTGTGTGTGTGTGTGTGTGTGTGTGTGTGTGTGTGTGTGTGTGTGTGTGTGTGTTTGCCCCCACACATATGCACCTGTTAGTGCTGGGCCTTGGAGCTGTCCCTGAGCTTTTGTGTTCAAGACTAGTTCACTACCAGTTGAGCCATGGCTCTACTTCTGGGTTTTGATGGCTAATTGGAGATAAGAATCTCAGACTTTTCTGCCCAGGATGGCTTTCAACTGCAATTATCAGATCTCAGCCTCCTTAATAGTTTAGGAGTTCAGTGTAAGCCAGCAGCACCTGACTTTGTTTTGTTTTCTTTTTCTTTATCTTAAAATTAACTTTGCATTGAATGCAAGGCCAGTTTTGCAAAGTGAACTCTTTCCAAATGAGAATAGAGATTCTCATGCTAACATAGGCTTGGTGATTAAGTGACTGCATGTGATATGTTCTTTAATTTTTCAAAGAATTGTATGTACATGTTACTTTGGGAAACATCATATTCTGGTGGAAAAGTAGAGAAGCAGCGATACAACAGCTATTTCTTCCATTAATTGAATAGGTAACTTTAGGTAGAGTGCTGATGTTTCTATGCCCCACTTTCCTTTACTGCTATTAACCTACCTCCTAGGCTGTTAGGAGATGCAAATGAACTGCACATAAGAAAGTGATTTGTGGGCTGATAAATATTGCAGAAATTATGTAAATAAACATGAATCTGTTGAGTTTAACTCTTCCTCTGTTTGATCAGTACCACTTCTTCAACAGGAAGAATTCTTGACTGTTTTTACTATCTTTACATAGAGGTACAAGATGCTGCCATTCACCAAAGCAGTTTATGAATACAGAGCATCTTGATCAATGTCACCCTTTTCAGTATTCTTATCCACCTCTCCCAACACACTCCTTCTCTTAGTTATCTTACTTTTAGGTTATATATTGAACGTTTTGCCATTTAACAAAGTAGTTCCTGTGTCCAGTGCATCTTGATCTGTTTCATCACTTCACATGCCTGTTAGAATCAGGTGTTGTTAGTTCTTCAGTTGTTTTCCCTTGACTGGAGGTTGGAATGGGGGTGTGTGCAATGTGGATGCTAGTGGTTCTACATCTTTGATGTAGAAATTGTAACCTTGCTAAAATACAAATTCTGATTCTGTCCTATTTGGGGAGGGATGAGATGTTCTGCATTTCTATCAAGTCCCAGTTGATGCTATGGTTCTCTACTAGTAAAGTCATGGGGGAGGAGAGGTCCCACTGGAATCTCTAATCTTGCTTTTTAGGAATAGGGACCTTATTATCAATGGCATGAAATCAAGAAAGCACAAGAGAAAAGCATAGGGAAGTACAAATAAAGAACTACTAAGTACATTTTTGTTTACTCTCAGTAGTAAGTACTAGTGGCAGAACAGTATTAGAATATGACCAAGAAAAATATGTGAGAAAAGAGAGACGTGGGCTATTCACACTTGGAGCATTGTACATTCAATTTTGGCTAGTAAAAATGTGAGTGTAAATGTTTCATTTCCAGCCATAAAGTTTCATAAGTATAAGTCTCATATATTTTTCTCTCTGAGCTGGTTTCAAACCATTATCCTCAGATCTCAGGCTCCTGAGTATCTAGGATTATAAGGAAGAGCCACTCGCACCCAGCTCTTTCCTTATATTTTCAGTTGCTTTCTTTAGCTATCACATCACTTTGTGTGAATTTGAGATCATAAATTAGTTTTAACATCATCAAAAACAAGTATACACAGCAAGTAATATAATTCCTGTGTGTGTGTGTGTGTGTGTGTGTGTGTGTGTTGTAGGTGAGCAGTTTTATGCCTATTAACCCTTCCTGAGCTATCAGGCCTTAAGATCTTTCTATGATTGATTGAATGAGCAAAGATATATGCTGAATTCATCAAACATTTTTGAATAAATTTAGCACTGTAGAAAAATAGTCTGCCCTTAAAAATGAAAATCCTCAAAGTTGCTGTTGTGACAAGTTAGATCATTTGGAAAATGAAGGATTAAGTGGGTAAAGAAGCCACATTCCAGAGACACACCTGAATTTGATAGCTCACCTATTTTGGACTGTCATTCAAAATGTTAACCAGGAAAACCAATTAACATTTCACCTGCATGGGCTAACATGTTTATTCATTAGTAGGGTTAAAAACCTATTTTGCGTTTTATGGAAGATTTATGCAAATACTAGGAAGCAATTAACATGTTTCTGGCCCAGATATAGTCATAAATTACAAGACTAATTCCTAAGATTGATGATGAACTTGAAGCTAACTTGGCAGTTGAAAGATATAACCAAGGTATGGATAATAAAAAAAGTAATAACTTGAGAGTGTAAGAAGAAACAAAAAGAAACCTAAACTCTGATCTGTCTAAAATGTCTGTAGGAATACTTACCACTCAGGTGATAAGGTAAAACATGTCAGAATGAGCTGAGAGGCAGAAGGGTTAGAGAAAGAGGCAGGTGAACCAGAAAACTGACAGCATGAGCCTCCATGTGAATTTGAATGAGGCCTAGGCAGAGACATTGAGAAACAGTAGCACAGAAGCACTGAAGGGCAAAGATAGGAAAGGAAAAATGTGTAAAGCAAAGTTTCAGGTACCAGCATGAGTGATTTCAAGAACTCTTGAATCAGAGCAGATAAGTCCCTGTTGCTACAACCATAGCTTACTGAAAAGCTGGAGACAGTTATTTGACAACTGCCTGTAGTGCCCTAGCAGACTGAGAAGAGCACTTGGAGAAGGAGATGCTACAAGTAGACTGGATCCAGTCATATCTGAGATTTAAAACAAACAAGACAAAATCTACTTCTGGAAGTTGAGCTTTAAATTTGTATATTTAGTCGATCATGGGATTGAACTCTGGGTCTGGCTGTCACTGAGCTCTTCAGCTCAAGGCTAGTGCTCTACCACTTGAGCCACAGCACCACTTCTGGTTTTCTGGTGGTTAATTAGAGATAAGAGTCTCACAGACTTTTCTGCCCAGGATCCTCAGATTTCAGCCTCCTTAGTAGTTAGGATTACAGGCTTGACCCACCAATTCCTGGTTTAATTTTTTTCTCTATTTAATATTTGGAAATATTGGATCAAGTCACAGAACCACATCTACCTCCACTTTTTTCCAGGAAGGTTATATATTTAGAGAAATATATCAACTTCACTTGAAGTTGAAGATGTTTCACACTCTTTTCCTAAGTATTTATATATTCATATTGCTATGCCTATGTATTCATTGAGATTGCCATTGAGAATGATACTGAGTCCCTGGATTTGATATTGTATACTTTGTCTTGGAAATACCAGGTTTTTTTCAAGCTTATGAAATGCACAGTTAGGTTATGTTAAATCTCTGGTTCTTAGCTCAGGATATACATTAGAATCACCTAAAAATCATTTTATTGATGACTCAGTCATCTCTCCTCCTTCAAAAAAATCATTTTGTTACTCTGGGACTTTGACAATTTTGGAAAACTCTGTCATGGTTTGGATGGGCAGCCAATGTTAAGAACTTTAGATTTAAAAATGGTGGGAGCAAAAAAAGGGGGGCAAGGACTTATTTTTATTGTTCTTACTTATGATATTTTTTAAAGATTTATGTCTTCAGTATGATTAGGTAACTTAGGAAAGGGAAACCATGTTTTCTTGTTAGTTAAAATGTTTAATTAGGAGCAAGGCAAAAGAAATCAGTGATAGCTATGTGTTCCCCACCAACTAAAAATGTGTTTTTCTTGGACTAATCCTAAAAAATAAGTTCTGAGATTTGAATTTAGGGACTTGTATTGCACAGCTCTCTTAATCATGGCTGGCATTCAACAATTTGAGTCATGCTTCCAGCCTGGCTTTTTGCTGATTAATTGAAGATAGAATCTTATAGCCTTCTCGACCTGGCTGGCTTTGAACTACAACCCTCAGATCTCTGCCTCATGAGTAGCTAGGAGTATAAGCATGAGCTACCAATACCCAGCCCTATGGATCTTTATTAATTCTCCTAAGCACTGTGGCCAATAATTCACATAATTTGCCACCAAGAGGATAGGGATGCTTGGATTATGGCCCCAACACACAAATCAGAGGCTTAAAAAGCTATTTCTGTATGGAATCATACAGCAAATATTTGAGTCTTTGCAAGCCATACAGTCTCTGTTACAAAGATTTAACTTCATTACAGCCTTTCACAATATTATAAGCCAATTGCTTAGTGGTATCCCAAGACACATTTATTTATAAAAGTAAGGTGGAGGGTCACATTTTAGCTATTGGCTATAATTATGCCCCTAGTATAAAGAGGTTAACCTTTATTTTTTACTGCTGTTAAATGCATACTTCAGTCACTATTTTTGCCAGTTGTGGGGCTTGAACTCAGGGCCTGATCACTGTCCCTGGTTTCTTTTTGCTCAAGGCTAGCACTTTACCACTGGAGCCATAGTGCCACTTCCGCCTTTTTCTGTATATGTGGTGCTGAAGAATAGAACCCAGGGCTTCATGCATGCTAGGCAAGCACTCTACCACTAGGCCACATTCCCAGCCCCTCAATCATTCATTATGTAGTCAAAATGTAACTATCAAAATATAACATATAAAGCTTAAGTATCACAATCCAATATGTAAGAACATAAAAAGTTATAAAGTTCTAGAATCAACTTTTTCCATTAACTTAACCACTTTAATTGATGCTTAATTTAGTTATTGTTCTATTCAATCTAAAGTAGAAATTCAAATTCAGCTAGCCTGAAATAATTTAAAATCTCAAGCCCATTTGTTAGAGATGCAGGCAGAAATGTTTTCCAGTTCTTATTGGGGGCTTTAGAATTTTGGTCTCTATTTTCTCCTATTTTCCTGTCGCCTGCCTACAGTTATCACAGAAATTATATTACATTACCTTGTAGTTCCCAGTTATCTTTGGATCACCTCCTTTGACTCTCGTATATTATTCCTGCCCTATAACAAAACCATCAGGGAAGTGAAAATATCATATTGTAGAAACATGAGTTTGTATAAAAGTCTCATAATCCCTTTTCCAATTAATGTTTTTGTCCTGAAATCTAAACTCCACACTTAACTGAGTGGAAGTCCAGTACCATCTCCACTCTAGAGTCATTGCTAAAGCAAGGAGATTGATTATAGATATTCCAGGAAAATTTGATTATAGAATTCCCTGTATATGACTAAATGTTTCACTCTGTCAATGGAACTCATAGAGGTAGAATGGTGGTGGTTTTCATGGGAAAGAGAACTTCCATACCAACATTGTCTGTCAACCAAAGTGGAAAATCATGCTAGGTTATATCTTGGTGAAAAGGAAGAAGGAAGGTATTTTCATTCTTGGTTTCCTAGGGCAGCAGATATGGAAGAAAGAACATGTAAAATTTTTCCTGAATTTCTTTCTTTCAAAAAGCATGGATGTAATGTGCATAGACTCACACATGGGCATACACACACACACACACACACACACACACACACACACACACAGATGCGTGAGGAGAAGGTGGAAATGGAGGAGGGAGGATAAATGAGAGAAGAGAAAAAATGGAGAGAGGAGAAGGAAAATGAGGGCAGGATTAGAAGAGATAAAGAAATTGAAAGAGAAGTTGGCTCTGGTAACATGGAAAACTCACATTAAGAATCGTACTCATTCCCTTACTTATATAACTATAACCTGCGTTCATCACCTATACAATAAAGATAAATAAAAAGAAGGGATATTTCATGGTTGTTATTTTTAATGTATTATGTGAAATTATTTCTTTTTTCCTATGGTTTATCCCTTGTTGTCCCTGTATTTGATTTTTGTGCCCTGGGACACACACACACACACACACACACACACGTATACACACACATACATGTTTATATGTTTCTGTTTATCTGAATTAGGGAAGGGAAGGGGACCATCAAAATGGTGAGACAAAGGACAAAGAGCGAACCAATGCAACAGGGATACTCACAAGACAATATACTGGAAATCAACTGTACAACTCAGGGGAGATTGGGGGAGAGGAAAGGTGGGAGAAAAATGAGGGAGGGGTAACAAGTTTGACAAGATATGTACTTACCACCTTACCTATGTAACTGTAACCCCTCTGTACATCACCTTGACAACAAAATTAAATTAAAAATGAAAAGATCATAGCCTAGGAAAGCAATAGGCACATCTCCACAGACATAGTGACAAGGTTATTGCCCAAGTTCAGAAATAACACATTACACATCTGCAAAAGTCAAACATCAACAGCTGTTTACATACAAAATGCCCACGCTATTTATTGCCTGAAACATATAAACATCTGTCACTCCTTTCCTAGAACTTAGCTGAAAGTCCCGGGATAAAAGCCAGCAGGAGGGGCTGGGGATATAGCCTAGTGGCAAGAGTGCCTGCCTCGGATACACGAGGCCCTAGGTTCGATTCCCCAGCACCACATATACAGAAAACGGCCAGAAGCGGCGCTGTGGCTCAAGTGGCAGAGTGCTAGCCTTAAGCGGGAAGAAGCCAGGGACAGTGCTCAGGCCCTGAGTCCAAGGCCCAGGACTGGCCAAAAAAAAAAAAAAAAAAAAAAAAAGCCAGCAGGAGAAAAACTCTAGACTAGGTAAAAAAATATTGAAATGCTATTGTTCCAAATATCTAATAATGTTGTTTTGCCTCTTGCTCTAATATAATTTTAAGGTTGAAAAAAAACCATCAACTTCAGTAAAAATGAGAATAACACAGTTTGCACACTGATGATTCTAACTATAAAACTTGGTCTTGCTAAATATATCTGGGTAGAATGGAAGGATGAGCATGGGGAAGATGAACATTATTATCTTTTAACAAAGAGAACCAACTTAGCTATCAGTGTGTTGTATGTACAGCGTAGCATGGGGATTGTGGCTGGAAAATAACGAGGTTATACTAGTTGGTTGACCTCATCCTTTCCAGAAGGATTTCTTTGCATGTTTTATCTAGTTGAGAAAGATGTGTTTCAGTATTCATCACAGGATCAACTCGGCGAGGATTATAGGAAGGCATATCTAGGTATGTACAACTGAATAAAAAGTATCTCCAAAAGGAATATGCTTAAAGCAGTGACAAATCCTAAGGCTGCTGACAGTGCTACATACCTGTATTCTACTAAAGCACCGCTTGATCAGTGCAATCCTAAATTGAGAGCCACCATATTCCTAAATCAATTATATTCTGCATGGTAAACCTATGAACAGCCAGCTCAATACTAACAGCCTAAAAATCTAGCCCAATGAATTCCAGCCAATCAGAGAACCTCCAAGACTTCTTTCCCTATATGAGACACAGAGGTTGCAGTTTTCGGTTTTGTAAAGAGCCAGAATTTCCTCTTCGTTCCTCATGCCCAAGGTGCATGCTGGGTAGGTAAATGTATACATACAATGTTCATTCATTGGGCCCTTCCTTTTGCGCAACACTTTTTGTTACCCTTGTACTATCATCTACCCTAGTATATTTTAAATAGACACTTTAAAATAAATAGCTTTATCCTAGGAAATAGTATCCATTGTCATAGTTTTT
This sequence comes from Perognathus longimembris pacificus, assembly GCF_023159225.1. NCBI lineage: Eukaryota > Metazoa > Chordata > Mammalia > Rodentia > Heteromyidae > Perognathus > Perognathus longimembris. The sequence goes on from NC_063188.1 coordinate 99,499,512, forward strand.
ACACACTGCTTTTATTTCATTTTGTCCTTTAATATAAATACTCAAAAAGTTAAAATGTTTTCTCATGCATACCTGGAACCACCACACATTGGCATAAGTGATAGGTTTGGGTATTTTATGTAGAAGCCTAATGCCTGCCTTAATAATTCCTATCATTTTTTTGTTTTATCACCTTAGCTTTTCAATTCATAAGGATTTCAAACTAATAAAGAAAAACCATGTGAAATATCTCTACCTATCAACTTCTATCTCATATCTACCAACCTCTCTATCTCTCTAACCAAAACCAGGTTAACCATTTATGACAAAATAATTTTAAATCTTTAAACAGAAGCTTCTTAAAAATGCACATTCTTAAAAGTTGGGAATTTAGCACAATGAAAGAGCACTTAGCCTGAGATCAATACTCAGATCTGCAATTTAAAAAAATGCAGATTCTCAGGTCTCACCCTCTAGCTGCTGATTCTGAAACTGTGAAGTAGAGTCAACAATCTCTGGGTAAATGAAGACCATTGAGGTAGAAGGTCATAGAAGATGGACTACTTTAGGCACTGAAGGTTGAGTACTATTCAGAAAGAATGGTAGGTGTGTGTGTGGTGGGAAATCTAGTTTGGATAAATGTCTTGAAAGAGTGTCATAGACACATAAATATTAGACAGAAGAGGGATAGCACTTACTAGCATGAGTTAACATGGATTGCAGACAAATGCGCTTTTAAAATAGATTGATTTGAAGACAGATACATCCAGAACTGACAGAATGAATTTAGACTTTATGCTTAAGAGGTTCAAACTTTGTTTTGAAAGACTAAGCAGAACCTGAATTCTATTTTCTGGGAAAGATTTGCCTTCATCTTTCTCACTTCTGCAGTGATTCTTAAAGTGTAATCCAAATTTTCCAAACATCTAAATCACCTGGATTATAACTAAAGCAGGAGATCAATTGGCCTCCTCTTAATTCTAGTAACTCAGAACATTTGAGGTACTGAACATTTTTAAAATAATTTTTCTGCTCCAGGTGATTCTTATCACTCAATTGAAATGCTGCCCCAGGCATCCCCCACACTATTTATTTCTTCATATAACCTGCAAAGTAAGAAACATTTTTACATTTTGAACACTTGAAAACAAAACTATTTTGTGACACACGAAAATAACATGGTCTTTAAATGTCAGTGTCTATAAAGTTTTATTGGAACACAGCTTTTCCCATTTGTTGTTGCCTGTGGCGGATTCATGCTACCGCAGGTAAGTTAAGCAATTGTAGCAGAGACCTTATCACCATACGAAAAAGTTTGCTGACCCCAGCCGTAAGGGATCCACATTATCTGTGTGATTTTTAGATTCACCTTATCTGCTGATACTGAGGGGTACAAAGGCCACCTTGGAACTGAATGGAGTTATAAATAGCAGAAACTTCCTTGGCATCTGAATAGCAGATAAAAACTCTCCATGCTTAGAGATTTCTAGGAGAAAATAGGAAAGGCATTACATAGATCAACATCTCCTATGCAGGTAGGAATAAATCACCTTTTGCTACTACAAATAGACCTTATTATTATGGTGATAGGAGAGGGCCAAATTGGGAGACTGAGAAATACTGCAATTGAAGACATTTTCCTAAAAGTTATAAATTTGATGTGGAAATTCAGGTCACATCATGCCAGTGAAACTTCTAGAATTCTGCAAGCCATGCTTGTCTCTGTGTTTTCCACACTAACCATAGCTCTACCAAATACATGGCTGGTGAGAAAGAAACTCTAGGACAAGAAATAGGTAAAAAGAAAAATTCTGGAAGTAATTAAATTCTGCAGTAAGAGTAAGTTTCATTCTCTGCCTCAGGAAAAAAATGCATATTATTTAGGATTTGGCATGGTCCCCCCCTCAACAATTCCCTCTCTGTCTCTGTCTCATATTCTGTGTTCTCTCTCTCTCTCTCTCTCTCTCTCTCTCTCTCTCTCTCTCTCTCTCTCTCTCTCTCACACACACACACACAGACACACACACCGGTGGCACATCACATCAAAGGGTGGAAACAGAGAATTATATGTGAATATTAGAAGTCAGGTCAGACCCACCAATGCTGGAAGGGGGGCTAAGATACAGTGTCCTATACAAAAGTTTCTGTTATCTCCTTCAGTGCAGGCCACAAAGTAGAAGGGGTGGGTTTCAGTCTATAATGGGGTGAGCAGACCTCGCCTGCATCCCGCAGTACATCCTAGCTTTAAACTCTGTGGCATAGCTGTGGACTCTCCAGAGAAAAAGGCAGCCCAACAAATCTGTCCCACAAAGAGCAATTAGGATTTCTGAGACCAAGGTGAGAGCTTCCTCTGAGGCAGAGACTGCAGCACAAACCACAGTAAATATCATAAGCCCTCCGCATAGAAGCAAAACCGAAGTATTCTTTCTCATGTGGCAGGGTGGAGCTTCCATGCCTGCATTGGCCTTTCACTGTCATCGTGATCACAAACAGGCATTGCTGATGTAAAGGTCAGTAGCGTGCAGAGCTTGTTTCTACCCTGGTGAGGAGAAATTTCCCTGACTGAAGGAATCTAATTGGTTGCTGATGAGTCACAGATGCTGAGGTCCACAGGCAGAAGCATCTGATTGGCTGTCATTTTGTTTCAGCATTCCCAGCTATGCAGGTCTGTGATAAATGGTACAGGGGGAGCAAAAGCTATCATTTGGATCAATTAATATGATGAGAAGAGGTGGGAAGAGCTACCTTCTCCCACACACCTAACCTAATAGCTATTCCTGCTGTTTCATTTTCTCACTGCTGCATTAAAAGGGGCCTTTAAAAATCAGTGGGAAGATAGGAAACTTTTGAATGCTACGTAAATGTCAACTGTTCTTTATTGTTGTTTTTCTTCTGCTTACATCAATGAGGTGAGGGTTACAAGCAGGAGGACAAATACAGAAACAGTCGTGACGAAAAGCTTAAGGAGGACTCTGGCCAACAGAAGGGCTGGGGAATACAAAATAGAGCCTCTGGGGCTCAGTTCTAATCTTAGCCTGGTTTTGTTACTTGTCTCAGAAACCTGCAAGAGACATCTACAAAATAGATTTTCTTTCTTCCTCTCTAATCTCAGTGCCGTTGATTTCCACAAGGCTTTGAAGCTGGGGATGTCAGACCACACAGTGAAGTCTTTCTTACATACATAATGTCCCAAATGTTTAATTGCTTGATCCTAAGAAAGATAATTAGCACATGTATAGGGCTCACCATGCAAAGCTCACTCTGGATTCATGGCAGCACAGCAAGCAAAAGCTATTATCCCAGTTAATAAGATGAAGGGGCTGAAAATCAGAATGTTCCAGAAAAGTTACAGTCTGAGGAAAAAGGGGAAAGCCAGTGGGGATCCCAAAACCTACCCATTGGTGATGGCCACCTTCCACCCAGAGTTCTTACTTGTAGACCCTTGGATATGGATTTGTTTATCAAACACTTAGGAATCCTCCTGTGTGGCAAGCTTTGTGCGTGCTAGAACTACAAAAATAGAGTTGTGGAATTAAGTCTAAGGATATCCACAGTCTAGTGGGGATAAAGGGCCCATATCATGTATGAGAAAAGATAGGTCTATGCTTAGGGAACAGAGAGATGGAAGTAGTTCATTAGCTGTGAAGGTCAATGTTTTCCAACCTCTTAACCTTTGTGGATCTTACTTGACATGTTTGACCCAAGCAGGGATCCATAATATGGTATCCATAGATAATTAACAGGAATTCCATGAAACTCCTGAAAATACCTAGATTTTGTATTTCAAGTCACTAATAGCTCTGTCTTCCCATCTCAAATGGTCTAGATATTTCACTAAGCATAAAGCCAAGAGAGATAGAAATGAAATAATAAAATATTCATATATTTCTAGATAATACAACCCACAAAAATGTATAGTTACAAAGATCATTTTTTAAACTATCTATATATCCTTCCAGCAGACTTCAAATAGAAGGTATGGTTACTCAGAGATTATGAAAGCCAGAGTTTGTAATTCAGAGAAGCTATGCCTTTGAGAAGTTTTGCTGTAGAACTGCCAAAAATACAAAACCAAAAATGAAAAACCAAAAGGTCACACCTGATACTTCAGAATCACTTTCTTTTCTGAAAAATATATCAAAGGCTTTTTATTTACTTTGGAAGATAATTAACCCTATAGAGCCATTATAGGGCAATAAGCCATGGATTGCAGTTGAATTACTGCAGTAAAAACTAAAGAATGTTCTAAGGGAGGTTAAAGATCATCTAGCTGAGAATCATTTTATAACTCATAACCCAGTCCAATTTTCTTTCTGGCAATCTACCAGGTCTCACAGGTAGAGTCTCCTAACCCTGACCTTCAGGTTCAGAGAAACCTGGGACCCTATAGTCTGGAAGAAAAAAAATTAAGTCAGGGACAAGTTAAAAATCCCAGATCATAGACTTGGAAGTTCTATGGTTTTTGACCTTGTAGCCTACTTTGATCTGGAATCAAAGGTCAAGGCTTTGGACTGTTCTTTAATAATTGAAGGGTTTGTAATTTGAATCTGTAGGGAAGGCTCTGCTTTGGTTTCTACCTGACATCCTACCAGGATTTCAGTCTTTTATTGATTCATCACTTTCTTTCTTGAGATTAGGGTCTATATGAGAGATGTAATCACCATTGTTGAATTTGGATTTTTCTGCTGTAATACCACAAGCTGCCAGACAGCCTTCTTAAATGAGTCCCAATTCTCTCTTCCTCGCTATGACCTCACAGCTTGACTGCTCTTTCCTGTCTTTTCATTGGTTTACCTTGGCCTTGGTTATTTCTTGTGCTGCCTACCTTTATGCCACCGGTTTCCTTCTTCTATTCCACAGGAAATTAGATGTACTTTCTATGAAACTGGCCCATGAATGATTACAAACATATGGGAGAGCAATATGTTATGAGAAAAAAATTAGAGTTTACCATATTCAAGTAAGATCCAAAACAAACTGAAGAAATTTAGAGATAAGCTAGGTGTGCTGGAACATGTGTGTAGAACTTGAAATCAGGAATTTAAAGCAGGAGGATCTGAAGTTCGAGGCTGGCCTGTTCTGCACATTAGACCCTGTCTTAAAAATAGTAGTTTTAGAGATGAAAATTTCATCTTGAAGGAGGAAGCTATATGAAAAGTGTTGATGGAAAATAGCATTCAAAATATATAATGATTAACAACTCGTTACTGGTTTATAAGAGAAAGCCCAATTTGATAAGGGTATATTACCTTAATAAGGACAATTCAAGAAGCAGGATAAAAACAAATTAAGAGAACTCATTTGTTTTGCTACCCATTTGTCATTCTACCCAAAAGATTAATATGTGATGACAATCACATATACATTTACATGGCACTAAATAAATGGCTTGACAGCAATTATAGGGTTTAAAAGCAAGAATGATGGACAGAAATCACTGTCAGATGATGCAAGCTCAGGACTTGGATGCTGAAAGCACTGTTATTTGCTGGCAACTATTCACCTATTGGCTGGATGATAACACAATGTAACTTTCCAAGTAGCTAAATATTTGTGGCTGGGAGGCAGAGAGAGAGAGAGCGAGAAAGAGAGAGAGATGATTTGTGCCTAGATTTTACTAAGAGTGACATTTAAAAGTTGACAGCCACTATTTAATCTCTGTAGAATGAAAACTGGAAGGCACAACGAGTCCTCCCTCTGTAAGGGTGCACTTAACTGAGATTTTCCCCCAAAGAATTAATAACATCCATCTATTAAAGAAATTGTACAAGAAATAACATTGAATTAACAGAAGCAGGTTAAGAAAATAAACATTGAGACTGTACTATTAATCAGCTGTGTTGTGTTAGATTGTCTGATACCTCAGTTTCCCATCTATAGGAGGAGGTATTTGTATACCATGCTTTGTAAGAACCTCTGACCTTTAAGAGTTTATCGTTATGTGGGTCTGTGACCAGTAGGTGAATCCTATTTACTCATTTGTCCTCAGCTTTGGGCTGCTACCTTCTTCAATACTAGTAAAATCTCCTCACTACTCAAGGGGCTGAGATATGATGATCACAGTTCAAAGTTAGACCAAGAAGGAAAGTCTAACTCTTATCTCTAATTAAGTACCCAAAACAAACAAACCCTAGAAGTGGAGCTGTGGCTCAGTGGTAGGGAATAGCCTTAGAACACAAAAGCTCGGGGATAGCACTCAAGCCCTGAGTTCAAGCCCCAAGAGTAGCACAGTGCATGTGCACGCATGCGCGTGCACACACACACACACACACACACACCTAGTAAAATAGAAATATTTATCTCTTATCCCTCTCCTCAGTTCTGAACTGTTTCCTTCATTTTAATAAGTACAATTCCATTTTGGCACCACTGCCTTGGGTGTACTGGAAAAGTAAGTCACCCTGAGAAATTATTAAACTAATGAGTCACCTTTCCCATGTGAATTGATTTTTTTTCAAAGAAATCAGGAAGAAAGGCAATGCATAGTGCCAACAAATGTGTGGTCAGTGCAAATAATTTATACATTAGAGACAAAGGGAGGTTTTCACTATTGAGATTGAACCTTCTAGAAGAATATGCCACCACAAAAACCTTTGCCATTATTTTTTCTACCTTATTCCTCAATTACTATTGGGATAGTATCTGCTACTGAAGATGAAGGGCAGTTTAGGTCTATAACAGTTGTGGTTTCATCACCATACAAAAAGATTAACAACAGATTAAATTTTATAGCTATAAAATAGCATTTTTGTTAATTGTTTATTTTCAAGTAGTGTATGAAAGAGTTTCTATTCAATCAAGTGGTTTATGAATACAATGCATCTGGATCAATGTCACCTTTTTCATCATTCTTTAATTAAGAATTAAGTACCAGTGATGTACCTGCTCCTATTCCAGGCACTGGGCCAATATGTGACTGACCCAGACAAAAAGGAATCCTACCCTTATGAAACCCCCCGGGGGGTAAAAGAAGGACAGTCATAAAGAGGAAGAAATAAAATACATAGTATATTAAATAGTGGTAAGTAAAGGAAATAAATACATGAAGCATTTCTACATGAGTGTCAGCTGCTAGTTTTGCTAGATCAGAAAGTCTTAATTGAGATGGTATAACCTTATAGGAATGTCCTTGGAAGTTTGTCATGCATATAGTACTAGGAATAGCATTTAAGAAATGGGAATAGACAGTAGTGTTGAGAAAGCAACCTTCCTGGTGGTATGTTTGGGGAACGTCATGCTTTGTGTATTTAAAGAACAAGACGGGAACCACTATGGTTAATCGAAAAAATGACTAAAGAGAAGAGATAGATAAAGAGAAAAGAGAAGTAAGATGGTAGGGTCAGTTATTGTGTGATTGACAACTACCAAAACAAAAGTGACATAACTAGGTACCAATAGTTACATAAAAGAAGAAAACAGCAGTGATTTTTGGTTAATTATAATTATTTAGTATTTTGGTTAATTATAATTATTTAGTATTAAAATTATGTGCTTAAGTATCTTTGAGTAAAAGAGTTAAAAATGATTGTTGAATACTTATGATTATATACAGAAAACACTGGCAAAAAAACTTGCTGTAGGTGTTCAAGCTACAAATATGCCATAAAACCTGGGTTTGTGGAAATTATTCTCCAAGTAATAGAATATTCACTGGGCCTTGAAGGATGGCTGTCACCTAGATAGATGGAAGGGGAATTTAAAATGTCACCATGGGATTCCAAAAGACCTGAGTTCATATGGCCTAGTTTCCTGTCTGTTTAGCTAGTACACAGAGATTTAGAAAGGGAATGAAATAATTTGAAAGGTTTTATAGCTTACAACTGGTACAGTTGGGACACCAAACCCAGTTCTCTTTTCCTTTCCAATAGATGCTCTCTCCCATTCTCTACAAAAGCCTTTTTGCAAAACCTCTATCCTCCTCAAATATTTGACCTTATCAAACCCACCCCTCTGAGTCTGATCTAGCTTTTTCCTTAATAGAAAACATACATACTAGACAAGGATTAGCCCAATTTCTTACCATCAATTTCCTCTAGTCTTTTCCCCTTCTATCTTATTCTAGCACTTATATCTGCACTACATGGCTAAGGGTTCTTTCTGATTTCATCCATTTCTGTGGGACTCCTGGGTAATTATTTCTACTACTGCTCAATGCCTTTAAATACCTCTCTTCTGTAATATGGTTGACCTTTTCAAGAGTCATCTTGATCATCTTGACTCTCTTCCTTCCTTCCTTCCTTCCTTCCTTCCTTCCTTCCTTCCTTCCTTCCTTCCTTCCTTCCTCCCTTCCTTCCTCCTGCCATCCATCCTTCCATTCTCCCTCTCCCTCCTCCCCTCTCTCTCTTCTTTCTTTCTTTCTTTCTTTCTTTCTTTCTTTCTTTCTTTCTTTCTTTCTTTCTTTCTTTCTTTCTGCTTTCCTTGTTTCTGTCTTTCCTTCTTTCTTTCTATTTTTGTTATTGTTTATCATACTACAGTTTAAATGCCTTCTTGAACACACTAGATATGTGCTACATTTTAATTTTATTATCTTTGAGTAATTGTACAAAGGAGTTGCCATTTAAGCCATTTATAAATAAAATGCATCTAGATCAATGTCGCCCCTTTCAACATCCTCAATCATCCTCCCCTACCTACAACTTCCCTTGCTTTTCTTAATTTTGTAGGCTGTACATTGAGTTTTTGACTGCATTCTCCTTCATTCTTCTACCCATTTACCTGTGGCCTCACCCCACCACTTTTAAGTACCCATTTCTTGGTGTTTATTTTGTTGGTCTTTGACTTTGCCTTTCTAAGGAATTATACTATTTCAAATATCTCTTGACTCTACCCCATGTGTCAGTTAATGTATTTGTATACACTTGCACACCACCCAGTGTATACTTACACATTTATAAGCTAATTCTAGCTTCCACATATGAGAGAACACGTGCAACCTTTGTGTCTCTGGGTCTGACTTCACTTAACATTTTTTCCAGGTCTTCCCATTTCTTTGCAAATGATACAATTCATTCTAATTCATTCTGAGTAAAACTCCATTGTGTTTATATACCACATTTTCTTGATTCACTTGTGCATTGATGGGCATCTGGGCTGATTCCATATGTCAGCTATGGTGAATTGTACAGCAATGAGTATGGTTGTGCGAGTGGCTTTACTACATCCTGATTTGTAATCATTTGGATAAATGCCCAGGAGTGGAATTGCTGGCCCATTGGGTAGGTCTATGTTTAGGGTTTTTTTAGGAGTCTTCTTTTCATATACTTCATATACTTTTCATATACTTACTCCCAATGGCAACTACACCTTAGAAATTTCATGCTGGTTAGGTCTTAAGTATAGTATCTAGCTCTAGTTCTTTTTTCTAACCTTCAGATTATGTCCTACAACCTCCTGAACAGTTTCACTTACACAATTCATAGCTACCTCAGGTAAGTCTGATGAAATTACCAATAACTCGCCTCTAAATCTGCTGCGTCTCTTTTTCTCCCTATTATAATGAATGGCAGTAATATTATCTAGTGCCTAATGTTAGAAACCTAAAAATCATCTGAGATTTCTTCCTCATCATTTCTTCCATTCAGCTTGCAAGGCCAATCATTCCATTTCCCAAGCATTTCACTGCTATCACCACCACTATTAACATTAGGCTGATTCAAAGTTCTCTATCTTCTCTTCTTGGAGGTTACTGCCTAATAGTTTATCCCAACCTTGTTCTTTAACCCGTTCTTTATCAGAATAATATTAAGGAGTTGGAAATTATTCTATTTACACTAGAGATAAAGGTTTAATGTAGGAAATGGTGCCCCACCACTATTAGAGGAAATAGGAGAACAGAAGATAAGGAAGCTGATATTGAAACAGGAAAAAGATGCCTAAGGATTCAGCAAAAATCACCTAAGCTAGTGGCTCCAAGTAGTTCACCAGAAAGCTGCTGTGAATGTTTCATTTTCTCTTGGATTGTACATAGTTCAACTGCTTCAAGAGAATAATATCTCTAGAATCTTGTACTACCTCCTCTCTTTAACCAACTGTAATCTAAAGTAATAAGCAGAAGAGGACTTGGGAGGAAAACAATCCTATCTTCTCCTCTTCAATAGAACTTAGTAAGGAGTTATAGTGATAAAAAAAAATTCTCGGGCTGGGAATATGGCCTAGTGGCAAGAGAGCCTGCCTCGTATACATGAAGCCCTGGGTTCAATTCCCCAGTACCACATTTATGGAAAACAGCCAGAAGTGGTGCTGTGGCTCAAGTGGCAGAGTGCTAGCCTTGAGCAAAAGGAAGCCAGGGACAGTGCTCAGGCCCTGAGTCCAAGGCCCAGGACTGGCAAAAAAAAAAAAATTCTCAACAGGGAATTCATTTTACCCTCTGTTCTGTTTTCTACAATGAAATCAGATGTGTCTAAAAGTGTGCAGTTATAGCCTAGCTACGTGGGAGGCTGAGATCTGAGGATCACATTTCAAAGGCAGCCTTGGCAGGAAAGGTAGAGACTGTTATCTCTAGTTAATCACCAAAAACCTGGGAGTGGAGCTGCAACTCAAGTGGTAGAGCAATATCCCTGAGCAAAAATGCTCAGGGAAAGCACCCAGGCCCTGAGTTCAAGTTCCAGGATCTGGCACAAAAAAAGTGTGGTTGTATCATGCTTGTACTCAAAATTCTTCAGTAGTTCTTTATTTCCCTTAAAGTTAAAAATATATAACATTATTCATAAGGCTCATATTTCTAATTGATTTCTATATATTAGCTTCAATTTTTTCACAATCTAGTTGTTAATGAATGCTTGAATGAGAAGCCTTGAATGAAAATTGATATTACACTTCAGTAGAGAAGATGAAGTTTAGTCATAGAGGGATAATATTTTCAATAACATCTAAAGCTAAAGAAAGAAATTTGGACTTGATATGGTGGGATGTGAGTTACTGAGTAAAGGAATAACTTTACTGAAATGACTTAAGACATTTTGTCATAGGATACCACAAAATAAGTTGAAAGACACATAGAACTGTGACTTTAACAGATCTATAGGAATTATACAAGTTCTGTATTATTAGAATCCTAAAATGAATGAAAGATAGTGGTGATAACCATGTCAATGCAGGATGAATTGAAGAATTAAGAAACTGACAATGGTTGCAAAATATATAGAAAAGGGATGAACAGTTTGGGTATACAAGGTGGCTAACATGATATTGTAAATTCTAAACTGAGGAGAAATAAACAATAGATACATTTGATTTGAGCATATACTAGAAACAAATTCAGTTATTCACACTAAGTAGTACTTTAAAGTTAGCACCTAATTATGTTCTTTTTTTAAAGAAAGCATCCAGTGGGTTGGAATTATCCATATGGTCTTAATTATCCATAAAATTTGGCCACTTTCACATTCATTTTGTCTACATAAAACAATCTCAGAGATGAAATTGCCTTATTTTACTTTTTTTTTTTAACCAATTCAAAAGTATCTTGCTAAGCAGAGAATAGTCCCCAGGACAGAAGAGTTTAACTTCAGTGCTCTTCCTCCTCTTTCAACTACTGGTACTGTCAAAGCTACCGAGAAAGTCACTTGAATTTATGTGACAGGAATGCCTCTTTTCAGCTTTCCTTTCCTTCTTTGAGAGCCTCCACAATGTCATTTGACAAAGAATCAACAGTTTAAAATTGAAGGTTTCAGTTAGGAAAATTGTGTTCCTAATGGACAGTGATTATCTATTTTTTAAGTAAGTGCTAATTAGAATTAAAATATTAAGACAGGCTACTAAATGCATTAACTGAAATATGGTAGGTTGAAGGGAGAACTCAAATAATGTAATTCCTTAGAAAGGCTAAGTCAAAGTTCAACAAAATAAACACCAGGAAATGGGTATTTAAAAGGGATGGGGTGAGGTCAAGGGGAAAGGAGGAGAAGAGGGGGGAGAATGGAATCAAAACTCCAATGTATATCCCAAGAAGAGTGAGGGAAGGAGTGGGTAAGGTAGAGATGGCTGAAAATGTTGAAAGGGGTGACTGTATTCATAAACTACTTTGTACAACTGCTTAAATATTAAAAAATCAAAAACTAAAAGAATGTCCTAAAGGAATAAAATTCTGTTTAATAATTGCTTTGAATATAAAATTCATCTTATATTTTGATAATGGGGGACTCAGTCTCTTGCACCGGGTACTCCAGAATTTGGTGTCATTATTATTCAATTCTTTAAGGGATATAGTCTGTTTTCTGACCAAGTAAGCCCAGTATCTCATACTCAGTGAGGAAGGAAGACATAATACTGTCCTTAAAAGTAAACATCTCTTCCCGGTCAGGGAACCAAAAAAAAAAAAAAGTAAACATCTGTCCTTAAAAGTAAACATCTTCCTCAAATCTCTTGAGGAGTTACAGAAAAGGTAGAGAAATGGACAAGAAGGAATCAACTTCCTCTCACAGATGGTTTCTGTGTGGCTTCCTGAACTTATCTAAAGGAGAGAAAGCCAAGATATGCTTGGCTCACCAGTAACCGGTGTGCAGTTTCTCCAACCATGAAGCAGTTTTGACTAACTCCACATGATATGGCGAGAAGCCAGACATGATGCCCTTGGAAAAAGATGATTATATATGCATTTAAATACCATTCTTTCCTCTAACTTAGAAAGTCAGTTTGGGAGGGAGATTCATACCTATACAGTGCATTAACTGGACGCACGTGGCTCACACCTGTAATCCTAGCTACTCAGGAGGCTGAGATCTGAGGACTGTGGTTCAAAGCTAGTCCAAGAAGGAAAGTAAGTGTGACTCATATGTCCAACTAACCACCGAAAAACTGGAAATGAAGCTGTGGCTCAGAGTGGTAGAGCACTGGCCTTGAGCAAAAAAGCTGTGTCCAAGCCCCGAGTTCAAGTCCCTCAACAGACAAAAAAAGAAAAAAGAAAGATACAATGCATCTTCCTGTGTTTCAGGAGAGCCAGTAATAACTGAAAATATTTTTAAACTCACATTTTGTTTGTTCGTTTTTGGCCAGTCCTAGGGCTTGAACTCAGGGCCTGAGCACTGTGCCTGGCTTCTTTTTGCTCAAGGATAGCACTCTGCCACTTGAGCCACAGTGCCACTTCTGGCTTTTTCTCTTTTTGTGGTGCTGAGGAATCGAACCCAGGGTTCATTCATGCTAGGCAAGCACTCTACTGCTAAGCCATATTCCCAGCCCCTAAAAGCACCTTTCTTGTGACAGAAGGATTGATATTACTGAAATTGATAACCTCTTATTTTATTATTGCTATTATTTCAGTCTTATGACCAACATGCATGATATTTTAAAAGTCTTAGCAAACCTAGGTTATCATGTCATGGACAATCCCTATAGGAAAATGACGGTCTAGTACTGTTTCCCTCATAAGCAGTGGGTGGAGTGGGGAACTGTAATGCAGTCTGCAGGTTTGCCAATCAATGTCAACAATAAGTACATTGACATTGGCAGAAATGTTTTGTGAGTATTCCTGAAGGTGAGTCTTTATTGGGTTTGATAGGAGTGATTCTAAAAGCATAGCAATTTTAAATTAATAAAAATATACTCTTTATTCAGTAAGGCAACCATAGTTCTGTTTATTGGAATTAAGTTATCAATTCTCTGAAAGTATGACTGATCTGATGCCACTTTTGAAACTAAATGCTATCAAACACCAAGCTGATACCAATGCATAGCTATCACTCCACACTTTCTCAATGCACATTATGTGGTCACATTATTTATTCATTTTTCTGCTTTTGTCCAAGAGCTTAATACAAGGCCTAACATAGATAGTAGGCCACAGGAGTGAGATATAATAGAAAGCAGCATGCTAGAGGGGGAGATCTTGCCTCAACTAGGTGTCTAAAAACCTCAATTTATGTCTTAGTTCAGCCACTCCATAGAGCAGAGCAGATGCTCTTCCTCCATGCCCTGCCCATATCTCCTCACTATCAATATATCAGAGCACAACATCCTGACTTCCATCTAACAGCACTTTCGCCTTGTGAGAATGTTCTAGAACATACTCTGGCTGCTGGAACTCATTATCAGTGCAAAAGTCTAGAAATACTGAGATATTGTCTCCTGGGAGCAGTCCACAAACCATGAGAATATCAAAATTCCAGCTCCATTGCTCTGAGTGAGATAACTCTGAGGTACATGATCAACACTGGCTCCTGGAACATACACAATAGAATGAATTTTCAATTCCTCCTTTTGTAGCTGCCTTGACAAAGTACCCAGTTTTGGTTTTTTGCTCTTCCTTATCTTTGTTTATCACTTCCTCCTTGACTCACAGTTATTTATGAGGAAACCCTAAACAAGCCATAGAATCTCATGCTATAAATGACAGCATTTAGCTAAACTTTCTTCCAGTTACAAAATTCTAGTATTTCACTATCTCCCCTGCTTCTCATCTGAACGTTGAGCAAGACATCTGAAATTAAAATGAGATTTATAAACTGTGATCCAATTGGTGGCTTTTGTTAGTATCTTTCCAAATTTGGAGAGTCTCTACTTAGACAAAGGAGATACTCAAAAGAGACACTGAAGTCACAAATTACTTCCTTCCCCAACATTCAATGCCAGCTTGGAATTTCTGCATTGTTAGCACAGGTAAACCTGAAGAGAAACAAATTCATTTTAACATGTCAGTTTGAGTTTATGTGTCTTTATCAATGCTGAGCATTCCATTGGATTGAAACCCTTTTGTACAACTACTTAAAGAGATTATATTTTTGTAAAAGATAAACTATTGCTGTAGGTATACCCTAAAAGGCTATTTTTATTTTTATAATTTATTTATTGTCAAAGTGGTGTACAGAGGGGTTACAGTTTCATACACAAGGCAGTGAGTACATTTCTTATCCAACGTGTTACTTCCTCCCTTATTTTTCCCCTGCCTACCCCCTCCCCATTTCTCTCCCCGCCCTCAGGAATTGTACAGTTGATTTATGGCATATGGTTTTGTAAGTATTGCTCTTGCATTGGTTTGTCTTTTTATCCTTTGTCTCTCGATTTTGATATCCCCCTTTCCTTCCCTAGTCCCAATATACATATATACAATATCCAGTGTACCAAAATCAGTTACACTGATATCAGGGGTACAACCATGGAGTCCTTATTTTCAACATTCCATGTAAAAGGTTATTTTTAGAAAGTAGAATGAATATATTCTCTGTCAACTCATAGAGCACATGTCACTTTATATCCACATCATTTAACTGAAGAGGTGTTTGTAGCAGACCAGTGAGATACAAGGGAGCAGATGAGAAAACAGAAGCTTAAAAATGTTCTGTACAGGAACTCAAGCTTTCAGAATCTCTAATCTGTTCAATTTCTGCCAGATTCGGTTTCTTCCCAACAGCTCCTATACTAATAGGATCCCCCCCTCATTATTTTCTTTAGAATTCCTTACACTGGAAATCAATTTTGTGGGAAAGGTCATTTTTCCCTTAGAAGATGAGCTGGAAATGGTTCCTGCATTGCAGATTCTTTTGGTATGTGTGGGGTAATTAAATGAAATGTCTTCTTATCCATAGTATCTCAAAAGTATTACTATTGAAGCATAGTAGTTCTGATACTTTACACATACTCAGATCAGAGGAAAATTTATCAAATGGACTACCTTTCAGACATGAAAAGAAGGATCATATTTATCTCCTTTATCTCCTCTACCTACTCTAAGTTTCTGAAATGTGTGATCCCTCTAGTTTTGTTCCTGCTAAAATAAAAATTATCTATGTGTCATAGTCAAAACTGCTTCTAGTGGCTTTCACTTTGAATTATTTCAGATCCTTTTCTAGATACAGATCTGATAGAAGAAAGGGAAAAATCCACAAACTGATCACCCTATATGGAAGAAATGTAAATGAACAATGGTGATGACGCTGGAGACAGAAAGGAACAAGGAGCATTATGCAGGTACATCTGATTTCACTACTGCTTAGTCCTACACAAAAAGTCATTTATGTTTTCTGGCCTTGCTGTTATAGGAAAGGCATTGAAATTTCTGAATCAAATATTGCCCATTTACCAATGACAGGTTTAGCGTATACAATCTGCAAGCCAGTTTCAGTTCTAGGATGCCATTATTCTTTAATACCATTTGCTACACTTGCTCGTGGACATGGTTACAAAGTAGAGTGATAAAATCCAGTTGGCCTCTGGTTTCCTGATTATTACCTAAGAAACCAAAGAAATGGTAATTAGAATTTTATGTCTGAGCATGTAATCCATACAAGAGTCAACTGAGAAATGAGGAAAAGCAAAGTAGGGAGGTAGGAGTTTGCATTATTCACAGTAGTCCTGTGTACATACTTCTAATGAACCCCCAGCAATTTGGCAAGGTACAGAATACTGAAAGGGTATATCTGCTGTGCAGTGCCTGAGTTTTCATCAGCTTTAGCCTGAAGGCAGCTGAAGAGCTGTATAAGATGCCTAATCAGAGGGAAACAACATGTCGTTCTTCTAGTACAAAGTACTTACTCTCCACTTTCTAATTTTTCATGTGCCAAGTGCTGTGATCAGTAATTGAGCTTTCTGAGACACAGAGTCTGAAACAGGATTTCTGTGCTTATTGGCTTATTTGTAAAGGACCAGGGACCTTGTTTAGAGGGATAGGGCCATGATATTAGGAAATAATGGGATCTGGTAAAAATAATACATTATAAAACCAAGTATCAGGAGCTCATGTTTGTAATCCTAGCTGCTTGAGAGGCTAAGAATGGGAGGATCTCAATTCAAGGCTAACCTGGACAAAAATGTTTACAAGACTCCTCAGTCTATATCTGGGGGCAGTGACATAGGTCTGTTAGCCAAAGCTACATGAAAGCTAACACTGGGAGGAACATGGTAACAGGCCAGGCTGGGCAGAAAAGTCCATGAGACCCCACTTCCACAGAGGAAAGCTTTACACACTAGATGCACCTACAAATATCCCAGAGGCCACTGGGTACCTAGAGTATGCAGATCTTGGCTTTGAGTGCATCCAGGTTGGGAATTAAGACCTTAAAAAATAGCTAATGAAAAGCAGAGCTGGAGGTGTGACTCTGAGTTCAAACCTCCCAGTATCATGTAAAAACATTAAATACATTAAAAAGCCAGTTACTGCTGTGGGCAACAGGAGCTTAATACTGCAAAGAGAGGGGCTGGGAATGTGGCTTAGTGGTACAGTGCTTGCCTAGCATGCATGAAGCCCTGGGTTCTATTCCTCTGCACCACATAAACAGAAAAAGCCAGAAGTGGTGCTATGGCTCAAGTGGCAGAGTGCTAGCCTTGAGCAAAAGGAAGCCAGGGACAGTGCTCAGGCCCTGAGTCCAAGCCCCAGGACTGGCAAAAAATACTGCAAAGAGACCCTAGAAACTGTATAAAACATGCCTCAGATGTTTCCTATTTTAAGGTTAAGGGAGCTGGAGTGTTTATGCCACAATTTCCATCAGTTATTGACTGAAAAGTGCTCCTATGAGATGTAAATTCTCTAATTACTTCTTGCTTCCCTGTGGGGAGGCAAAGCAAGCCTGAAGACCAGAAGAAGCAAAGACCTTCAGCAAAAAACAAAGGTTAGAAGTCTAGGCTAGCTTTCACTGAACTCGTAAAAGTAAGAGAATGTGGATAAGGAACCAATAACATCACTCCACAAGAAACAACTCAAGCTGGGTCATAGGGGAGTTCTATATTTAGCCTTCTGAGGAATCTCCATACTGCTTGCCAGAGTGGCTGAACCAGTTTACATTCCCACCAACAATGAAGTAGGGTTCTTTTTTTGGCCACATCCCCTCCAATCAGAAAGAATGACATTGCCCCATTTGTAAGGAAATGGAAGGACTTGGAAAAAATTATACTAAGTGAAGTGAGCCAGACCCAAAGAAACATGGACTCTATGGTTTCCCTCATAGGGAATAATTAGCACAGGTTTAGGCTAGTCACAGCAGAGGATCACAAGAGCCCAATAGCTATACCCTATGAACACATAAAATGATGCTAAGTGAAATGAACTCCATGTTATGGAAATGATTGTTATATAACAGTTGTAACTACTTTCAACGTCCCATGTGTATCTGTAGCTTCTATTATTGATGATGTTCTTGTATCACCTTCCTGTGTTTGTACCTACACTATCTCTGTAATCTTATCTGAGTATATTGGAAACCGTGTATACTGGTATTAGAAGTAGGAAATTGAAAGGGAATACCAAAATTGAGAGAGACAGGGTAAAAAAAGACAACTACAAAAGCAATACTTGCAAAACTGTTTGGTGTAAGTGAACTGAACACCTGGGGGGGGGGGGGGAAGGGAAAGGGGGAGGAGGGAGGGGGGTATGAGGGACAAGGTAACAAACAGTACAAGAAATGTATCCAATGCCTAACGTATGAAACTGTAACCTCTCTGTACATCAGTTTGATAATAAAAATTTGAAAAAAAAAAAAAGAAAAGAAAAGAAACAACTCAAGCAACCCTGTGAAGTGGGCGCTATTATCTCTTCTCTGTACATCGGAAGACTGAGTGAGGTTCAGAGGTTTTCAAGACCTTACCCAAGGCACAGCTGAGATTAATCTTTGGCATCTCTGAGAAAATAGACAAAATGTGGTGCTGAGGAATCTGAACCCAGAGCTTCATGTATGTGAAGCAAACACTCTACTGCTAGGCCACATTCCCAACCAATGACATCCACTTTAAAGCAACACAAATGTCTCTCCTTTTGTGAAGTAGTCTGGTTCTGTCATTATTTCTTCTTATGTGTTACTCCAGACATTTCTTAGGTCTACAAGAACAGTTATGACACCTTACAGTAATCAACTGTTTATATTTACTGTCTTTGCTAAATAAGAGATCCTTTGGGATAATGAATGACTTTGATCTCGTCCTTTTTATATTTTCACAGAAGCAGAGAATTGACACATAGTGGAGCATACATTGGTGCTCACAAAAAGCCAGTACCTGATTCCTTTGTACAGAGACTTAAATGGACAGTTACTTACCCTTTATGTAAAGGGTAATGTAAAGCTAATGATTGATAGAGTGCCTGCAATGTGCTAAGTAAGAAATAGAAAAATGAAAAGAAAGCAAATGTTGCTCAAGGGCACAATCATACATGTCAAACGTGTTAATCTCTTTTACCAAATATTTCCTACCAGTCAAGTTTGACTAAATTCTTTGTATGTTTTCAAAGATGTGGGGAATTTTTCTCCATTACAACCCCATTTTACTCAGGTGTGATAAACAGGTAAGTGATGAAATCTGATTAATTTGTTTCATACCAGCTAGAGCTATGCATGACTACCTCATTCTAAGATGGTACCTTTCATGATAGCATTTCCAGTCCCCAAATGAACTTATTTCAAATACACCCTGAAGTTTTATTTACAGTTTGAGGCCCATGCTTCTTTTGGCTGCTGATATAGCTCACTGAAACAAGGCCAGGTGGGCAATAATTTTCAACATATTTCTACTGCACAGCAAGAAGCAGTTAATTTTCAGCCATATATTGCTTTAATTTCAGTTATTCCAATCAGTTTTTAGTACTGTGCTAGGGTCCTCCCT
This sequence comes from Perognathus longimembris pacificus, assembly GCF_023159225.1. Taxonomy (NCBI): domain Eukaryota; kingdom Metazoa; phylum Chordata; class Mammalia; order Rodentia; family Heteromyidae; genus Perognathus; species Perognathus longimembris. The sequence goes on from NC_063188.1 coordinate 99,519,009, forward strand.
GCCAGGGGCTATAATTTTCTAAGAGTAGAACTCTTGAAAATGTGTGGGAGAGATTAGTGGGTGTGCCTGAAACACTTTCTTTTTCACTTTATGCTTGCAAAGCCTCAGGCAGAAGGTTTAGGAAGTAGTTTCATTTAGAGACATTGATCAGTTTTAGATGAAAGCTGGAGAAATGCTCAGATTTTCCTAGGAGTAGTCTTTGGAACTGTGAAGGGGTCTCACGTGCCTAAAATGATTTATGGAGAATATACAGCCGATACATGGAAGCAGTTCTTTCTTGTACTTCTTCCCTTTTTGGAAACAATATTGATCCACAATTTGAGTGGGGGCTATTAATGAGAAGATTGAATTTATTTCATGGCAGTCAGATCTTCCAATACAGATCAGGTAAGGAGCAGGAAGTCAGTTATAGTTCTTGGAAAATAAATGTCAAATTCATATGACTAGAGCAGTGATTTCTATAACTAAATGTATTTGTACCATAAACTATGACAATAGGCCCCTATAAGGACACCCACTCAGACTGGAAGAGGGAGGTCAGAGGTCATAACATGTTTATGGGTTTGCTTTCGGTAAAGTACACAACTCTAATACACAATGACTCAGAGTGCAAGTCATCAAGAAGAAAGAGCATATCTCATTTTTCTGACAATTTTTGGCAGGGAGATTGCTAGGGAGACTGGGAGAAGAGATGGAAGAAAATTTTTGTTTCCCAAATACTTATTCAACAAATATGCAGTATTTATGCTGTTACAATCTAGAATGTTTCATTTTTGAAACTCACTGTAAACACATTAGTGAGTCTTGAAAGCAAATTTGTGCGTGCAACTCAACTTTTAATGCAATAGAATACAATAAAAAAGAACAAATTATAACAGATTTTTTTATCTCACACAGTAGGGGCATTATTTTATTTAAAAGTTTTAAGTATATGTGTGTTACTATATATGTGACTTTGTATGTATATAATCATTTATATGTGGTACAGATACAAATCTATATGTCAGAGTGAGACATGGACTAAGACCTGATATAAAAGCATTTTATGGGTTATTATCAAGGTAGTGGATAATCATTCTGCTAGATCCCACAACAGATATAAGAAAATAATATCCACATGCAATCTCTTCTGTTCAAACTCTTCCAATATAGTTAGAAATAAGATACATGAATAATGGGTTAGAGGCATAGTTCAGTTGGTAGAGTGCTAACCAATGAGTGCAAGTGTCAACTACTGACTCGGATGAAAAAAAAGAAAATAAAAGAATAGAAAAGACACATGAAAGAAAAGAAAATAGAAATTTGTTTCATTTATCACTCATAAAAATCAAAGAACATGCTAATCTCAGAGTATGATTTTTTACTATTATCTTCTAATAAGCAAATAATAACTTAAGATAAGACAACCTAATCCAAATAAGTGTGATCTACATCTACAGTCTAGTGTAATAATCAACACTGCAATATTCTTCATTTTACCACATGTCCTATATTGTAACAAATGTGTATGAAATGGATTATAGGAACAAGAAGAAAAGTTTTATTGGAGGACGTAGGATTTATTTTTAACCTATCATTAGGAAGAGAGGAGAGGAAATAAGCATGGATTCCAAATGAAATAGAAGATCACCAAAGTCTTTGGAATAAGGAATGAACATGGGATACATAGGACCCAGGGAAGTAGACTGCTCTAGCTGAAGGGATAGATTCCTATCTGGATAGTAAAGGCTGGCTACAAACTGATACTGCCAAAAATTGATCATATACTATGTATCAGGCACTGTGCTAGAAGCTTTTTTTCCTTATTTATTGTCAAAGTGATGTACACAGAGGTTAGTTTCATACGTTAGGCATTGGATACATTTCTTGTACTGTTTGTTACCTCCCCCCTCATTCCCCCCTCCCCTCTCCCCTTTTCCCTCTCCCCCCATGAGTTGTTTAATTGGTTTAAACCAAACAGACTTGCAAGTATTGCTTTTGTAGTCCTTTGTCTTTTTTACCCTGTGTCTCTTGATTTTGGTATTCCCTTTCACTTTCCTAGTTCTAATACCAGTATATACAGTTTCCAATGTACTCAGATAAGATACAGTGATAGTGCAGATACAACCACAGGAAGGGGATACAAGAGAATCATCAACAATAGAAGCTACGGTTTCACATGGCATGTTGAAAGTAATTACAACAGTGATATAACAGTCGTTTCCATAACATGGAGTTCATTTTACTTAGCATTATCTTATGCATTCATAGGGGCATAGCTATTAGGCTCTTGTGATCCTCTCCTGTGTCTACCCTGGGGATATGGCCTAGTGGCAAGAGTGCTCACTTCATATACATGAAGCCCTGGGTTCAATTCCCCAGTACCACATATACAGAAAATGGCTAGAAGCTTTTTATACATTGCTTTTTAAAAATTCTCATAACAACCCTGACTATTGTGAGGCTCATTATAGGGAGTAGTAAGTGGGATGCAAGGGGACCTATAAGTTATCCAAGATGTTAGCATGGCACTACATTCAGAGGCATACATGTCTGAGCACAATGACTTTATTTCTAGCCATTCTGCCATAGTTCCTCCTCTTAGAAGACACTGGAAAGGACTCCACAAAAGAACTTATAGGGCTGGGAACACGACTTAGTGGTAGAGTGCTTACCTAGCATGCATAAGACCCTGGGTTTGATTCCTTAGTACCACGTACACAGAAAAAGACAGAAGTGGTGCTGTGGCTCAAGTGGTAGAGTGCTAGTCTTGAGAAAAAGAAGCTCAGGAACAGTGTGCTCAGGCCCTAAGTTCAAGCCCCACAACTGTCAAAAAAAAATAGAAAAAACTTATAGTATACCGTCTTTCTCTGTAATTGCATACCCCAGGGCTGTTATCTCTATTATGTTATCTATGATCCCTTGAAATTATGTTAGGGCAAAGCTTATATCTCAATCAGCAAGTTATGAGGTAACAGATGAAGAAATTCCCATGATGTAATAACTCATATTTAATAATTTTAATATCACGTAAATAACAACCCAAAACCATCATGGGGCAAGAAATTGGCTTACTGATAGACATGGATAACCTGAAGGTATCTCCCCAAACCTTCACTTTTGTAAGTTTAGATTGGCCTGGGGTAGCTAAGGGAATTATGGGAAAATAAACAAAAGGGCAATTTCAAGAGGTAGATAACAATAAATCAGGAAGTACTGAGACAGATGGTTTTGGTAACAGACCCAGGATGCCAGGAATCAGATTTAAGTAAATATAGGGATTATAGATTACTGGAGTAGGTCACTTGTACTCATACCAGGCTTTTCCACTGGTACCAATCAAACACCAGTCAAATCTACTGCAGCCAAAGTCCCCACAGGGCCTTAGGGTTTCCACAGAGCTCTACTTCAAACTATTTCCTCTCTAAGTATATCCTTCCAGTTACCTTCCAGTTACTCAGACCAAAACCTTGGGATTATCCCTGATTGGGCAACTCATAGTACCATTGGAAGGTTCTCGGTATTTATTACATTGGTTATTGGTGTTTACTACATCTTAAAATGTATAGAAAATGTAGTTTCCTTTAAGCATGTGCTCCTTTATAAACATGAAAACAAAGGAAGCAAATAAGATTAAACCGTGTCCTGATTAGTACTTGATGCTAATAAATTCATATTTTTGGAACAATACATTTTAGTTGATGAGCATATTCATTGAAAATTATCCCAGGGAAAATTTATTAATCTAAACTGCTATACTTGGAAGCAATAAACTTTTTAAACACTTAATCAATCTTGTTAGTAAAACAGTTCAAAACCCGCCTCCATTGATATATATATATATATGTATACACACACACACACACACACACACACATATACTTGCAATGGTTGATTTAATTGCATTTGGTCATTCCAAGATTCTTGACAAATGTTAAAAAGACTTATGTTCTGACTTAGGTTAAAGCAATATTCCCTAAAGTGTGTTTCACAGAATACTAATGCTACAAGTGTTAATAGGCACTTTTCAGGGAATGAAAACTGTTTCCATGGTCAAATGAATTTTAGAAATACTAATTAGACCAAGAACAAAGTTCAATATGTTTTTTATTGTGGGACACCTCAGAACCTTTACTATTATGAATTGTGCCTCCCAAGAATCAGATGGACAAAATTTCCAGAGATTTCAAATTGCTCTCATCATGGAAAATAATTTCTGTGAGTTAGCTAGCTCTCCCATAGAACACAACATGGGAAATACTGGGTTAAAGCCATAGCAAGAGTAGAATTATTAATAACCAGAAGAATATCTGCATAGAGTTTAAAGTGCCTGTTATTCAGAGACATTGAAATTTCTGTTGTGTGTGTCACTGATAATATTCTTTACTTGCAATTTTAAATATTTGACTCTCCATGGGAGGGAAGGGTGACCTACCCATGATAAAATAAGAGAAAGAACACAGAGCAATTACAAAGCATTTTTCCCATTCTGATTACTCTTTAAAAAAGTCTTCTGATGTCTGTGTATTTTACCTCTGTGAGATAAAGGTTCTGAATTCTGATGAGACTGATACTAAAGGCGATGCATTTTTAATAATATATTCAGGTATTACATGCCAAATCCAGTTCTTTAATTTAATTTCCGTTTCCAGAGTGATCATATGTCATGTTCTGTCCAGTATAGTCCAAACTTTCACCTACCTCTATGTAATTATTAAGAATACCTCGTTATAGTCTATTTTGGGGTGATAAATTAAGTTGTCATTATCCTAGTTACACAAGTTTGGCAGGTTATATTTTCCAAAGAGGTTGCAGCAGTAGCTCCTATCCTACAATGACAAATAGAGTCTACTTGTTCTCTTCTGGACTCTAGGAGGACCTATGACACTTGTAAACAGTATAATACAACACAAATGACACCACCTGACTTCCTGGCTGAAGCCATAAAAAGCAAATATGCTGTAGCCTTGCATTATAAGCAGTCTGAATACTTGAAGCCACCATACTGTAAGGAAGCACAAATCTACCCATACGGAGAGAGTACATGAAAAAGCTGAGATTGCAGAGTAGTAGAGATGCCTAGCTAGCTTCCAGACACCTGAGCTGTAGTAATCCTCTGACTACAACCGCAGGAAAAAAAATCCTGAGCCAAAAATGTCCAGTCATAAGTTTCTTAGAATGCTGATCCTCGGGAATCATTAAGGAACATAGCCATTATTCCTGTTTAAAATCACAAAATTTGAGGTTGATTTACTATACAGCAGATAAGTAGAACATTGTAGAATTTGGATCAGATATCATGTTGGACTGCTAGAACTCTGCTTAACTTGTTCTGAATTTGCAATTAGGCAGCAAATATCTGTAACTTTTTTAAATTCAAATATAATCTGGAGACCATATCTGTACTCTTGGATACATATCTGAAGGAATGTAAGTCAACATATAGTTGAGAAACCTGTTCCACTATTCAAACCACTATCCAAAATAGCCAAAATATGAAATCAGTCTAGAAGCCTATCAACCTATCAAGTGAGTGGATAAAGAAAATGTTGTACAAAATGGAGTATTATTCAGCCATAACAAATAAGGAAATCATGTTCTTTTCAGGGAAATGGACAGAACTAGAGATTATGTTGAGTGAAACAAAGCCAGATAGGAAAAGACAAATATTCTAAATATCCCTTCTCATCTATAAAAAATGATCAACAGGAACTTATAACAAATTCTGTCTGTGGGTAGATGCAAGTGGGATATAGAAGGTGAAAGAAGTAAAGAGAAATGAATATGGTCAAAGTATTTTGTATAATAATGAAATCTACTAAAATTACTCTTAAAAGGTATAGCAAGGATAGGAAAGCGTAATAGAGGAGTTGAATTTGACCAAAACACACTGTATCCATGTATGGAAATACCACAGTGAGCCCCTTTTGTACTCATCATGCTATTAACACATGGTAATAAAATGAAAAAAATGAGGCTGGGTGCTGGTAGCTCAGGCTTGTTATCATAGCTACTCAGGAGGCTGGGATCGAAGGATCATAATGTGGAGCCAGCCTTGGCTGGGAAGTCTGTGAGACTCATCTTCAATTAACCACCAAAAAGCCAAAAGTGGAGGTATGGTTCAAGTGGGAGAGCAGCCTGGAGTGAAAAATTAAGGACAGTTGTGAATTTAATCCGCAGTACAAAAAAATAAATGAACCTAGAAAATAGTAAAGTACAAAGGGACAAGTTCAAGGTTTTTCTTATAGCTCTGATTTTACCTTTGTTTTTGTTTAACATGTACAGAAAAGTATATAAAACAAACTTGTGTAGCTCAAAGACAAAGACCAAAATGAATACTTGTACAAAAAGTTGAAAATAGCTAGATCTTTCAGGTGTTCTTCTAAATTTCTTTTTGTCCATTCTCCTTATTTATAGTAGTAAACACTGGACAAAATTTGTTTTTTTTTTTTAATTCTCCTGTTTCTCTGGATAGTTTTATATTGTGATTGAAGGATTGGTCTTCACGGTGGCACTATTATTGGAATCAGTGGAAACTGGGGTCTGTTGGATTCTTAGGTCACTGAAGGCATGAAATCTAAAATTCTGTTGGTACATCTTAGTAGTTCATAGTTGTTATGAAATGCTGAATTTAATGCCACCTAGTCTTGTCCATACAATCCTCATCTCTTGAAACACACTTCATACATTGTCATCTACCATTGGCACTGGCCATTTGCCTTGTGGTTCTCATCAGAACTAAGCCAATATAGGAATTTTTGCACTTGAACCTCAAAAACAATGATATAAACAACCCTTTTCTTTTCATGAATATAGCTGCCTCAGGTACTGTATTGTAGTAATACAATGATGACTAACATACCTCCTTTTCCTTATTTAATTTTTCCAAGTTTGATCAGAGAAGCAAACAGTATATATTTTAGCCACTTAATTTGTTCAAATGTATGTTGTTGAGATGTGTCTATATTAGTGTTTCTAGCTATAGTTCTCTCCTTCTCCTTTGACATAGCTCTTATTCACATTAACTAAATTGACAGGAAATAAATGTTTTCTATGCAGTGGTCTTAGATGTCTCCAGAGTAAAATGCATGGCTGCGTAAATGCATGAAGGCTAAAAGGATATCTGAAACAGATTTAAAAGCCTTTATAATCCATAGGTTAAAAATATATTTATTTTTTTGGTTTTGAAGGACATTTTGGAAGGGGGTAATGCAGTCATAAAATTCAATGCAATTCTAGAAAAGTAAAAAAAATATTGAGGGAAGGGGTGGGGTTGGGAGGGATGGGGAAGAATGATGAAAGGGATGAGATCAATCAAAATGCATTGTATTTATATACTACTTTGGTGAATGGCCATTCCTGTGTACAACTATTTAAAGATAAAATTTAAAAACAAAACTCTTTGATCCCTGAGACAAGTTCAAATGCTGTTTAGAAGAGAAAGCATATTAATATTTGCATTGTTTTAACCCAGCTGCAACAGACATTCTCTAGCGGTTCATCATTTTCTTCGAATTATTATCATAAGAGTGGCTGTCTACACATTCACCTAGTCTACTTCTTTCTCTTAGGTTCATAATCATATTGTTGCCATGCAACTGATTCTCCCAAGCACATGGTACAAGTGGTATAACTCTATTGGAGGCCTCATGGTACATGTTCCTCCATTAAAAAATCCATGTTTTTTTTTTTACTCTCCTAGATGGGAACTTCAGAAATGGCCAGGTTATAATAGTAAACAACACTGGATCTCATGGTTGTATCATAAGATATTTCAGGGAAAGTCAATAGAGGGCCAGGGATGTAGCTCGGTGGTAGAATGTTTGCCTAGCATGCACAGAGTCTTGGGTTCCATCCCCAGTAAAAAGGCAAGTCAATTATCCTACTGACACTAAGCTATGATATAACTCAGGATTTAGAATTGTTTGTCAAAGAAGAATGACCTTGCCAGTTTTCATCATTATCATCATCAATAAATGTTGTAAAACTCAAGCAGGAACTAGAGTACATTATATTTACATTTTCTTTCCTTTCAATTCGTTCAGAGAAGGCTGACAGTTCTTGTGAAATTTGAAGAGTATGAGATAAGTAAGCAATGGAAGAATAATTAAGAAGAACAGCAAATTTTCCACATTGTGTGCCAAACAATGTGTAACAGCCACAGTGCTAATAACAAGCTGAGGCAGGTACTATTGCAGTCATCATCTTTCCATTTCTGAGGAATATGAGGTCCAGATCCAGGTGTAGAAAAGGAAGGGTTTTGTTTTGTTTTTGTCAGTCATGAGGCGTAAACTCAAGGCCTGGGCAATGTCCCTGAGCTCTTTTGCTCAATGATAGCACTGTACCACTTTAAGCCATAGTGCCATTTCCAGTTCTCTGGTGGTTAATTAGAGCTAAGACTCTCACAAACTTTCCTTCCTGGGCTGGCATCCAACAGCGATTGTCAGAACTCAGTCTCCTGAGCAGTCAGGATTACAGGCGTGAGCCACCAGAACCCAGCTAAAAACTTAATACTGGATCTAGAACCAGTGAATTCCAGGATGATGACTTGGACTTGGGCCTTTCTTTCTCCAAATTTTGTGCTGTCAATAATGATGCTTAGCTCAACTTTTAAACTTCCAGGAGCAGGTCAGTTTAGTAAGTAAAATGGAATTCCAATTAGAGGTCTAGTGTTTCTTTACTGTAGTCTCCACATCTTTAGTAATTTCCTTCTGCCATGAAGAGTAGGCTTACTGAGGCAATGTGGGATGGGAAATAGCCCCACTGTGGCTACTTGCTTTCAGATGCCTCATTATTGTGACTGCCAGGAAAGTAAACTCAAAAGAGAGAAGAAATAAAAAAGGCTATGAACAAGCTTCCATGGAATACATCAGACAGTCTTAGAAACCCACAGAACAGTTGGCCATCCAAAGATATAGTGAGTTTGTTCTGTCTGTGTTCTTTGAAAGGTCATTATCATTTTAAAAGATGCCCAAGAATGTGTGTCCAAGGTACTATGGGCTGTATACCATCATACTTGTTTAGATTTTTCAAATTGTACATGGAGTTTGATGTGTGACTATGGCTTAAAACATTTTAGCATGCTTATTAGATACTGAATCTCAAAAATTGGAAAGATTCAGATAAACATCCTGAGACTGTGAAATATTGTTTGCACTTCTGGCCCTGTTAAGGGTTTCCTTTTTTAGTTTACAAGCAAGCTACTTTTGTGGTCTATTCTGAGGGTGAAAAGTTTTATTTATGAAAACTACTTTTTATGAATCAGAGGAAGACAAGTCTGTATGTTCAGCATGGAAAGGAAGGAGTCTATCAGTATAATACAACACAGCAAAAAGAAAAAGTACAAAAGAACAAGTGCAAAGGAGTAGGAAAGAGGCGGGAGAAATCATAAATAGAAGCAAAGGGAAAAAGGCACATAGACTAGGAGGAAGTAATAAAAGAATGCTTTTTAAAAGGAGCATGTTCAGCTGCTTACAAGTTCTCCAAAGAAATATGTATATGGGAGCTTAGAACATTCTATACTAAAAGAAGAAAGTCAGTCTGTAAATACTTTTCATACTAGAGCAAAAGATAAGCAATTGAAAATAGTAGATCATCTGGAACTGAATTTTGTACTTAACCTTTGCAGGAGTGTGCAGGAGCATGTGTGTGTCCATGTGTGCATGTATGCATGTGCACACATGTACACACATGTACACACATTTTGTCCTCCCTCCCATTCTTTTTTTAAATTTTATTGTCAAACTGATGTACAGAGAGGTTACAGTTTCATTGGGTACATTTCTTGTACTGTTTGCTACCTCCTCCCTCATTCCCCCCTCCCCCCGATTTCCCTCTCCCCCCATGAGTTGTTCAGTTGGTTTACACCAAATGGTTTTGCAAGTATTGCTTTTCTCCCTCCCATTCTTGGGCTGTATAAGCAAAAGATGTACGTGAAGGAATTCACCTCCATTCCCACCCTATATCAACAGATAAACCACTTAAGAAGGATAGAATTAATATGGTTGCCTCATAATCCTCTGTAAGCTATAAAGGTTTCCTTTTAAAAAAGCAGATGAGATCATATGTCTATGGTATCAGGATGATGTTCCCTGTCAGCAGAGGGAGAAGGGAAAGAAGAGATAAAAGGGGAAGTCTCTTTAATCTGAATTGCTTTGTGACTGGAAATTCACAAGTACAGCCTGGAAGGTCTGGGCAGCTACTGCATTACTGTTCTCACCAAGCTGATAAGCAAGGCAGTGTATTTCCATCATCTCAGGATAACCAAAAGGAGGCCACCCCCAAGCATTTGGTGAAATAAGAAGGAAGTGAGGGCAGGAAGCCTCAAAGATTATCTCCTCGCATAGTCAAGCTTTATCACACTTACTCTCGGGTTCTTATTCTCAACCTCCTTCCCGAGCCTCCTCAGTCATTCTAGGACACACATGCAAGAGTTGTTGCAAGAGTTGTTAGAGAAGCTGCCTGAGATTGATGCCTTTGGGGCAGTAATTGAGAGTAATTCCTAAATCAGCTCATGGATTAGTTCAAGTACCTGGCATAGCTTCAAAATGCGTAGTTAATGCACACAAAGTATTCATTTTCTTCCTTTCTTTTAATCCTTGTCTTCTCTAATCTCCAATTTCTCAAATTGTTTAATTGGATTTTGGCCTTCTGGAAGAGGTTGTCTAGGTGTCTGCATGGTACATTGTATCAAGAGAAAAGGTTACAAAATACTCAAAGTTTGAAAAACAATATTCCATGAAATGTATAACAACCCATATAAACCAAAGTTAGTCATCTGGACTTCAGTTCTCCTTACAATTGAAAACATAAGAAGTAATAACTTTCTCCATTCCTAACTCATTTCTAGTAAAAGGATTTTGTTATTAAAATATTTTCTTATAAAGCTCTTGCCTTGTATTTTTCTGTCTTTTTCTTTCTTTTTTGTCTACTGGTACCAGAGCTTGAAATTAGTTCCTCATGCTCTTTGTTGGTTTTTCTGCTCATAGATGGTGCTCTACTATTTGAGCCACACTTCTATGCAGGCTTTTTGTGGATAGTGGGAAATGGAGTTTCACAAACTTTTCGGATTGTGCTAGCTTTGAAAATTGATCCTCAAATCTTAGCCTCTTGAGTAGCTAGAATTACAGGTATGAACCACCTGTACTTGGCTTGACTCCTATTTTTCTAGACATGATACTAATAGCAACAAAAACAAAACAATGACTTTCAAGCCAAGAGAGCTAATTATTTGTCAGGAACTGAAGCATGCAGGGGTGGGAGGGGGCAGGGAGCTGGCCTTGCTCAGGAGCACTCGTACCTTATCTGAGTCAGGTTCCTCAGACGTTCACACATCAATCACTATGGAATGATGTGTTCTAGGACCTAGTGTTGGCAAGATGAGGCAGGAAGGAAGAGAGAGAAGGGAAGGATAGCCTCAGACCACACTTTCTCCCCTAGACACAGATAGTAGTGCAAAATCTCCCTGTGCGCCAGTAGTCTAAATCTCAAGTAGCACATGAATGCTCCCAGGAATAGCAACAGGCTCCAGTTGCTAAAACTCACTGAAGTAGAAGTGGAGAAGTGGGTAGGGAATAGAAACAGTACAGAGAACTCTGAGTGTCCAGCACAGGAAGAAACAAGAAATCTGACCACAGTGGCCTAAGCAACATGGAAACTCATTAATTTATGTGGTAAGAAGTCTGAGGAGTGGTGGCTTCAAGGCTGGCTCAAAGATATCTTTTTTTAAAAAAAAATATAACATATTTTTATTTATTTTTTTTCAAATTTTTATTATCAAACTGATGTACAGAAAGGTTACAGTTTCATACGTTAGGCATTGGATACATTTCCTCAACTGTTGACTTAGTCCTAAAATGTGTTGCCTCAAGATCACAAAACAACTGTCACCATCACAGACATCCCTTGCATAGAAACATAGCAAGATCTAGCTTTGTATCAGTCTTAGGCAGCTTTGTATTTTTCTAGAAATAAATTGATGTTAGCAGTAACAAATAAAAGCAGTAAACTCAGCACAAGGAGAGCCAACCATTGGTCAGTCACTGAAATAATTTACTTATATCATTTCATCCTAAAAATAACCATCAAAAGAGTTATCCTCAACTTACATCTTTCATACCATAATAGAATTAACTGAATAAGAACATTGATAAGTTATTCACAAAAATATTACCTGCATTTCCAAACACTACTAGAACTTATACTAACTTTATCTGAAATGTAAGTTCAAGAATACATTGTTGCTATAATAAGCATGAGACAAAATATTCAATGCACATATGTGAAAATAGAACTAGGAAAGTTGATTTGACAAGTGGGTTTAGGATACATAAGGGAGAGAGAGGGAAGGGGTGACACTGATCAAGATTCATTGTACTCATAAAGTAACATGTTGAATTGAAACCTCTTTATACAGTTATTTAAAGACAAAATAGGAATGAAACAAAAGATAAGATAACCTTAATATAGCTGAGCTAGAGAAAGTAGATGATTCATTTCATAGCCTCCCCCCCTTTGCCTGCCTGTAGCTAACACTCTCAAGCACTTCCTTATGTTCCTAGTTAAACTCACCAAATAGATTAATTGATAAGAAGATATTGGAGATTATGTAATTACTTCCTCTAGCTCTGGTGGTGTTACCATCTGACTTCCAGGCAGCAAGATGAGATTTAAACTAAATGCAAATAATTGCTCACAATTCCAAAATTAAATGTCTGGAGAACCCCATGGTATTTTAAACAAGCTGATATACTTGCCATCAATCAACATGTGAGACTTTCTAGCATTTACTTGGCTTAGTCTCTCAGTGACAATAATTCCCAAGGATATATACTGTAGGTAGAAGTGAACTTACACTGAGGTTGTATAGATAAAAGGGTTCCTTTTTCCAGTTTGTCAGAGGAATTAGAAGTTTGACACCAGATTATACAGTATCTTGTAATATAAAAGTACCTGGATAATTATTTAAGTTAACCATCTTGCATATGTTAGACATATTTGGTCTTCTTCCAAGGCAGTTAAGTAAATACAGTTTTTGTACCAGTCCTTGGGCTTAAACTCAGGGCCTGGCTACTGTCGCCGAACATTTTTGGTGGTTTTGTTTTGTTTTTTTTCAAGGCTAGCACTGTGCCACTTAAGCAACAGCTGCACTTCTGGCTTTTTTGGTGGTTAATTGGAGACTCAGACTTTCCTGCCCACGTTGGCTTTAAACCAGGATCCTCATATCTCAGCCTCTTAAGTAGGTAGGATTACAGGTATTAGTCACTGGTGCCCAGCCAAGTCAACACATTTTGTATTGCTTTTAGTCAAAGAAGTCGTTCAGGCAAAGAAGTCATTCTTTTAAAGATGTTTCTCTGAATGACGCTGATATCATGGGATTCATCTATACCGATAATGACCCTATCTAGTAAAAAGAAAAAAAGATTTATTGCCTTTGAACATGGTAAAAAGATACTATTTTTTCAATAGAGAAAAAAAGGGCAAGAAGATGAAAGGAAAGACATAAGCCTGGAAGAAGAAAGCATTTCCAAAGAAAATGACCTTAACAGGCTAACGGCTTCAACAAATACATGTTTTTTTTTTTTAATAAACACCATTAGTATTCATTTAGTATAGGTAGCAAACATCAACACAAATTGGAAAATAACTTGGGTGTGATCACTGAAGGGACAGAGGGAAGAAAAAAATATATATGCAAGCTTCTTCCTGAGCACAAATCTCAGTTTCACTGGAGAGCACAGTTGGAATGTCCTCCTTTCTTGATTAGCAACCATCTAATAAGGACAGTAAGTGCCTGCCAGATATTTGTATACACACACACACACACACACACACACACACACACACACACACATCATGCCAAGAAAAAACAACAGAAGGGTTCAGGGCCATGATGTTTTCAACCTATTATATGCAGTAGGTTAAAAGCAATTTAAAAAGTAATTATTTGGGATGAATTTGATGAGCTGGGGGAGGAGTAAGGGTTTATTAGATGAAGTAAAAGTATTTTCAGGAGTGGTTAAAGAAATCCAAGACATTATTATTTTTGCTATACCTGACTAATGTAGTAGGGCATAGGAATAAAACAGGGAAAATCCACAATGTATATATACATGTACCTTTCCTTACAACTTTATAAGAAATGGTTGTTAATGGAAAGATACTTCAGCCTGCAGATGCAGAAATGTTATATAAAGATCTTCAAGTAGGACTGCTGGTGTGACTTGTGTGCAATGTTATTGCACAAGGCTAAACCGAATCAACTAAAATATTAATCAATTACATTGCAGCATGAAATGTCACTGCTGGTAGATACTTGCTAGGGTTATAGAGCAAACACATCTTCCCTATTTTCATATAACACTCAAGAGCAAATTACTAATACCAGGATACTTTGTGAGGAAGGCATCAGGGCAGGAAGAGAAGTAATGACAAGATTTCTGACATTGGCCTCAGCTGGCTAGAATAAGGATCTATCTACCAGACAGGCTATAGTGTAGTATCTGCTTGGAAAAGCTTAAATCGTATTAGCTGCTTGAGGTCTTTTATTCCTATATTTCCATGGCCCACCTAGCATACTCAAAGACAATCTCAGTAGTGACTGAAGAGTAAATGAATTAATCATTAATCTTCTCTTCTGATGGACAGTTTTTAGATTTCTTATATTTGAAATAACCTTGTTCTGATGAAGAAACAATATCACTTAAAGTGACTTTGAATGTCTGTGTTCTGACATTCTGCATGTGCTTGTAAATGCAATGTTTCATGGCAAATGCTGAGCTAAGAAATTTACATTTGAGAAGAAAACAATGGGAAATTCTGGTAGGCATTACAGTGCAGAAAATGTCTTCTATGTAAAATCAAGGAACATGACTCCTTTTAGAATTCTGCTAGGCTTCTCTGAAGGTATTTTGGATCACTGCTGTATTTCTTTGATCCTTATTTTTACATTTGTGAGAGTTGCTCATGACGTGATTATAGTAAAGTTAAAATCTATCAACAAAAATACTAATCTCTTAGATATTGCTCCAATTTCCATAAACTTCTCAAAAAGACAATGACCTTGGAATGATCTTGGGCTTTCAAGGATTGCAGGATTTTTTTTATATAGAATTAGCAATGACTTCATATCAACTTCAAATAGAAGGAAACTTAAGCTTCTGTTTTACCTAATGAATAAATAGGAATTAGTTTTTAATATAAATTGCTTTTGATTCTCCTATCAGCACAACCCACTGCATCATAATTGTATATTCTAATAGTGATAGAAAGCCAGCGAATTCTTCCCCAAAACAACAAAGTATGCCCTCTGTTGGCAGATATACAGTACCAAGATGTAAATCACAGCTATATTGGAAAGGAAACCATGATATGAATGCATTTGAATTCCTAAACTCTGTTTCTTTAATGGACATTCCATACACTGATTTTTTTTTCAAAACATTCCGAGCAGTTTCTTATACCCACCATGAAAACTTGGATGGGCTTTTTATGCCCATTTAATTCAAAATACTTATTTAAAAGCAAGCAAGCAAGCTGGCTGCTGGTAGCTCATGCCTATAATACTAGCTAGTGGGAAGGCTGAGATCTGAGAACTGAGGTTCAAAGCCAGGACAGGCAGACAAATCCAAAAATACTCTGTTGTTCAATTAAGCAGAAAACAAACCAGAAGTGGAAGTGTGGCTTGAGTGATAGATCATCAACTGTGAGCAAAAAAGTCAAGTAACAGTGTGAGGTCCTGAGCTTAAGTCCCCAGAGCCAGCGTGCATGCACATGCACACGTACACACGAAAGATAGTAAGCATATATGAGAGCTAAAACGTTTCTGAGGCAAACTGATGTTGAATTTTAGTTTTCTTGTCTTCTATAAGATTCCTTTGAATACATTTCAGACTCAAAAAGTAAATAGCCAAGCTGGTCATTATTTTCATCCTGAAGAAATACTGATTCTCTTAGTGTTGTGGATCCTAAGTTAGTGACAACTATTTCTACATGTCTAATATCCAACCAAAGAAATATTTAAGGAATTCTTTTTAAAAAATTCTCTTTAAGTAGCTGTACAAAAGAATTGCCATTTAACAAAGCACTTTCTTGATCAATGTCCCCCATTTCAACATTTATCATGTAACCCTGCTCTACCCTCCTTCTTCCCCTCAGTCTTTTAATTCTGTAGGACATACAGTGGATTCTGGATTGCATTCTTCTCCTCTTCTCCTCGTCATTTGTCTCCCCCGTAGAGATTTGTAGCCAGGAGCTAGTGGCTAGCACCTGTTTATCTTAGTTACTCAGGAGGCTGAGATCTGAGGATAGCAGTTCAAAGCCAGACTGGGTAGGAAAATCTGCCAGTCATTTATCTCCAATTGATGACCGAAAGCCAGAAGTGGTGCTGTGGTTCAAGTAGTAGAGTGCTAGCCTTTAGTACAAAAGCTTAACAATAGCACACGGGAACTGAATTCAAACCCAAGGACCAGCACACACAAAAAAAGATTTTTGCATTATTTTCATCATTCTTTCTAATTTATGTTCAGCTATCATTGAAGCCATGCTACCAATCTTTTCTCTCGTAGTTTACTTTTCAGACTACGTCTCAGGCCAACTTTACCCAATATAGTCTGAACCCTCGATCTTCCTCTTCTGCCTCTCAAAAACTGGATCTGCTAGTGTGTGCTACCACAACCAGTATGCTTCTGAAAAGAGTCTTTGGATATTTTGCCCAGGGTGGCATTAAACTCCATCTTCCTATCTTTGCATTCTGAGTAACTGGTATTACAGGGTTATGCCACCCTGCCCAAGCATTTTGTAGAGTTTTAATTTCCTCTATATTATTATTCAATCACATTTTCATTTTCTAACTTCACTTCTTACTTTCTTTTCTACCAACATTTTTTTACCTGCAACAAACAAACACATCAGAATTTCTGGTATTTGGCATTAAATATCCCTTGCAATTATTTCCCTGAGGGCTAGTCATACATTTTGAAGAGAGAAGAGGAACAATTTCAAGAAGCTCTGTAAATATGTCAAGTAAAAATGAAGCTAATATTATTTGCAGAGATGTTTGCCACATTTAGATGCACAAATTGACCGTACGTGTTCTTCCTTCAAATTGAATGACATTTTTCCCCAAAGACTGCAGAATAATTATTATGGGGAATGTTTTCAGTAGATAATATCTAAAATGAAAAACATGATATTGGACGGGCAGTTTCACTCTTGAGAAAATATTGAGAACCTTTCAATTACTCTAGAGTGGAAAGAAAAATCACTTCTGAACATAAATCTATTAGGTTAAAAAATTCTGTTCAATTTAATTACTGGGTGATACTTTAATGGATCTAAAAGAGAAGCAAAACACAATAATTAAGGATGAGAAGAAAGACAAATTAAAGAACGCCAGTAATATTAGTGTTGAAATTGGCATCTTGGCTCAAGCAAGACAGCATCCTAAATAAATGATTTTGTAAATGGGCCCATCTGTCTGCTTTGCAAAACTACCCTATAACCTGGCACAATTTTTTGTATGTTCCAGTTTAGCAGTGCTTGCTTTACCAGTACTTTCCCTTACCATCCTGTATTCAACTCCAGTTTCTGGGCATCTATATTAGGTCACACTGTAAGTTGCTAAAACCTCAAAGATGGAAATAGATTGGTTGCCCTGACCAAGCTACCTACACAGTGATAGGGACAAATGGGTAAGAACATAATTATAACCAAGTATTTACTCATTGTAAAATAAGGTTAAATATAAGGGCCCATGTGTATATGGGAATTTTATAAAGAAAAGTTCTCAAAGAAAAAGGATAGACTAAATTTGTTTTAGGTCTGTACCATAGCAATACCAACTGCAATAGCAACACATTATTGAAGGCTTATTTTAGACACAGTGGTACACACCTAATACAATTCATTTTACTTCTTCTTTTAATGGCCCTAGTTGATTGGAAGCTATTATTTCTCCATTCATGTAGGAGAAAAAAATCACACAGCTAATCAAGATTTGGGTTAAAATCTATCATTGTCATGGTGGTTTATTCCCTTAATTTTATTTATTTATTTTGCTAGTCTTGGGGCTTGAACTCAGGGCCTGGGCACTGAGGTCCCTGAGTCTCTTTTGCTCGAGGTTAGCACAATACCACATGAGCCACAGTGCCTTTTCTGGCCTTTTCTGTTTATGTTGTACTGAGGAATGGAACCCAGGGCTTCATGCATGCTAGGCGAGCACTCTACCACTAAGCCACATTCCCAGCCCCTAGTCTCTTAATTTTTAAAGCTTTCAATGTTGAACTAAATTTACTCTTAAAAACATTTTAGGAGTGGTATGAAGATTTCCCATAGGTCCTCGTCTAGATTCCTCAACTGTTAATGTTTTATTATATTTGCTTTATCATCTCCCAATAGATAGAGACATCTATGCGCATCAATTAGTTGTTGTGTCTCTAGTCTGCTTTAATCTGAAATAATCTTCATTTTCTCTGTCTTCCATGATACTGACATTTTTGAAGAGCACATTTTCAGTTATTCCAAGGGTTATTTCAGTCGAGGTAGTATGAAATTAACTTACACATAGATTTAGGTGGATAACTTTTGGTAGGACTACCACGAAAGGGATATTTTGTCCTTATCAGTGTTTCATGTCAGGAATCCATGATGCCATTTTCTTTTAGTTCTTGATGCATTAACTTTGATCATTTGGTGAAGGTAGTTACCATAAGGGTACTAACTTTCCCTTTGCAACTAATACAAATATTGAGGGTATATAAATATCCTATTCCTCAACATCTACCCCCTAATTTTAAGAGTTAGGATTGTTCTCTAAATTAACTGATTCTATGATGGTTATCAAATATCAATGTTCTGATTTCAGTATTCTCTATTAATTGTTTAGCATTCACTGTAGAAAATAATGTCTCATTAGCCACCATTTATTTTCATATTGTTTGGTTATTTATATTGACTCCGGAATTTATATATTCTTTGGGGAGTTACATTTTGTTTGGGTCATTATTTACTTTGTTATTCTGATTGTCCCAGGTTTGGCCAAAGATTTCCCCTTCAGAATTCTTCCTGTGTTCTATGAACATTTAACAATCATTATTTGATTTTTTTTGCTGGTCCTGGGCCTTGAACTCAGGGCCTAGGCTCTGTCCCTCAGCTACCTTGTACTCAAGGCTAGCACTTCACCACTTAGGCCGCAGCTCCACATTCATACAATCATTATCTGCGCCTTCCCTCACAGCACTAAAGTTATTCCAATCCCACTGTATAGTTTTCCTATCCTAGCGCTGGAAATAACCATTAACCATTTCTTTGAGATCAGTTCTTGTTCTTCAACTGTTTTTCTTTGTAGTCATTTGTTGATTTTTATTTATATACATTTATAACTATTAGTCACAGTCGAACTGCTACTATAACATGCAAACCATGACCAAGAATCAATAATAATTCCCCCAAATGTCTTCCAAATTTAAGTGAAAGGTGACATGGATCCTAGTAAAGAAAGAAGATTGAATAAAAGGGATAGAAAGAAAGACAGAGGAGAAAAGTGGTAGAAGCCAATATTTTTATTCTTATCTCTGTAACCGACACCAGGATAAATACTTCCACATGTGACCTCTCCCTATATCTTTGAAACAATTTCTTGGGGTTGAGATTTATTATTCTCATTTAATAGGTAAGAAAATAAAGAGTCAAAGATTTCACTAACTTTCTTTAATGTACACAGCAAATGAGAGAACTAGGAATTGAATCTATATCATGTTTTAAACCAATCTTCTCCCTGATCTGGCTCTGTGCAATTATCATGCTAATTCATGTCCTAAACTCTATTTTTGTAATTGGCCATCCCTCCTTAACTTACATGGTAGCTCTTTATTTACTCACT
Organism: Perognathus longimembris pacificus; assembly: GCF_023159225.1. NCBI lineage: Eukaryota > Metazoa > Chordata > Mammalia > Rodentia > Heteromyidae > Perognathus > Perognathus longimembris. Next base: position 99,538,867 of record NC_063188.1, read on the forward strand.
TCCCAAATACCAGAGCACCTTATGCTCAGATGATAAAAATTTCCTTAGCTCTATGAACCTGGTATAACATATATCTTTCCTCAAATTAGGATTTATCACCTGTTTTTTTCTTTGAGGTTGGCTTTTTTGCTGAACTTTAAGAAATATTATTCTAAAACTACTCAACACATCACAGACAACCCTTAATCATCAGGCTATTGTTAATGTGTTTTATAATAAACACTATACCTGGTGTCTTCATTTCTTAAAGACATTATAAAAATTGGGAAAGAGGTTTGGTCTACACATCAGTTTGATAACATAGGGAATTTTATTGTTCTAACAGGGCAGAACTTTGATGTCTGATTATGGAACAGTGGAAAGTAACTGTTATGGTGTTCATTCTGTTCATGAAGCTATTACAAATCAAAACCAAAGTGCACCCACAGATATGTACCAGCAAGTCAAAACAGGATTCAAACATGACTCCTTGCACATTGTAGTAAAATATGAAGAAATATTTCCCCATAGAGAAATGGGAGTAGATAATTGCTAATTTTTACACATTAAAAAACTGCATATAAGGGACAGGCACAGTAACTCACTCCTTTAATCTACATCAGAAATAGAGTTCAGTAGGATTATGGTCCTAGGTCAGCCCAGGCAAAAAATTAGCACGATTCTCCATGTCAACAAAAGCCTAGTTGTATTTGGTGACATGAACCTGGAATCTGGATCCTGAGAAGGATAGGTAGAAAATTGCAGTCTGAGGCTAGCCCGAAACAAAAACACAAGGCCCCATGCCTCAAATGATAGAACACCTTCTTAGGAAGCACTAGAATGAGGTTCAAACCCCCAGTACTGCAAAAAAATAAAGTCCATTCATAAACATTTGCATGTAAAAATAATCCTTGGAAAGTGAGTCAGTTTATCACCTCATGTTTGTTTACATGTGAGAAATATTGAAGGTCAGAGAAACGAATCAACTTATCAAAAATCTCAGGCTTAATCGATAGACAGCTGATATTCAAACTGCCTACTGCTCTTTACTTCGCACCCTACAAATTAGATTTTTGCTAGGCTTAACCAAAGCAATGATGAGCAGATAACAACTTCAGGAAATCCATTCCCACTTTGTTCATGGAAGCCTCTTAATAAAACATGGAAGAAGCAATGTGGGGCCCCTTTTTTCTGTCCCTTCAATAAAAGTTATGTTTTTCCTTTTAGTAGACCACAGTACATTATATATAGCATCTTTTTGGCCAGATGAAAAGTATCACATACACAGAATTTGTTTTGTGTTCGATGTTATATAATCTACTATTTGGTTGTAGCTGTAGCAAGCATATACCCTGTCCCATCACATGAGTAAAGATACCTGTGAATTTTCAGCAGAGAGCTGAAGGGGCACCATAGGATTGGAGACTTTGCCCCCTACCCCCACACCCCTGCACACCTCATACAAATCTAGGCTACAGTTACTAATTGGCTTATGAAACAGGAGGCTTATATAAAATTCACTTTATCATACTGTAGAAACAGTTATGCAGATATAGACTCATTGCATGCAGAATTTATGACCTAATTCTCAAACTAAACTCTACTACGCAGAGAGTATCTTCTATGTGTCAATGTGAACTTAAAATGCTTTACTGAAGTTGTTATTGAGCCAAGTCTTTTGGGATGCACCTATCATTAGTCCTATGCTATAGACAAGAGTGCTGGAAATCAAACTACTCTCTTGATGATTAGAGAAGTTATTATTTAAAATTTCATTGTTTTAGAGGCCAAAGCCCATTCCTTTGACAGTGTTCTACAGCACAATTAGAATGTTATAGATTGTATGGTAGGTACAAATCTATCCTTGACTCCCAGGAAATCAGAAAATTCCTTCCAGTCATCTAGTGTGGGGCACACCTGGAAGTCAACTAGCCTGCCCCGCCTGTTTCTCAGTCTTGGGGCCACGTGTGGCTAAGATGGCGGCGCCTAACAACAACGTGCAACTGCTACAAGTGTCTTTGGTTATAACCCAGAGGCGGTTCTGTGGGCTGTGACACCCCAGCTCTTCCACCCTTGATGGACAGCTCATGCCTCCCCTTCCTGCCGATCTTAGACCTGATTGGCTCCTGTGCCTCATATTAGTGGCACGTACTTCCCCAATAAACGAGATCTTGCGCTGACTTGACTCCCAGGCCCTCTGATTGTCCTCCGGTGAGGGAGGGCTGGGTGCGGGCCGTCTGTCGACCCTTTCCTTTCTTGGCTCGTCCGGTCTGGACATGCCTTCCCCATCTCTCCTGCGGGTCAGGGAAGCACGGGGGGGGGGGGGACAAAGACCCCGACAATCTAATACCTTTATCTAGTTCCATTTTTCCTCTGTTCCATCTTCTACAGCTACCTTCTGAATGTAGCGAAGATCTGAATTTGCCTTTTGTAGTAAACAAATATGCAGTTATTCCTTTGTAACTGTCACCTGCTCATACTCCTGAATGCATGGTTTTCTATTGTGCAGTTCACCTCTCCAGCTGATTTATCTTTATTTTCTTGTTATTGTTCATCTTGCTTCCTGGTATACTGTGTTCCATATCAACCACCTGTTGCTTAGTGCAGTATCTGTTTTTGCTGAGTTATGTTTCATGTGAGCATCCTATAACACACAGGCCCATATAAATTTACATGCCCTAGTGAGTCAGTTCTTAGAAGCTATCCATAAAGACTCTAGGGAGTAAAGAACTCTCTTATTCCATCTCTTTTATTGGGAATCAATATAGTGGCTACCAAGCATAGTACCAGCAGGAAGGCAATTACTGGAACAATAGTTCCAGAGAATCACCTAGATGATTATAAAAACATGACTTTGAGGGCATCTCCCTCTAAGTTGCTGGTTTAATATGTCTTGACAGAGGAATGGAGTAAGTCCTGAAATACTGCTTAACATATTTCAAGATGGTGTGGGTTTTTCTAAGTCTAAAGACCATATTTTGAAAACCACTGCTTTAGAGCAAGAGGAAAAATGAAAGTTGATCTGCCATAGCTTCCATCTCATAGTACTTTAGCTAGCTTCCCAGTTGTTTGAAAATTTTGAAAACTATCTGTTATGTAATAGCAGACTTAAGGTCCTATGTATAGAAAGATAATAAGGCAATTATCTGTGATGTCATAGAGTTCATGACTTTAAAGTCATATAAGAAAATAAATGCAACTACATATGATGAAGACTATGACAGGGACTAAGCATGATAAAGTCAAAGGACGAAGAAGAAATGATGAAATCTCTCAGGAGAAGTTACACAAAGCTATTTATATAAGTAATATATAAGTCAAGGAGCAAGTACTAGCAGTAGTGGGGAGAACCAATGAAAAAGGTGAAAGTGGGTGAATGTGCTAAAGTACTTTATATGAATGTGTAAAAATAGAACAATTAAACCTGTTGAAACTGTTTCAGAAGGGGTATAGAAATGAAGGAAACCGTGGGTAAGGTGGAGAATATGTTCTATGTATATATGTATGCACATATGTATATGTGCAAATGACCTGAAATCCCCTCCTTCAACTGTTATGTGCTAATAAACTTTTATTTAAAAAATGAAAATGTATCCTTGAAAGAAGGACAAGAGGTACATTCTAGGCAAAAGAGGGTATGTTCAGAGCCATATAACTTTATTTAAAGATTATAGGGAGCTGATAGGTTTTAGTGTGGTTAAGGTGTTAAATGAGGTGAACAGCAAGAGATATTAAAGGGATATGATTGAACAAATAGTGAAATGGAGCCTTGTGTGATCTACATGCCCTTTTCCTAGGTTTGTGAGAATAATTCCAGTGTTTCTATCAGTGGAAAATATTATTAGATTTGAACTTTAGAAATATCACTGTGGAAAGAGGTTGGGAGGAACAGAGAATCTGCAGACAAAGAGAGAACATGGAAGCTCTGGAACTGAAGACCCATCAATTAGGACTCAAAGGTTATTTCAACCTTATTTGGAAATTAGGTTATTTTGACCTCAGTTAGAAATACTGTACAGCCAATGTTCTGAGTAGACTGTGATCTCTACTATCTTTTTATTTTTGCCAGTCCTGGGGCTTGGACTCAGGGCCTGAGCATTATTCCTGGCCTCTTTTTGCTCAAGGCTAGCACTCTGCCACTTGAGCCACAACGCGACTTCTGGCTGTTTCTATATATGTGGTGCTGAGGAATTGAACCCAGGGCTTCATGTATATGAAGCAAGGACTCTTGTCACTAGGCCATATTCCCAGCTCTCTACCATCTTTTTCATAAGTACCTATGGTAAGGTTAGCCTTTAAGTCAAAGCTTAAGCAATGATAACTGAATAGACAAACACATTTATGAAAACCTGTGTATCATTCATTTTCTTTTAGACTTCAGTGTCATTTCTTCTAAAATGGGGACTTGAGAATTTATTTCATTCTCTCCAGAGTATGACAAATGAATGATTGGATATTAATAATGCATTATGTGCTTATTAGGAAGGAAGTGGAAATAGTGATGAAATTTATCACCCAAATGATAACCATTTGAACCTCCATTTATTTGAATACAATTTCTGAAATTATCTCCAAATTGCTTTGGTATAGATAGCTGGAATGAATTAAATGTGTTATTACAGAAGTCTTCAAATGCCAGTTAATTCTTTGGCATAAGTAGGATAATTTGCAGATTTACCTATCCATATGTGAAACCAAGGCATTGCTGGTTCTGTCAGATAATTTTCCTCAATTACATCTCTAGACAATTAAATTGCAGAAAGAAGTCCGTTGCTTCTAGAAACTCCATTCTGAAAGGAGTGAAATTCGTACTCATAAAAGACAGAATACTGGTGATCTAAAAAGAATTATAAAGTAATATCTTTTAAGCTTACCTACTCACTTTCCTAATCGGTGCTTTCCCTAATACCATAGTGTTATCAAAACTAAGACATTTTCATGTTTCTGTGATTTGTTTGTTTCTTCTAATGAGAATGAAAAAGTTCACTGATATAGATTCTAAGTACCAAAGAGAAATAATGCAACAAGAACTACATCTAGATACATAATATGGAGAGTTGTGAGCACAAGAAATTCTAGAAAGAGTTAAAAGCAGGTTCCATGATAAAGGTAATGAAAAATCTTTTCTTTTTTCCCAACAGAATTCCTCTTCCTCAACTATCATAATTTGTTTTAAACTTATTGGTTAATATTTTCTGGCTTCTGACATCAAGGTGCCAGGAAAGATCTATTGTGAAGATAATTCTCAGCTTAAGATACATAGTCCCATATGATGAAAATGAAGTTAATTCCCTCCAGTTCCAACCCACATATTTTGGGAAATTTCAGCCAAACTCATGCTTTGTGGGGACTTAAAAAAAGGATGTTATTGTTCAAAGACTGTGGCTTTCCAAGATTTGACTAGAGTTTTTAAAACCTGCCTACTCTATATATCAATATTGCATGTCTCTAAAGGTATGATGCAATGCTTATTCTTAATTTATTCAACACATTCACCCAGAGTGTTTTATATTTGAGAAACTGCTGAGTGACAAAGTTTATATCACTTTGATAAAAATTAGTACATATTTTTCAAATCATCATGAAGAAATGCATATGAGTATTTTGGAAACAGAATGATTCCAACATTCCAAATTCTATGCCAGGATGCTGAGCAAAGATTTTTGTGTGATTCTAATTAAAGTTTACCTCTTGTAATTTAAATTCTACAGCCAAAGTACAGCTTGATATCTGTTGGCATCTTATCAATAGATAATAGGCGAGAGTCCTATTGGGTCAAAAAGTGATTAGGTGTCTTCAGACTCTTAAACAAGTCCAATAGAAATCGAATCCCTTTAAAATTCATTAGTCTAATGTCACTTTCATGCGCACTTTGGTGCTATTTTATTGAGGTGCCTGTTCTTTTTGTCCTGAACCATTTAAGAAAATTTTTGAGACACAATCTTACCATGTAGCCCAAGTTGCCCTCATACTTATTCCTTCTGCCTCAGCCTCTTGAATGCTGATGTTATAGGTTTGAGCCAGTATATCTGCCTCTTGAACTAATTATTGACTACAAAATTTCTTGTCTGGCATGCAAAGGACACAGAAATCACTCTGTCATAAGAACAAGTGAAAAGCTAAACAAACTGAATTTCAAAAGTTCCTGTCAGTTTTGGCAGAAAATTGGTGATGGATAGTCTAAAATTACAGAGATGACAGATTCAGTGTCTGATGAGGTTCTCTTACCTTGTTCATAGATGACACTTTCTTATTGTATCTCACCTAGAGGCAACTCTCCAGTACTTCTTATGTAAGAGCAAGAATTCTAATTATGAAGGCTTTGTCCTCATGAAAGAATCACTCTCTCAACTCCTAATACCATTACCGTAAAGGCTGAGATTACAACATATAAATTATATGGGAACACAAACATGCAGACTATATTTCTGCAGTATATCCATAAATGGAATACCATTCAGAGATAATAAAAATGAGTTATCAAGCCATGGGAAAAAAGATGGATAAATCCTAGATGTATATTACTAAGTGAAAGATCATCTGAAAAGGTTGTATATTGTGTGATACCACCGACATAAGATTTCAGAGAAAGCAAAACTAAGGAGGTAGTAAAAAGGATTAGTAGTTGCAAGTAGCTGGCGGGGGGGGGGGGGCAGTGGAAGTAGGCAAGGATAGCTAGAATGTTGAGGGCAGTGAATCTATTCTGGGTGATACTACTAACAGTGGATACATGGTATTATAATTATGTCACAGCCTATAACATGTACAAACCAGGAAAGTATGCATGTATGAATACTGTAATAACTGTACCACCCTAGTGCTAGATGCTGATAGGAAAGGTGTGTTGGCATCTGAATGTTGATAAAGGAATTAGAGATATATAGACTTTCTGTGCTTTTTACTCAATTTTTCTGTAAACCTAAAACATTTCTTAAAATCAACTCTATAAAATTTTTAATTTTTATTTTTATCTTTATATAGTTGTACCAAGGAGTTGCCATTTACCAAAGTAGTATATGAGTACAGTGAATCTTTATGTCCATACTGAAGTTTATTTTAATCATTATACAATTATACAAACATACAAACTGGCAAATAAATTAGTGGCAAATAAATTGGAGTGATAATAAAGTACAAAACAGAGTCAAAATATAACTGATTGAAATTTTTTTATGAGATTATTTTTAGTTTCCAGCAATTTGAACCAGAATACAATGAAACAGAAATCCTGTGGTTCCCTGAGGAAAGATTACAGGCTGCATTGTAAACTCTACATGAAATACAGTGAATCTTGATCATTGTCACCTCTTTTATCATTCTCCCTCATCCTACCCAATCCCAACCCTTCCCTCAATTATCTTAATTTTGTAGGTTATGCATTGAACTTTCTTGCTGTATTCTCCCTTTTCTTTTATTAAAATTTTACAGTAATTTGTGAGAAGTGGTTTTCCTATTTTACAAATGAAAAGTCGCCTAAAGGAGAAAGAATACACGAATTATTTTAATTAAATACACTAATTAGAGAACACCTATGTGGCAAACCAAATGAACTTTCTTTTAGAACACTATCTCCTACTGAGCCATATTTTTTAAAGTCCACCAAATCACTGGGAGAAATTAGTGACAACAAATATTAATTTCCTCTGTAACAGAAGCAGATTGGCCTTAGCTCTGGGACTTCATATATTTATACAAAACCACAGCAGATTGGCTTATGAAGGCCCAATTCTTCCTACTGTGGTTCTATGTGACATTGCTTATTAATTCTTGCAAATGAAGGTATAGATAAGATTCTTTATTAACCTGATATATATTTATTATAAACTTCTATAAAACTTAGCCATGAGCTAGATGCTCTGGGAAAGACCTCCATAGCTTCTGTTGGTTTTTTTTTTTGGACACTCCGTGCCTTACATTAGATACTTTTAAGTTATTTTAAGGGAGATGCCTACAAGAGCCATGTTCTTTTCTGGGATCTTTCTATAATCTATCTAGAAACAATGGGAATACAATGTTCTTGAACGAATCATTGATAGCAGCAATGATTTGGGGAAGAAATGTGTTCTACACATGACCCAGGAAATACAAAAGTCAGGGAGATCTGACATCATCATGGACTTGAACTTCTGAATATAAAGGCTAAAAATACTTCAAATCACACTGTTGTTAGGCAAATGCAGCGATTTCTTTTAAGGCAAATGCAGCAATTTCTTTTACCAGTTAAACATAAGCATATTTTATTAAATAGCTGCATCTGTGTTGTAATAACTAAGCACAATTAATAATGTTTGTGGTTTCTGGAACAGTTCTACACGTATAACACGATTTTTAAAAATAGGATTTCTTTAATTACCCCAAACTCTAGTTTTCATATTAATGTCACTTCATTCAATTCTTTATTCAATGATTAATTCCACTTCATTTTCCCCCATTCAGCTATTCAAAGACTACTTTAATATCTACTCTAAGCCTCAGATTTAGTCTTCAAAGAATTCTGTGATTTCTGTTTTTATTGCTTTATTTATTTGATATAAGATGAGAATAACATCTGTTGACTTTCTTAGAAAAGGTACATTCATATGCCTTATCCACTCCTATGTGTGTATCTTCTCTATCTTTCTATTCATACTTACCCTGGGTTTGCATAGTGTATTTGGATTATGTAATTATGTTTATCATCTTCAGTGTGATACATTTCAGTCAAATAAAAATGAATATAGAACAAAATTGTTGTTGTTGACTCTGGGGGAAAATGCTGAAACATGGTTTTTGACAAGGCTTAAATAGTATTGTGTCACTAAATAATGTATTTGCAAAAGAAAGTTATAAAAACCTAATTCATGCTATTTTAAAACTCACCACATCAATCAAATGTGAATGTTACACAATAATGGTCCCTTTCCATATTTGTAAAATGCCACTGTAGGTATATGGTTTTCATGGTAAACATGCCTCTACTTTTTTACATTTGTCACCCTGTATCTAATTTATACTTTTCTGTATATATTCATATACTTTATCAAATACAGTATCCCTGTTGATTTTAAGGAAAATATAGAAGATGGTAGAAAAGTTAATTCAAAATAATATATGAGTCTACTCTAGTTTTTTTTCATCCACATATTTGGAACTAGGAGATTCTGCTTTTCAGTACAATTTATTGCACTAGATATATGCATGACTGACTAGATTATGTGTGAAATTGAATGCTAAGCATGGGTGACCTTGAATATTGCCCTTTTCCATTCTCTCTCTTTCATTCCTTATGATTTTTTCATATCTCATTTATCAAATTTTATCAGTCTACTTTCTCAATGTAGGAAGAGTCTCACGAAGGTGAGAAAACAACTTCAGAGAAGAAAAGTAAAGTAGGGATCCAGTCAGAACAAGTGGAAGCATAAAGGACACTAATGACAAATACTGCTTGCCATATTGAGACACTGTGGGAGATTCCCAAGTTGCCCTGAGATGCTATTAAATTCACACCGCCTGATTTTATTCTATTCCCTTAAGATTTTCAGCAACTGCCAGAAGCTACTTGAAGTTTTTCCAGGCTATTCTCCACCTCTTCTTCCATGTTCTTAATGTCCCCAAATCCATTAAACAGGGTTAATGAGAAAGGATGTAGATTTTTTTTCCTTCAACCTAGTGTGCAATAATAGTATCTTAGGGACTCGTTCCATGAGAAAGGCAGAAAGATCTAAGTGTTCTCTCAACAACATTTGTTCCAATGATTTTACAAACTTCAATTAAAATATTACAATAGTAAGAATGATCAATTTCATGAGAAGATACAGCATATAAATTTTAAATGTTCAAAAATAATCAAATTAATATGCATTTGCATGACTGAAGAAAATAGTTATTTCATCCAAGAAAATGATCAGAGGAGATGACAGTAAGTACTGCAAGTACAGATATCCATCCATGTAGTTAAGGATCCAGATTCTTTCTCTTTTCATGCACTACCATCTTGTAAACATGGGTGTTGGTAATTCAGTAGTGAAGTTCAGTAAGAAGAAACTGGGTTGATTTGGCCACACCTGTCACTTCTTTTTTGCTACTATTCCTGGGGCTTGAAATCAGGGCCCAAGCACTCTCCCTGAGCTTTTTTGCTCAGGACTAGCACTCTACCACTTGAGCCACAGCTCAACTTCTGGTATTTTTGTGGTTAATTGGAGATAAGAGACTCATGGACTTCCTGTCTGGACTGGTTTTGAACTGTGATCCTCAGATCTCAGCTTCTAGAGTAGCTAGGATTCTAAGTGTGAGCTAGTAGTGCCCAGCACACATCTATCAAAAAATTAAGGTTTTCCTAGAAAAATAGTGGTATACAACCCTTTGCATCTCATTACTAGGAGTTGGATCATATGATTGTTTCTAGCACTAAGAAGTTGGTACGCTGGTTTTCTGGTACTTTATTCTTTAGAATGAGAAGAATGGAAGAAGTAGACAGTGTTGAGTTAGTTACTGGGCCAGACAACCAAGAGTATCTGTCACACAAACTAAATTATTTTTATGATTCCTGCGCTTCTTTGCCATAAGTATGTGATTCCAGAAGATACATTCATGAAAATAGGTATTATGGAATAAAACTTCCTACAATGTCTTGTTGTAATAAACTTTTACCCTGCCTATAAATCCCCAGGTTGGTTATTAGGGATTTTTTTTACCATAAATTAAAAGGGGTTTATTATAAATGTCAGTCATTTTATCTAAAGATAAAAAATAATGTAATGTAGATTTTTAAATTATTGAAAGGATTTCTTTTTCACTTAAAAAATTGGGCACTTAAGCTCTTTACCAAAAATTTCAAGTTAAAACACAACACATCTACCATTGTCACTGATTGAAAAACAATGTGATAAAGATTTGAGCAATTAAATGTCATTGAAATATATAATCATTAGGTTTCTAATGAGGATGCTTCTGACAAATAATTAATCAAGCTTCAATAATTTGGATGAATCATCCTCACTCCTTGATTTTGTTTCTTATGAGACATCTTCTCTTTTAATTGGGGGCTGAATACATTTCAAATGATGCTGATAACAATTATTGATGTGTGAATTGCACAGAATTGTGGAAATTTGTTTCACTTGGACAAGAAAAGACAAGCAATTGAGCAATTAAATTCATTACTATCAACTGAGCTTCTAGAAAATCAGCTTAACTGACATTGTGGAATCTAATTTAATTTCTATGTATTATGTGCTAATATAACTGTAGACCAAAGATTTAGCATCTTGGACAAATATTTGACATTAGAAAATAGTTTATATGTCATCTTCTATCACCTTAGATTATATGGAAGAAATAAGTAGGACTTTAAAATGATCTTCCTTAAAATTTTGAATGAAGTACCATAGTATATGAGAATCACTTGTTTACAATAATGTAACTGGTTAGTTAAATCAAGAGCAAGATCCAAATTGTCTTAACACTTGTGTCAGTATGCAGTCCACTAGTTTTATATTTCTCTCTGAATTATGGCCATATCACTATTTCACTTCATACTGCTTGAGAAAACTGATAGAAATAAAAATCAGGAGCAATTGAGAATTTATAAATAGCATTAATATATGAAAGGAAGAGGTTAAAGAACCTGCAATACATAATAATAATACATAATAATGTAGCTTAGCAAAGAAGCTGTAACCTTTTTAGAAAGAAATAAACAAATCTTAGATTTAAAAGAAAAAAGCAAAGTAACCTTATTAAAATGGGATATTAAAATGGGATAAGAGAACAATGACTCTCCATTGTATCCTGTCTATATTGTGTTCTCCAAGAAATCACTTTAAGGGGAGAACAATGAAAATATTTGTGACAGTCAGATGACTGAATTCTCATCTTGGGAGTTATAAAGCTGGTTAAAAAAAGAGGAGGTTTTCTCTTAACTCAGTTTGTATTCTTATATTTTCTGGGCTCAAAGTTTCCTTGCAGGGCTAAAAATAGTTTTCACTTTTTTTCCAACACTATTTTCTGTGTAATTCAATACTAGCTAATAAAAGCAGCCAGTATTTAGTAAGCTTATTTTAATCTGGACCTGCACCTCATTCTTTAAGGCTTGCTTATTGATAGTCACAAAAATCCTATGTGATAATGCAATTGGTCTTAGAATTGATCACACACTGTTCTAGTCCTTTTGGTCAATGCTAGGATTTCTCTTTCCTTTCCTTTCCTGGGGATTCACTATGTTCATATATCTTGCTTTTAGCCAATGACAGGTAAGTGAAAGTGATGATTGTCATATCTGTGTGACAACTTTAAGATCTCAAGTATAATTCATCAGGGTCTCGTTGTCCTCCACCATTTTATTTAGCAATGTTCCATAACGTAGTGTCCTATTAGCCTACACCCTAAATTGAGACTCACAGCTGCCTTGCATTGAAAATGTATAGAGATTAAGAAATGAATGTGATATTAACCATTGAGATTTTGAGTATTCTTTGTTACTGTTGCATAGTCTAGTACATTCTGACTGATACATGTAATTATTGTTTCTACTGTCTTATTCAGTTTAGAAAGGAATAAAATGAAGACAATTTTTTGCTTCATCAGTACAAACTTGAATGCTCTTGTCCTCAGTGAAGAAAAAGAATATGAAAATATCTACACTTGTCTCTAAGGGACCCTTTTAAAAATACCATCGCATTTTAACTTCCTCAGTTTATCAAAACAAAATACTACCAACCAGGTGGCTTAAATAATAAAGAAATTTATTTTTCCCTAGTTCTTGAGGCTAGTACGTCCAAGATCAAGGCATGCCTCCTCACTGTGTCCTTAGGACACTGAAAGAGAAGCACGGCCAATTTCTTCTCCCCTTTATCTAAGCACAGCAGCGCTATCAAATCCAGGCTCTATCCTTATGCTCTCCATTATCATCTCATAGACCCTGCCTCCAAATATAGTAGTGGTAGTATGGTATAGTATGGTAGGGAGGGCTTCAATATATAAGTGGGAAGAACACACAAATATTCAATCTGTAACTATCCAGGAAGCCCTGAGAAATGTTAAAAAGGTTTAGTAATAAATCGTCATTCTTTTATATTTTCCCAGTGTTTCAGTGTTCAGTACATGAAATTAGAAGGAAATTCGAGTTAAAAGTATATCATTTATTCATAATTTTCATATTTATTGAATATCTATTGTAGGCTAAATTATTATAAGCTTTGGAGTAGATAAATGAAACATCAGCTTTCTTTTTTGCATGTAATTTATATTTGGTTGAAGGGAAAGTGATACATATCCATCCATAGGTATACAGATATATAATTATGCCAGAGAGTAACATTAATAAAAGTAAACAAATACAGGGAATGATGGGTTCCAGAAGTGTTCTTTTTTTTCAGTAATCATTTTATACAGACCCAAAAATTCATAATGTTAGCATCTTTAGCAAAGGAAACTTAATTAGAGAAGAAAGTCTCAGATTTCTTCATTTTATAGAAAGATAAATTGATATCTAGAACAAGAGTTGACAAACATTCTCTTTATAAGGCTAGGGAGTAAATATTTCCAATTTTATATTTGTAGGTATCTATTATAACTTCTCAACTCTGCTGTTGTAGTGCCCAAAGAACCATAGAGAACAAATTGTGCCTATATTCTAATAAAATATGATTTATGAAAGCAGGAAATGGGTAAGATTTGTCCTTCAAACTATAATCTTTGTCCACCCTTGACCTAAAACAATGAAATGTTTCCCCCAATGTCACATTTTTCATGGTTGATGACAGAAGAGAGGACAATTTCTTTTGTCAGTGAAAACAACAAAGGCATCTTTAGAGTATTTGTTCTAGCTAAGATACAGGGATAAATAAATAATAATGTGTCAGGGGAGAAACAAGATAGTCACTTTAGAGAGGGAACTGTCTTTAGGAAAACTCATTGATCAGCTATTTCTTAGTGAAAATGACACTTCCAGGCTCCTTTAGCTGGAAGCCATGAAACAATATGGATAGCTCAATAGTTCTGCATTGAATTAACAGAAATATGATGCATTATGGATAGATCAAATGATATGATTGTTTAGAAAGATTGGTCCAAAGACCAACAAAATCAGCACCAGGAAATAGGTACTGAGGAGAGTGGTAGACCAATGAAAGGGGGAAGGAAGGAGAACACCACCAAGAATTCATTGTATATACCATGAAATTAAGCAAAGTAAGGAAAGGGAGTAAGGTTGGGAGGGATGGAGGAGAATTGTGAAGGGGATGACACTGATCAAGATGCATTGTACTCATAAACTTCTTTGTTGAATGAAAACTCCTTTACACAACTACTTAAAGATAAAACATTAATTTTTAAAAAAGTGAAGTGAATTAGGGAAAAGACAAAAGTAGACAGGAAATGGGAAGATGGAGAAAGAAGAGCCAATCCCACACATCAGGGTAATAAAAGGCACTTAAAGGAAACGATACCCTATCAGTATACAATAACCTGAAACCTTCTCTAATCTTCCAAAATTGTGTAAACTGATGAACATATCAAAAATCCTGTATGAATGGGCCTTTGAAGATGTGGGAGGAGAGTAGGAGGAATTAAAGAAGGAAGCTGAGTTTCTTGCCTGGACCAATTCTTTTGTGTGTGGCATTTAATTAAATCTCAACTTTCTATAACAAAACCATCTGTTTTCTCTATTTCTGTAGTTAAATACTGCCAGAGAAAGTCCTGTTAACAGGGCATATTGGTCCAGTTATAATTAGGAAAAAAAATATCTCCAACTTGCTCTCAGCGGTGCCTATAGCTTCTCTGCTCTTTGCAACAGCTATTGAAACCTTCTCCATTCTACTCAAATCCTCGAACTTTCTCCTCCATTGCCTCACTTTTCAGACAATAATATGGCCTTTGAGAAGAAAGAACCCATAAGATGGCAACTTGGTCCACCACCACCATTACGAAATATAACAGTCATGGAATTTCCACCTTGTTGGTATCCTCCTTACTTTCTTGGAAAAGAGAAGGCTTCTTCTCCTCCCTTGTCAAATGGATTAATGAATTGTCCACCCTTGTCCTTTATCATGTTCATAATCCAAATGCTTTCTTGTAACTGAGCCCTTCACATCAGAGCTTAAAACAAACAAGGAACAAGAAAGTTCTCTGTTCCACATATCCCTATCAGCTACTTTTCGGTCCTTCTCTTCATCACTTAGCTCTTTGAAAGAGATTTGGGGGGAAATTGTCATTTCCCAATTCCCTGTTCACTCCTCAACCCACTCTAATCTGAAGTCTTTTCCATCACTTGCCCATCGCTAAACCCAATGGCAAACTTAAATCATTACCTCATGGAAGATCTCCACAGCTCTTGATAATGTTGACAATGCCCATTTTGTTAATTCTTTGCCTCCCCAAGCCATTATCTTGTCCTGTCCTCCCTCCCCTCTCATGTCTCACTAATTGTCTTACATTCTGCTTCATAATCCTTTTCTCCTTAAGATTACAGACATGAGCCACCTGTGCTCAGCACAAATTTATAATACTTCTAACACTGTCATTTTGTCTGGTATAACATCACATCACAATGACCTTTGTGATTTCTTTCTCATCACAGTGATTTGCATTGTGTGGTTTCTCTCACCACCTTGTGTGTCTTAGTTAACTCTTACTATTCCTTAGTATCACATAACAATGACTGTTTATTTAATTTTTCAGGGACACTTCCTCTCATCTCCTAGACTCCACATTTTTTGTACTACCACACTCCCACTAACATAGCACTTACTTACTATAAATAATATCCTAAATATTTATGTGTTTTGCATGCCATTTCCCCTGGCATCAGCCTAGTTCTGCATACATAATGTGACCCAACAAATACTAGATCTTCAACAAAACATTGATAAGTGTATAAATAATAAATGAGTGAATGAATGCAGAATATACTAGATTGTCAACTGCTTATACAATGTGCTAATTTAGAATAGACAGAATAGCACAACCAGAGGTGGCCATAATCTCTTCTAGAAGATACAGAAAATTGGGAAATGACATTGAACTTTCTAGAATGCATGAAATTGGGGGTTGAAACAAACTGCGTCAGTCTATCCATTGTATGTAGATTATGATTCATATTCAGATTCAAGAAGAACTGAAACAGTTTTAATTTAGTGGTGTTGCATGGGACAACTAATGGGGAACAAAATGAGTTTTAGACCGATCTCTGCAGTGGCAAACAAAGACTTCACCCTACCAAATCACATGAAAAAGTTTTGACTTATTTTAATAGCATCTACCTCACTCATATTTTATAGGGGTATACTTTTCTCAAAGTATTTCTTGTTAAAAGAAAATCGAATTAATTAGTATGTATTATCAAGCAAGGTCCAAATCCAATTTTCACTGGAGTTATTTCACAGAGGGACATCACACCTGCTATATTAAGAGCCAGTCATGCTGAGTAAGCCTAAACTAGTTTTAATACTTTTTTTAAAAGCTGGAATCGATCATTTAAGTCATGGAACATGTCATATTTTATACGTTGGGTTTTATGGGCATCAGATAAAGGTATAATTCCAAGGTATTAATCCAAGCCCTTCATCAATTCTCTGGCAGACATCCAATGCATCATGACTTGGTTCTCCCAATTAATCATCTTCTCGTTCGACTCAGATTGCTCACAGCTGTGATCAAACATTGGCATAGCTCCTAAGAAGGAGGGGCAGGCAAGAGCTGTTATTGGGCAAATAATAGAAGCTGTCACACAACCTGTGTTTAGTTACAAAAAGTTTGCAAACTTAGAAAATGCTGCCTGTTGGCTTAGTGAAAGAGTCTCATTGGAAAAGAATCCCCATTATTTATATTTACATGTACTATTTTTCTTTCCTGACTTTGAGAATCACATGCTTTGAGCTATGAATCATTTTTAGAATGTATGTAAATATTTCAGGAGTGATTCCTTGAGGGACAATATAAGCAGACGAAAGTAAGGAAGTTGACAAACAGAGAAAAAACATTCTTACATGTAATTAACATATTCATCAGACCCTTTTGGGGGAAAATATGTACCTACTGTCTTTTGATACACTCTAGGTACAAGGGTAAATTTTTTCTCCCTCTTGTTGGTTTTATATTTTAAGTGCAAAAAAATCAAGAAGAATAATCTCTTAGCATAATCAAGCATAATCAATTCAAGTAAAGTTAGAATTTATTCCTTAATTGCATTCTATTTTTAAATTAATAACTTAAGAGATTCATACATACTCCAGAACTCTGAGATTCAGAGAGATTGAGTAACTTTCCCCCATAGTTGCAAATCTGGGGTTCAAACCCAAGTCAGTAGACTATATATCTCTAACCTTGAACCAAAGTAACAGTTACACTGTTATTTTGTTTCCTTTATTAACATATGATATGGGCAAAAAGGAAAGAGAATCAACAATATTTCAGTTAATACATTTGTATGCACTTGCATACCACCCAATGTTTATAAGCTAAATATAGCTTCTACATATAAATTGATTTGTTAACTGATTTGTACAACTATATAAAGATAACAATAAAAATTTAATTTAATTTAAAAGTAGCTTATGAAAAAAAGAACAAAGAGAAGTCATCAGTAGGAGTACAAATTTTAACTACAGCAAATTGTCTCTATTCTACAAAAGGCCAGATGTTTTATGAAATTATTCAGTTACTTAAGGAGAATCTCATATAGTCCTTGGGTCATCTTTCAGATCCATAAATTGCATAGACTACCATTTACATTAAAGGTCCATCAGTTTTATCTACTCAGAGGCTAAGTAGTATGTTTACAAAGGTATAGTGGAATGCTCATTCTCACTCAGAGCTAGAATATTCCAATATTCTCAAACTTCAGGTATAAATGAAGGTAGTTCTGACATTTTAGATCCATTGCATTGATTTTATTTCATTTTTAGAATTAGCATCGGTTACTTGTTCAAGGTGATTTTACTTTGACATGTTCATCCATATATATACAATGTACCATTAGCAGACTCACCTCCTCTTTCACTCTCCCAACTCTTTCCTACCAGCTTCCCTAGTCCATTTCAACAAGATTCATTGTTCAATTTTAAACGTGTAAATAAAGTATATTGACCACATTCATCCTCTTTTATCCTCTCCATTCCTCCTCACTGTCCCACAAGTACCTGGACATCAATCCTCATGCTTCTCATATTTTTCATTTGTTTGTTTATTTATTTATAGTGAGTTCTTGAAGCCAAGAGTAGCAAAACTATTGCTATAGTTATGTTGTTTGTATAATTGATATCATTAAACTTGTGTAGATCATACATATTCATTCTTTTCCACTCAAAGAAGTATCTATACTCACAGAAGCTAGATGCTAGAGCAGAATTCTCTAGAGAACAGCTAAGTTTGATTTGTGCCAGTAAAAAAAATATTTTTTCAACATGTATTTTAAAAATTACTTTCCCAGCAATTAAAAGCTTAAAAGAGTCAATGTTATTCAATCTGCCTTAAAGTATTGATTGAGATCACTTTAAGGTCTATTCATGTTCTCTGTGGAATTCCTTTGCTGAAAAATAGGACAGGGACAAAAAATATTTAGAAAAAATATTCTAGCAATAAAATAACAAAAATGGATTTTTTTAATCTTTAAAAATATATGAATGAGTCAGAAACATAGTAAAGCAAATCCTCAGAGGACAATAATACAGTGAAATAATGACTTTAAAGATATAAACAAGCTGTCAAAGCAATGTTTTCCCAAACAATTTGAGCCACATGAGGAGCAAAAGTAAAGCCAATGACTCATGAAATATGTGGAATCAGATTGGATCTCACTGAATATAACTGAGGCCCAAGGGCTATACCCTCAGTGAAAGTATTTTTAAAATATGTCTCACAAAGGAAGGAAGGAATCATACTGCCTCTAAATTTTAGATCTGGATAGAAGGGAGAAAGTAATCCACCCTAAGGTATGTTTATATTTTCTATATTTTTAAGCCAAGGAATTTTTTAAAAGCCAAGAAGATAAATAGAAAAGAAAAGAAATGAAGTTCTTTTTCAGAAGAACATCATTTCTCCCCATTCTTAAATATTTTCATAGAGAAGGTTCATACACATGTGATCTTATAAAAAGAAAAAAAATCTTAGAAAGCTAAAGAATTCAGACATGAAGGAATTTAGGTATAAATGACAAATAGCTATGTCTAAAGAGGACAAATTGGGAAATAAAAGTATTTTCTCAAATTTACTAATATCCTATTAGCCAAAATCAATTATATAACTTATCATAAAACTACTCATGAAAATAAGGAGACATAGGCTGGTGACTCAAGCCTATAGTATTTGCTACTCAGGAGGTTGAAATTGGGGGAATCATAATTCAAAATTCAAAACCATCCTGGGCATAAAAGTTAGTGAGACATCATCTCCAATTATCCAGCAAAATGCCAACACGGGGACGTGACTCAAGTAGTATATCACCAACCACCCAAACAAGCAAGCTGAGCCAGTGTGAGGCCCTGAGTTCAACAGAAAACAAAGCCAAGCCAAAGGATAACCTTTCAACGTGATACTAGTCCCACACATGCAAAAAACATGTTGACCCAAATGAACACCACACATGCAACTATCACTTAGACTAAAATCAAAACAACTGAAATTTTCTGTGTGTTTCTCCATTTCCTTTATATATCGCTTCCAAAAGTAACTACAGAGAAGCCCCTTTAGAATCAAGTTCACTTGAAGCAGTGTATTTGAATGGGAATATTAAATTCTAATATTTTAAGTAGTTTTTAAAAATAATGTACTATCTGTATTACCTTTTACATTTTAGCTTACAAGTTTTGTTTTTCCAACATAGAAAAGGAAAATCAGAATGCAGAATGATTTATTCTTTACCCTACAGAATAATTTTTCAAACTGTCTTCATACAATTGTGATGACTGAAATGTTGAAAGGTTTTAATCCCAGAAGACTGAAAAAAAGCTGGTCCATGTTTCCACCTATCAAAGAGAAGGAACATTTCTGCAATAGACTACTTTAAGGAATGACAACAATTTGCTTTTAAATAGTGAAGTGGAAAGCTTCTTTTGGTACCTAACTTTTTTCACTTATTTTACTTTCTAGTTGCTCTGAATTACTTGAAAAAGTAGCATAATGACTCAAAAGAGCAAAAGTGGAAACACTTATATTAAACATTCTGGTCATACTCACCAAACCAAATGTCAGATCATGCCCTTGTTAGCACTAAGAAGAAAGAGCTCTGTGCAAAGCTTGATTATGTGAATACTTTTCAGTTTTGTACAAACTGGTCACCAAAACATTCTGAAGGCTCCAATTAAAGCCACAGTTACTGATTACTTCATGTGAATGGAAAAATATAAGCTATGTTCTCAAGCAGATGCCCAGTTTTAGATATATGGCCTATTAATTTATTGAAATAGCCTTTTGTTTTTGGTGGTAATGGGGTTTGAGCTCATGCTTGATAGCCAGGTACTGTACCCCCTGAGTCAAGCCTCTGGCCTTTATAATCTGCTTTATAACAAAGAACTAAGACCTATTTGTACTTCTTTAATATTATTTTCCCAACTTAGAAACATGAATACAGTTTCCTAAGCCAGTTTAAATGATATGAAATACATATTTTCCAGTTTCAAAGTAATGCTACAAAATATTTCCTATGCTAGTAAGCAAAGTAATGAGAAAGGGGAACTGTTAAGTAGATAAGGATAAAAAGTGATAGACATAACATATGGCAGATAACATGTGGTCTTTCATGGTGCTTCTTGCTCTCATAGTGCCTCAGGCTCTTGCTCAAATACTTCTTCATTCCATCATTTCCTGGGTGCCAACTCAACCAATAAAAATAGCTGGAGTGGGTGTATGTAGAAGCCATCAAGCAATCGATACAAAGCCCAGGGGCAGAGATATGGGAAGAGCAGTGTACTGTAAAAACAGCCATCCAAGAGGATTTCATTGAACTCTTCTTGGGGCCCCTCTTTGGATGGAGAATCTCACTATTTCCTGACTTTTCTTTCACTTTCAAATAACCTTATTCTGTTTACCTTAAACTATGAAATAAAGTAAGATTACATTTTAGTTTCCAACTGCCTCTCTTTTTTGTGGATTCTATAAAGTTTAGCATTTTTTAAACTATTATGCACATTCCTAAGCCATAGTATCTTTGAGTTTTAGGTGGTAATAGTTTAATTTCCAGCGAGAATTTACATACATGCATTATGCATACTAGTATTTATTATGGATACATATACACTGCGTATGCACCACATATCTGTACCACGTGTATATTATATGCAATATATTATATTCCAGAACAGCATTGTGTGATGCACATATATATGCATATGTACATATATGTATATCTGTACATATATTCATATGTACATATATGCACCGCCACATAATCCTGGAAAACAATCACCACAATCCAAAGTGTGTAATTCTAAAACAAAAGTAATCTGAGTTTTGCCGCATTTTCTACTTCTAAGTAAAAAAGTGGAAATCATAATATAACAGGAATGTGCAGCCTTTCTGTTTAGTAATTCCGGTGCCTGTAACAAAAAGCAGTGAACATGAATGTCTGCTGTCAATTTGTCCTCATCCCTAGCTCCTTAATTTCCCTAAGTGTATTGCAGAGTTCCCCAAATGCTACTATGTCCATGTTTGATTTCCAAGATGAGTCAGCTAAAGGGAAGCACTTGGTTGAGATCTGTAAGATTTTGTGAGATATGTCAACAAATGTGATATTGACCCAGCTTCAAGAAGACCTCTTCAAAACCTCTTACCTCACTGCTGCAGGTTGACACTTCCTAGTGATTCTTTTGAGTTGCAGCAGTTTATAAGTCACTTCCTAAGAACCACTTTCCTGGGTGCTTTATCCTGAGATGCTTTTTTCTCACTACTTGTATGAACTTCATTCCTCTAGAACTTCCAAAGTTTATATGGGCTTTTACTTTTTCACTTTCAATTTGAAATACATAAAGCAATTTCTGTTTCCAAGCTTTATAGTATAGAGAAGAAAGTAACTTTGGGACTTGATGTGTTTCAAGCCATGTGTCAGACTGAAGAATGAGATTAATCCCATGTGACCTCTGGGAAGGTGGCAAAAGTCCTGATTATTTAATGAAATCAGATCAAAAGCATACTGAGCTTAAGTTTCCTTCAGAAACTAAATGCATTCATGTCTACTTAGCTTTTCTTTGGCCTATACTCCTACAATCTCTAGCTACATGCAAATGAGCAGAAAGCAATGTGTGCCCATCATTATTGTTATAAGGGAGTGAAGGCAACTCTCTTCTCATATCCTGACACAATCATCTACAATGTATTCAAGTTAAGAGAATTCCTAGAACAGTGATTCTCATGGATAGGCTCAGCTCTGCCACCATCATGGATGTATTTGGGAAAACCTTTGTAATTCTATTGTAAGCCACAACATCTTTTATGACCTCACTTCAAAAAGCCTGCAACTTCTTCTCCCTGGAATTCTACCCAATACAAGTGAGTCATAAGAACAGCTCAGATTCAAGATCTGGCTCTCTAGGGAAGTCCTGTCAAAGAATTTGCAGATATCTTTTAAAATACAATAGTGCTCTACCTAAAATTACTTTCACCTTCAACATTCATAATCTATTCCCCAGATTTGCTTTACAAAGCACATAATCCAATCTTGTATATTGTATCTATCTAATCTATCCAACACACACACAAACACACACACGCATATATGTACTTATGTTTACTCAATGGAAGCAGCATGAAAATAGGGATTTCATTTTATTTACTAGTGCACCACAGAATCTAAAACTGTGCCTGGCACTTGCGGGCATTCAATATTTGTTAATAAGTCAGTGAAATAATTTCTGTACGTTGACTTTCCGTACTTCAGCACTTTTGTACTAATGTTGAAGATAAAGTAAAAAGAAAATATTAGATAAATTTGATCACAATAATCAAGTCATGAACTTGGCTAATTAAAGCCAGTTTCTTTCCTATTAAGTTGGAAAATCTTTACTTATTGCTGAGACAAAGACTTCATCTCTTACTAACATATCTGTATGATCCTCTTATTTGTAAAGTGTAATTGAGTTGACCTCTTCTCTTTATAAGCCAGAGAAATAAACAACTCTAGGATAATTCCAAAGAAGCAAAATAATGGAAGAAAAATTAGAGTTGTGCTCATTGATTAGTTGAAACAATATGTTATAATGTAAAAGATTAATGCAAAATGGCCCTCAGAATTAGACCATAGTATCACAAAGATCAATAAAATTGTTTACTCGAGGTTATTTCCTACCACAATCAATGTCATGCTGCTACCACATCAAGTTTTAGGACCCTAGTTGTCCACTTGATCAAGCTAGAATAGACTCATTTTCTTTTACAGTACTACCTATATGTATACATTAAAGAAAATGGGAAGAATTTAGGCAAGGCAATGACTGGAAAATGTATGTTGGGATCAAGAAGCAGACACACATACCTGGGATTTAGTAAGAATCTGTCACTTATTAATGGTGAAATCTGTGATAAAGAGTGTTAGCTCCAGTGAACCTCTGTTTCCTTATCTGAGAAATGCCTATACTAGCACCATCTACTTAGGATTTTGTGTGGCTTAAAGAAATAATAAGTATAAAGCTTGTTAAAGCACAACCTAGGTGGTAAGTACCAGTGACTTATGCCTTTAATTCTAGCTATGCAGAGGCTGATATCTAGAAGATATTGGTTCAGAGCCAACCCTAGCAGAAAAGTTAGCTACACTCCATTTCCAAAAGAACCAGCAAAAATCAGGGCAGGAAGTTGGAAGTATGGCTCAAATGGTGCCAGCCCAGCAAGTACTTGGCACTAAGTTCAAACCTTAGTGCTGCCAATAAAAGTGACTATAACTCCCAAACTCAGACCTTCCCAATGTGATGTTACAATCACAACTTCACTAAACCACTTCATATGAAGAACAAGCTGTATGTAGAGCTGGGAAAATGAAAGTTCTCACTATTTCTTGACCAACACTATCAGGACTATTGTGCAGATATTTTCATATTCATTTCCTCATCATCTTAGCCACAGGGGTAATGTGGATTGTTTCACTGACAGAAAACTGTGGGGCTTTACCCTGCTGTGAATAATTATGTTCTTTAAACTTTATGAGGATATGTATAGTCATGGAGTTTAAATCTCCCTTGAGTCGTCTCTTTGTCTGCCTTGGCATGCTCTGTGCTGGGATTTTCCAGCTGCATACTAATAAGCTGAGCAGTGAGGGAAGAAGCTTGCCCAGCTAAGACAAAATGGTTTGACTCTACAGCTATGTGACACTACAGCCGGAATTGATTACCTCTGCTTAATAATTCCTTCCCTCCTTGCATGACTAAGTGTTGACACAAAACAAGTACCTACGTTTAGTCAAATCTCCCCTTTTCAAAAGTAGAAGGAGGTTGAATAATTCTTTTACTTAAGAAAGCAATTCAAAATACTGCTCAAATGTAGTGACCAAAGTTTTACTGGGGGTTTTAATTTTCAAGACCTTCCCCAGGCCTGCTCCCAAACTGTCTAATGTTCTAGAATCTCAGAATTCAAATTCATTTACAAGTAACTCTCTTGCATGAAGCATGTGCAGATTTTTAAAGAAACAGACTTTGCAGGTCAGACAAGAGTTCTGGAGAGCATGGGTTAAAAGTCAGCTTGAGATAAAGGACATCAACTTTGGGCAAGTTTCTGTACAAGCATCTTGAACCTAAAAGAAAAATATCTCAGAGACATTAAAACACGAATCAAGATTCTATTATTTTTCTTTAATTCTAAGAAAACATACTACAAATAGAGAATCCAAACATGGTCATTTTTATCTAAAAGTTAAAGATGGAATGCATTTTTCTAACTCCTTTTTATATGTCCTTCCTTTGGTATTAATTGGATTTTTTCCTATGGCCTTAAGACAAAGAATGAAATTCTCAGGGGCTCCCCATTAGTAAAGGCTGGCTGATATTAAATCATAGGTAACCGTAAATTCAAAGGAGAACAATGAGCATTTATCATTTATTCATATTGTGTCTGTTCATTGCAAAAGCCCACTAACTCTTTTTTCCAGTATGACTCATACGCTTTCGAAGAACTATTTATAAGAAAATGTTTAACGAGAAATATTTCAACCACTCCATCAAATAGGCAGGACTATTGCATTCCCTTGTAATTTCCACAGTGCTTAATTGAAGAGTTATTAGAATTCTGATTAATGAATAGCCTACTATGTATTGGTTCTTTTCAGCATATTGCCTATCTGAATCTGAGCTGTGTGTTTTGGTTGCCATATACAGGAGCAGGTAGACAATCGATCATTTCTTTGACTTATGTGATCGAGATTGATTTTGTAGCTGCATCACTGCATTGCAAAGTAACTTTGGAAAAGAAACAGGTTAGAAAGTTTAGTTGCATCTATTTTCTTCTTCTAGTTATGCTTTATTTTGTTCTTAAACCCACATTGCACAGATAACTCAGGTAGCAAGTAAATCTACCTTTTGGGTTTGAAACCTTGTATGTGGGCTTAAATCTCAGGCAGAAATCAAAGTGTAGGGACATAACCACTGAACCATCAGAAGAGGTGGATTTTTCCCTCCTTGACAAACATAGGTAATGCTTTCCCAGGGACAAAAAAAAATCACTAGCAAAATTCAGTGGGGGATACATTTGCATAATGCATCTTCTAACGAGGGACCAAGTAAGGGCATCCGTGACAATGTCCCATGATGTTCTCTCCCTCCTGTCAATTATCCTTGAGTCACCCTGGAGTTTAAGCTTTAGGTCAATAAAATGAATTTCAAAGCAAAAGCCATCAGCACCATGGAAGAATTAACTCTGTGGGGTTGCTTACAAAAAAAAAAAAAAAAAAAAAAAAAAAAAAAAACAGCAGTGCATTTTCATGTCCTTTACCTCATGCAATATTTGTTACCAGTTTTTGCTTTTTATCCCCATGGTCCTTTGTTCAAATTGAATTACATTTCTTGATAAGAATTCATCACTTCAAACACATACTTCTCATTTTAAATACAATAAAATGGGAATCGAAAGGGGTTTGTGTTGTTGTTGTAAGTCATGGGGCTTGAACTTGGGGCCAGTGCACTGTCCCTGAGCTCTGTTGCTCAAGGCTAGCACTCTACCACTTTCAGCCACAGCTCCACTTCTCTTTTTCTGTTTGCTGGGTAGTTGGAGTTTCGTGTATTTTGCTGCCCTGGTTGACTGTGAACCACAGTCCTCAAATCTCAGCCCCTGAGTAGCTAGGATTACAGGCGTGAGCTATGGCTACCCAGCTTTAAGTTGTTTTTATTTTGAAATACATATTTGCAAGTAACTGTTTGGGGTTGAATATCACAATATTTTGTATATTTCTTTCCAATTTTCTATGCCATGCAATATGCTGTCTTCCCACGCTTAAAGAAATAAGTGAATTTCCCACAAACAAGAAAGGACTCATCAATTGTTGAGGGTAATCTGAAAGCATCTTATCTTTCTTCAACAAATTTACTTTAAAAGAAAGTCTTCCTACAAAAGTCTATGTCAGTCAATCACATTTTGTATCACATAAAATAGGGTCAACTTTTTTGCTTCTGGTACCAGTCCTGGGGCTTGAACTCGGGGTCTGAGTTTTATTTGCTCAAACCTACCATTACCACTCGAGCCACAGCTCCACTTCTGGCTTTTTAGTGGTTAAATGGAGATAAGAGTCTCATGGACTTTTATGCCCAGATTTGCTTCAAACTGCAATCCTCATATCTCAGCCTCCTGAGTAGCTAAGATTACAGTATGAGCCACCAGCACCCAGCAGGGCTGACTTTAAAAACAAGAAAAAGATGGCTGGGAACCATAATACTAGCTACTCTGGAAGCTAAATATGATCATTCAAAGCTGATTTCTCTAAAGTAATGAGCACAAAGCCAGACGGGAGGCATAGCTCAAGTAGTAGAATACTAGACTCGTAAGTAAGCAAACTATGTAAGCACAAAGCCCTAAGTCAAACCCCAGGACTGCCAAGAAAAATTTCTTTCTACAAACTAAGAAATTGTCTGAATTTAGTCTATGAGATGTATTTTGCTGACTCTGATTTAAAGCACAAATGAAAAATCCTGAAAGCTAGAACTGAATTAATCATCTCATGTATTAAATACATAAATAGCCAAATGAACCAATCAACAGTTATGTTTGACAAAGATTTGATGGTGCTGAAAACATGCTTCTTTGACAAACCCATCATGCAGAAGAATTTTAATAAACATACAAAGTCTGGGTATAGTGGCAAATGTACATAATTTCAGCTACTATGGTAGTAGAGATTGGGAGGATGATGGTTCAAGGACAGCCTGGGCTATCAGTAAGTAAATTGAAATGGGCAGCACACATCCCCTATCATAAAGCAATCCTAGTTGGAGGATAATAGGGGCAGAAAGCATGAGACCCTCTCTGCATAATAGCTACAAGCTAAAAGTGTTTGGGACATGGCTCAGGAACATAGCATTTACCTAGCAAGTGCAAGGTTCTGAGTTCAGATCCCATTAATGCAAAAAAATCCAGAGAAACAATAACAAAAATTAATATTAAACACAAACAATTCTACTGTTACAGCCTTTGTCATAGACGATACTATATTACCCAAGTTCAAACAAAGGGGGGAAAATTTTTTTAGAAATTACTTTTACTTTCTACTTTAACAAAGAATAATATTTGAATCTAATTAATACAAAAGAAACAATGGGCTGCTGTCCTTAACTACAATCCCCCAAATGATCATTTTCCAATGAATGCCTTTAGTAAGAAATGTAATAAAATCTGTGATACCAATAACTATATCCTTCAAGAAATTAATATCCTTACTAAGTAAGATGCGTTCACTGAGTTAAGAGTTAAAGCTTTATGGTATGAAAAAGAAAAAGCAGTTATCTAAGCTCATGAATTTAAGTTGAGTTAGGAGAGTGCAAAGCATAACTTTTAGCAGACTATAAGAACATAACAGGCTTAAATAATGAGGCAACTAAATTAGAATTTTCATTACCTATGTTACAAATCTAATGACTATAGTAAAAGCAATATATTGAGGGAAACATCCTCCAAATACATTTTTTAAATACCCGTCAGATGAAGATGCTTCAATGTGAAACATGTGAAACAATATCCCCAAACATTTCCCCTTCTCAAGCAACAAATTTCTCCTCAAATTGCAAATTAGGAACAGAGTGAATTGATCTCCTCTGGTGAATAGTATTTAACTAAAATATTTTATGTATGCAATGAACTTACTCTGTGCCAACTTCTCAGACCTGGATTCCACTTTGATTTATTATACTATGGCTGTAGGAGCTAATCTGTCTTTTCTGAGATTGCTTAAATCCTCTCTTACTTATTCATTATCTCAACAATTAGTTCTAGTTGCTAACATCTGTAAAGGCAGATGACAGTGTTAATTCAGCCAGTGAATATCTGCTGTCTGTCTCATTGACACTAGTGATTCACTTCAATGACTACTGACACTTCAGCTCCAACTTGGGGTAAAAGGCAGAGACACACAGGATGGCAGCCACATAGTTTCAGAATTCAGTGTTTGTAAAACTCAAATTAAATATGTTCCCCTTTCATTTCAATGCCATTAACATTGTAAAATTTTCAGTCTCACCCTTTCTGATGAAGATAAATCTTTCTTAAATGATGCCTGTTTTATTATTAATAATAATGTGTCATACATTCCCAGTACATTTTCTAATTATTTATGGTTGGCATATAGGTAAGATTTTAAATGCTTATCTCGAATACTTTTATCAACAGTTCACTTTTATGTTGATTTTTCCCCCCTCCTCCTCCTCTTCTGTACTTCCAACCCTGACTTCATGCCTTTGGATGTTGATTTTTTTTTATCCCAATAGCCAATCATTAGAGTTATCTGAGGGCCAGGGACATGGAGTGTATTCAGGAAGTAGCCGAAGATGTGGATGGATAGGGTGCTGAACCCACAGCAGCTACAGATGATTTCATCATGTATGCACACTAGACATTCTCACCCAGTGTGTCTCTATTTCCTGGGTATCCCAATTCAAAATAGCAAAACCATCTTGCAAATGAATATGACTCTCATCCAGAAGCTAAAGACCTTTGTGACAATCATATCAAAAGAGTGTGCATTTAGGAAGCCCCCCAGAGAGAAGAAAGGACAAATAGAGAGCACTGGCTGCTTCCCAGGTCTTTCTAAGCTGGCTGCCTTCCTGCCCTTGAGTTTGGGAAGACACTTCCATATCCTTTTAGCACATTCTTCCATTTTCCTAAGACTAACTTGATTTGATTTCTGTCACTCATGGCCACAATAACCTAAGATAATATCTTACCATTATGATAGCATTTTGACTACTCTCTAATTATTTACGTCTACATCAAAATTCTTGTCCTTATTTATCCCTTGAACCCACCCACTCCTCCTTCTTTTGTCAAGCAGTATTTAGTAAGTTATTTTATTGTATCTTTTTATGTGTATGTAAATACATATAAAATATCATGACTATATAATGTTATAAAATATATTGGTATTATAATTGCATAATATGCTACTACATAATATGCTTATTATGTAATAGCATATTATACTTTTATATTATGTAAAGAACACATACACAATATAGTTTAATATATTATGTATTTATTATAAAATTAAATATTATATATGTATATATGTGTGAGAGAGAGAGAACAAGAGAGATATGCAATTTGTTCATGGTCATCCAACAAAGTACCCTCTCCTTCCTCCCTCCCACTGATTCCCATCCCCAAGATAATTCCCCTTCTATGCTCATGTCGCATTATTTTTACTATTATTATTATCATCATTACTGTTACTATTATCATTATCCTTTTAAATGTGGGAAAAACCTATGATATTTGGCTTCGGTTGTACTGAGGTTTTAACTCAGGGTCTTTTACTTGCCAGATGGATGCTTAACCACTTTCTAAGACTTCGCTTTATTTATTTTGTGATTATGCCCAGGTAGATATAGACTAAAATCTCCTATGTTATGTTTCCTACATAGCTGTGATGACAGGACTACTATACCCTCAATTAATGGAATCTTATGATTTTTTTTTTGTTTTAACTGGCCTGGAATTGTGATCCTTTTGACTTCTGCCTCCTGAGTAGCTAGGATTCCAGACATGAGTCACTGCACTGAGCTAATGTTTGGCTTTCTGAGCTCAGTATATGTTGCTCAATGGGATGATCTCTGGTTCCATCCATTTTTTGTGAAAATTACTATTTCATTTTCTTGTTATAGATGAATAATAGTCCATTGTATGTTTCTGTGTGTGTGTGCATCACATTTTCATAATGTATTCATAGGCTGATCCCAAGGCTTAGCTATTTTGACTAATACTGTGGTAAACATGGATGTGCAGTTATCTCTCTTGAATGTTGGTTTATGCTCCTTTTAGCGTATGTCCAAGAATTCTATAGCAGCGGTGAATGGCACATTTATTTTCAGTTTTTAAAGTTTAATTTCTCAATTTTTTGCTGGTACTGAAGTTTGAACTTGGGCCATGAATTCTACGCTATTGAACTACTTTTCGCTGGTTATTTAGGAGATGGAGTCTAGCAAACTTTTCTCGACTACACTTGAACCACCATCTTCTGGATGTCATTTATCTGAGTAGCTAGAATTACACACAAGAGCCACTGGTATTCAGCTTAGTTTTTGTTTTGTTCATAAACTTTCACACTTATTTCCGTAGCCCCACTAAGATTTTTGAAGTGGCTCTAACTTATTTTTTCGATACTTCTAGCACTATTAAACCCTCAATAACTGTCTGCAAAGCAATGTAAGAAAAAAGCTAGACTTCAGGAGACACAGTATAATGAAACCTACTGCAATGGTCATTCTTACTCATATACAAACATTTTTCCATAAACTATTTTACAAAGCAAACTTCAGAAGAGTTTTTCACAAACTATATTCAGAAGTCACCCACTGTCTCAAGGTGAAAATAAGTGCTCAGGACAAAATGATTTCTTAGTACTGATTTATAGAAAATACCATTTTATGTAGTTGACAATTTATGCAGTAATTCTCGGAGGTTCTACTATGATAT
This sequence comes from Perognathus longimembris pacificus, assembly GCF_023159225.1. Classification (NCBI taxonomy): domain Eukaryota; kingdom Metazoa; phylum Chordata; class Mammalia; order Rodentia; family Heteromyidae; genus Perognathus; species Perognathus longimembris. The sequence continues at coordinate 99,569,908 of NC_063188.1, forward strand.
AGATATACGGCACATCTTGATAAAAATAAAATGAACAGGTTTCCCCAAATTCTTTGATGACAGAATCTTTTCTTTTTTAATTAATTAAATCAATTAATTTATTTATTAATTTATTGTCAATGTGATGTACAGAGGGGTTACAGTTTCATATGTAAGGGAGTGAGTACATTTCTTATCAAACTTGTTATCACCTCTCTCATTTTCTCCCACCTTCCCTTTCCCAAATACCCCCCCCCCCCATCATACGGTTGGTTTATAGCATATTGTCTTGTAAGTATTGCTGTTGCATTGGTTCTCCTCTTACCCTTTGTCTCTCCTTTTTGATGTTTCCCTTCCCTTCCCTAGTTCCCATAAATGGATATACAATACCCAGGGTACCAAAATCAGTTACAGTGACATCAGGGGTAAAATCATGGGGAAGAAAGACAAAAGAAAAAGGCATAATGATACATTGAAAATAACAGTAAAAATGATAAACCATTTATTCACATAACTTGGAGTTCATTTTGCTTAGCATTATCTTGTGTGATCATATGCACATAGCTATTAAGCTGTTGTGACCTTTTGCTAGGACTATCCTAGACATGTACTAATTATTACTAATGATGAAAACACAGAGTCTATGTTTATGTTTCTTTGGGTCTGGCTCACTTCACTTTGCATGATTTTTTCCCCAAGACTTTCCATTTCCTTATGGATGGAGTAATATCATTCTTACTGGTAGAAACATAGAATCTCATTGTGTATATGTACCACATTTTCTTGATCCACTCATCTTCTGAGGGGCATATGGGTTGGTTCTATATTTTATTGACGGTAAATTGTGCTGGGAAGAACATATTGTGCTGGTAGCTTTGGTGTGGTCTTGCTTGTAATCCTTTGGGTAAATGCCCCAAAATGTGGTTGCTGGATCATAGGGAAGTTGTATGTTTAGCATTTTGAGTACCTCCACACTGCTTTCCAGAGTGGTTGAACAAGTTTACACTCCCACCAACAGTGTACTAGGGTTCGCTTTTGGCCACATCCCTGCCTGCATCTGTTGTTGTTAGTTTTCTTGATAATGGACATTTTTACTGAGGTGAGGTGGATCTCAATGTTGTTTTGATTTGCATTTCTTTTATGGCCAGCAATGTGGAGCACTTCTTCATGACTCTTGGCCATTCTCATTTCCTCTTCAGAGAAGTCTTTTTTTTTTTTAAGTATTTAACCCATTTATTAGGGGGGCAGTTGTTTCTTTGAGGATTTGTCTTGGGTAAGTTAATTATTTGAGTTCTACATATATGTTAGATATGAGGCCCTTGTCTGTTGTATGGCCATCGAAGCTCTTCTCCCAATCTGAGAGCCTTCTATTTATCTTGCAAGCTATGTCCTTTGCTCTGCAGGTTCATGCAATCCCATTTGTCTAACCTTTCTTTGATTTGTTGTGTTTCTGGACTTTATTAAGAAACATGTACCAAGGAGCCCAAGTGTTTCTCCTATTCCTTCTTGCAATGTTTTCAGGGTATCTGCTTTTACCTCGACACTTTGATGCATTTGGATTTGATTCTGGTGTAGGGTAGTATATATGCATTATATATATACATATATATATATGGATCTCGCTTTAGTTTGTTACAGATGTTGAACCAATTTTTATAGTACAATTTGTTGAAGAGGCTGTCTTTCTTCCATTTTTTTTTTAGCTTATTTATCAAAGATAAAGTCTCTGGGTTCAATTTCGGGTCTTCAGTTCTATTCCATTGGTCCTCAGGCCTATTTTTGTGCCAATACCAAGCTGTTTTTATTACTATAGCTTTGTAATACAGTTTGCAGTTTGGTATTGATATTCCTCCAGCACTGTTCTTTCTGCTTAGGATTGTTTTGGCAATTCAGGGTCTTCTATTGTTCCCTGTGAATTTTTGGCTTGCTTCCTGTATTTCATTAAAGAATTGTGTTGGGATATTGATGTTCATAGCATTGAATTTGTAGATAGCCTTTGGCAGTATTGCCATTTTCATGATGTTAATCCTCCCAATCCAGGAGCATGTGAGGTTTTTCCAATTCCTTAGTTCTGCTTTAATTTTCTTTATCAAGGTTTTGAAGTTTTTGTCATAGAGGTCTTTCACTTCTTTGGTTAAGGTTATTCCTAAGTATTTTATTTTTTGAGGCTATTGCAAAAGGAGTTGCTTTCCTAATTTCAACCTCATGTTTTGCATTGTTGGCATACAGAAAAGATGTTGGTTTTTGAGGATTTATTTTATATCCTGCTATTTTGCCAAAGTTTTGGATCAGTTCAAGTAACTTGGAAGTCGAGTCTATGGGGTTCTTTAAACACATGATCATGTCATCTGCAAAGACAGAGAGCTTAACTTCATCTTTCCCTATTTGGATCCCCTTTATATTGGCCTCTTGCCTTATTGCTGTGGCTAGGAATTTTAGCACTATGTTGAAGAGGAGTGAAGAGTGGACATCATTGCCTTGCTCCTGATTTTAAAGGCAATAGCTTTAACTTTTGCCACTAAGTATACTGCTAGCTGTAGGTTTGTCATATACAACCTTTATTATATTCAGGAATGTTCCTTGGATTCCTAGTTTCTCCAAAGCTTTCATCATAAATGGATGTTGTATCCTGTCAGATGCTTGTTCTGCATGTATACTAATGATCATGTGATGCTTGTCCTTGCTCCTATTGATGTGGTGAATTACAATAATTGATTTGCATATATTAAACCAGCTTTCCATCCCTGGAATAAATCCAGTTTGAACATAGTTTATAATTCTTTTGATGACTTGTTGAAGTTGCTTGACCAGAATGTTCTTGAGAAGTTTTACATCTATGTTCACTGAAAAATGGGTCTAGTCCTCTTTCTTTAATGAGACCCTGTCTGGTTTGGGGATGAGGGTTATGCTGGCTTAATAGAATGAGTTTAGTGGTGAACTTTTGCTTTCAATTTTATTGAAGAGTTTGAGGAGTATTGATGTGTATTCTGCTTTGAAGGCCTTATAGAATTCAGCTGTGAATCTGTCTGGTCCTGGCATTTTCTTGGATGGGAGGTCTCTTATTGCTGTTCTACTTCATTACTTGATATGGGTCTATTTCGTTGGTTTAAATCTTCTTGGTTTAGTTTGGGAATATCAATATTTGCTAGAAATTTGTCCATTTCTTCCAGATTCTGAAATTTGTTAGCATAAAGGTTTGAGAAACATTTCCTTATAATATTTTGAATCTTGGTTGTTTCTGTCGTGATGTTTCCATTCTCATCTGTGATTTTGTTTACTTGGGTGTCCTCTCTTCATTTTTGCAAGATTTGCTAAGCATCTCTTAATTTTTTTGAAAACCAACACTTAATTTTGTTGATTCTCTCTATGGTTTTTTTGGACTCTATTTCATTTAATCCTGATTTAATTTAAATTATTTGCTTCCATCTGTTGGCTTCGGGTGTGGTTTGTTGCTCTCTTTCAATAAACTTCAGGTGCATCATTAACTTGTGGCTTGAGATTTCTCCAATTTGTTGATGTAGGCACTCATACCTGTAAATTTTCCTATGAGTACTGCCTTTGCTGTGTCTCAAAGAAGCTGATACTTTGTGTGCTCATTTTGGTTAAATACCATAAACAATTGAATTTTTGTTCTGATTTTTTTCAATGACCCACTGGTGGTTCAACAATGTTTTGTTCAGCCTCCATGATTTACAAGATTTTCTATGGTGGCTCTTAGTGTTGAGCTCTACTATTCCATTGTGTTCTGAGAGAATGTATGGAATTATTTCAATATTTCTGAATTTGTTCAGATTTGCTTTGTGCCCTAAAATATGGTCTGTTTTGGAGAATGTTCCACATGCTGCCAAGAACATATATCTGTTGTTGCTAGGTAGTCTGTAGATTTTGGTTAAGTCTAGTTATGCAATTGTTTAGTTCTGGGGTTTGTTAAGTTTTTGGTGTGTTAATCTATCCAGAGGTGATGGTAGTGTGCTAAAGTCTCCAATAATCAATGTGTTTGGATCCATGTGTGTTTTTAGAGTCAGTAGTTTTTGTTCGATGCTCCAGCATTTGGTGTATAGATATTGAGGATGGTTATATCGTCCTGTAGAAGAGAGCCCTTTATTAGTATGTAATAAACTTCTTTGTTGCTTCTTACTGATTTTCATTTCAAGTTAATTTTATCTGATACTAGGATTGCAACTCCAGCATGAATATGGGGCTGTTTGCTTAATAGATTTTTTGTTCTTATTTATTGTCAAAGTGGTGTACAGAGAGGTTACAGGTTCATATGTTAGGCATTGGATACATTTCTTGTGCTGTTTGGTACCTCCTCCCTCATTCCCCCCTCCTCCTCCCCCTTGCCCTCTCCCCTCATGAGTTGTTCAGTTGGTTTACACCAAACAGTTTTGCAAGTATTGCTTTTGGAGTCCTTTGTCTTTTTATCCTGTGTTGCTTCATAGATTTAAGTCTAGCATTTCACTTTCAGAATTTGTTTGCTCATGTAGGCAAGATGTATCTCTTGAAGAGAGCAGAAAGATGAAGTTTTCTTTTTGAGCCAACTTGTCAGTCTCTGTCATTTAATTGGGGAATTAAGTCCATTAATATTGAGAGTTAGGATTGAAAGGTGTTTGTTAGTTCCTTTCATTATATGTATCTTTTTAACGGCTGTGCTTTTTCAATTCTTGCTGTAATAACTTGGTTTTCTATTTAGGGTCCACTTCTCTGCCATAACCGGTTTTCTATTTAGGGTCCATTTCTGTGCCACTGTCATGTTCTTGTTGATTTTCAATGTGTAGGAGATATTTGAGAATTTTCTGTAATTATAGTTTCATGAAGATGTATTCTTTCAGTTTTTCCTTGCTGTGGAAGGTTTTTATTTGACCCTCAGCTATGAATGAGAGTTTAGCTGGGTACAGTATTCTTGGTTGGTAGTTATTTTTCTTTGGGGTGTATCATACCTCATTCTAGGCTCTCCTTGCTTTCATGGTCTCTGCTGAGAAATCTGGAGTAATTCTGATTGGTTTTCCTTTATTTGTGATTGTTTTCTTCTCCCTAGCAGCTTTTAGGATTCTCCTTTGTCTCTGTTGATCCTGTACAGATTACAATGTGTCGGTGGGATGTCCTAATCTGATCTGGTCTGTTTGGAGTTCTAAAAGCTTCTTGTATCTGGATGGGCCTTTTCTTCCAGATATTTGGGGATTTCTCTGCTAGTATTCTGTTAAACAATTTTCCTATTCCATTAACTCCCTGCTCTATGTTCTCCTCAATACCTATTAGCCTTATTTTGGGCTTCCTGACTGTACCTTGGAGCTCCTGAAGTGATCTCTTTAGCTTTTTAGATTGATTTTGTATTTTTTTGTTGTTTCTCCATAAAGTCTGGATTATCCTCAGTTCCTGAGATTTGATCCTCTGAATCATCCACTTTGTTTTTTGCTTTTTGTTTTTTTGTTTGTTTGTTTTTTATTGCCCTTCCTTTTGATTGGTCATTCTTCTTGGCCTCCATCTGTCTGCTTTAGTTTTCTTTAGGTCCTGCATGGACTTGTTTACTTCATTACTTTGGTTCTGAATGTGCTCTCTTAAATCTTTCAGCTGAGAGGCCATCTTTTCATTGGACTCATTTTCTTTGGAATTCCACTCTTTGAAAAAGCCATGAATGCCTCTATTAATCTTTGGTGAGCTTCATCTTGTTCATGTATTATTCTTTGATTAGCCCCCTCATGCTCAAGAATAGCTGTCTGATGAGTTTCCAACTTTTCATTAATCATTTTTTACCAGTAGAGCATTTTGAGGACTGTCCTCTAGGTCTTTGATTGACTGCTGTGTTTCCTGTTTATTTTGAGTGGGAATTGAGATAGCCATTTTTCTTGTGTTGTTTTTTCTGCCTATTTGGACAAAAAAGCAATTCCAAAAGCACAGTTTAAGATACAAAACTAACCTGCCCAAAGACCTGTGGTTGCACAGACCTTAGAGGTTTTTTGGATATAAAAACAGTTCAAATGCCTCCACAGATCATAGTTATAAGACAAAAACCATCCCCAGATTCTGTAGTTGCACTGATAGTAGAGGTTCAGAATGTTAGGGAGCTATTCCCCTATCTCAGCTTTTCTATGTTGGGGAAGGGGTATTTTGCTTCAGGAGTTAGATTATATATAGTTGTAACCAGTGAAAAACTTTGTCCTTACAACTAAACAAATAAGGACTGAAAGGCTTACTCAATGAACCCCTTTGACACAATCAGTTGTATACAGATGCAGTCTAGCTAGACAACCAATAACTAGGGTTTGATGGACTGGGAAGATCCAGGATGGAGTGAAGGACCAGAAATTAAGAGATAAGGAAAAGAAGGAGGAGAAAGTAAGGGTAGCAAAATGAGGGGAGTGAAAGGAATAGAAGGATGGTCATTGAGATCTAAGTTCAAAGAAAGGAAACTAAAGCAAAAATAAAAATAATGGAAAATGGTAAAAGAAATATGAAAGTTTAAGCACAATTTTTAAAAGGAATAAATGAATAATACCAAATTTGAGGGTACTGAGCTTGAGAGATAGAGGTTTTAGTAATCAGTCTGGATTTTGTGTGTGTACAATGAAGGAGGAGACCTATTAAAGATTGACTATGTCTCTAATGATGAGCTTGAAAAGGAAGAATTTTTTTTAAAGAAAGAAAACACAAACAAACAAAAAGCCCAATTTAACCAAAAATAGGGAAGGGGTGAGAGACAAGGGAAAAAATTTAAAAGACAATGAAAATTTGGGAAAAAATTAAAAATTACATATAAAGAGTTCTTGAATGTCAGTTGGGGGTCTATGGAACAAGTGGTGGGGGGAGGGGGGAGTAGCAGGAGAGGTGGCCCTTGTGTGGGGCCTTATTAGGATGGATTCTTCCCTGAGGTCTTGGCTGTGACACGGTGGCAGCAATGGTGGGTATGGGGGGGGGGGGTGCAGCTCACAGCTGTGGGAGGGGTGGCAGTTGCTGTTGCCCAGTGGGCTGGCTCTGTGGTGGGACCGCCCCTCTGTGATCAGGTGCAGTGGCTGGACAACTGGCCCTAGTGCCCAGAGATGTTTGGGTGTGGTCTTGCCTTAGGTGCTGATGTCAGCCTTGTCAGCAATCTGTGTGGGTGTCTGCGCTGGGGAGTGAGGATGCTGACAGGCACAGTGTCCCTGGTGCATCCACTCAGAGCCTTGCCCCCCACCGCCCATCTGTGCACCAATTGCTTTGGCAGCAGTAGCTGTAAGCACAGAAGTGGTGGCAGCGGTGGTGGCCACGCTGGGCAGCAAGGTTTGTGGCCAACACAGCAGCCCCTGTGGTCCGCTCAGTCTCCATGGGGATCATGGTGTCCTGTAGAGGCATCGGCAGTGAAATGGGGTCCCCCCCAAGGGAGGGGATTCCTGGTTCCTCCTAGAGTCCACTACACAGTCTCCAGCTACAAGATGATAAAAAGATGGGTTTATTGGGGAAGTAAAAAGTGAACAAAAAGTGAACTGACCGGCCTTGGTTGCACCCCAGACTCCGGAACTGAAACTGCCAACCACGTGTGCATGGTCTTGGCCCCTACCTGGGAGCTGGAACCGCGTGCCCATGTGGCCTTCCAGCCTGGTTATAAGGCAAACATCGCAGCCAAACTTGCCACACGCAGGCAGCCAATGAGGATACAGCACTTACAGAGCATGGTAGGCTGCACGCAGGTGGCCAATAGAGTTACAGTCTTTCTCCTAGTATCTGTTTGGACCAACCTATCATTCTAGTTAGAACTGGCGCATGAATTTGATGTCAGGTGGATATGCCCACTCATGGGAGGACACAGCTTCCCTTGAAACTTCCATGCTTCAGGTGGTCAAGCAGTTTACACAATCTTATCACAGCAAAGGAGAGCTTCCCTGGATAGGGTTGGGGAGGGCTTAGTGGAGATGGAGTTGGCTTCTGCTCTAATCTGAGCTGGAGTCAATCTGACGCCCCTCCACAGTCAATGATGGCATTGGCCAGATCTGAACTCCCTATTACAGGCAGAAACAGCAGGCACATTCGTGGGTGAAGAGGCCCTGGTGCTCAGCCTCAGTGTCCTTGGGCCAAGCTCCTACCTCTAAGCCAGTAGCAACAATGGCGGTAGTAGCAACAATGGCGATAGATAGTAGCAACAATGGTGATAGATAGTAGCAACAATGGCGGTGGCAGCCGTAGCAATGCGGCGCCAGTGATGGCAGTCACATAGAATGGGGGGAGTGGCTGCAGGCACAGAGGCTCCTGGGGACCCACTTGGTAGTATGGCTCTCCTCCCAGTAGTGCCGGTGGTTCGCGGTGGGGCTGCAAGGGCTGTGGAGGAAGAAGCTGCCCAGGTCCATGTGGCAAGCTGTTGTCTTTGGTGGCCGGAGTAGCCCTGGAGCGGGGAAGGTGGCGGTGGTGGTTGTGCGGGCAGCAGCGTGGGTGATGGTGGAGAGGCCCCTGCGGGCTCGCTTGGTGGCCTGGAGCCCAGCGGCGGCGGCCCTTGCACCTGGCTGGGCGGCCCGGGCTCTTCCGGAAGTGCCCGGCAGCAGCGGAATCCTCCGGAGCAGCCCAGCCAGCCAGACTCAGTGCCGGGCTCGCGTGGTGGACTCCGGGAGGGAGCTTCGCCGCTTCCCCTCCTCGGTTTCCAGGGTCTGGTGCTGCGGGGTTTCTTGGGGGTTGGAGTGATCCTCTGGCTGGAGCTTGCTTCAGGAGGTCAGGGTGTTTTTCCTTTTTTTTGCTGGGTCTCCCTGCACTTCTTGGGGGGAGGGGGAGACCGCAGAGCTGAAAGCTGCCTTGCTGCTGTAGTGAAAAGGCAGGGGACCCCTCCATGTTTCATTGGTTTCTGTCTTTTGTCTTTTTGGTTAGTTCTTTTTTTTTTTTAATTTTTATTGTCAAACTGATGTACAGAGAGGTTACAGTTTCATATGTTAGGCATTGGATACATTTCTTGTACTGTTTGTTGCCTCCTCCCTCATTCCCTTTTTCCCCCTCCCCCTTTCCCTTTCCTCCCAATGAGTTGTTCAGTTCATTTACACCAAACAGTTTTGCAAGTATTGCTTTTGTAGTCGTTTGTCTTTTTAGCCTGTGTCTCTCGATTTTGGTATTCCCTTTCAGTTTCCTTCTGTAGTAAGCTAAAGTTGTATGTGCTTAGAGCTGGAATGGTGTGAGTCTATTGAGGTAAAGTGTGACCTGTGACCCTAAATCTCTGTGTGGTCAGAGACACCTAGTGAGCTTACCCGTGGCAGTGTCCTCATCTTGCTCCTATCCCAGAATCTTTTCTTTTACCATGAACCATCACAGTACCCAACCACCAATCCCATCAAAGTCTATTTTTTAAATTGTTCAATCTTTTTAATCAACTTTTTTTTACCAAAGAAGAAACACATAGCCAACAAGCAAATGTGAATTAAAAGTTCAATGTTACTAATCATTAGGAAAAAAAAAATGAAACCCACAGTGAGATAGTACTGTACCAACATGATAGATCATTTCTATAAGAAAAAATAACCAATAATGATAAGAATGTAGAAAAAATTAGAACCCTTTTACCCTGTTGACAAGAATTCAAAATTCTACCATTACTATGGAAAAAGGAAACAATATGGTAGATGCTCAAAAATTTCAAATAGAATGCCCAATATTAAACTGTAGCTGTAGCTATGTATTTATAGCCATTTAAAACAAGATCTTGAATTAGGTATTTATACTTCCATGTTCATGGCAACATTATTAACAGTAGATTAAAAGGAGAAGTAACCCAATTGCTATCCATGGAAAAAGAAAATGTCATATTATTCTGCATAGGATATTATTATTCAAGTTTAACTAGGAAAGGAATCCTGACATATTCTAAAAGATGGCTGAACCTTGAGGACATTGTGCTAAGCGAAATAAGGGAGCCACAGCAAGAAACTTACTACATAGCATAATTCCACTTATCTGTAGTACCGAAAACAGTTGCCCCAAATAGAAACAGACCCCAAATAGAAAAGCTGTAGTCAGGGCCTGAGAGGTTGGGAAAATGGGATGTGATACTGGATGGAGAATTTTAGTTTTACAAGATGAGAAGCATTCTGAAAATTGGTTGCACATCAACAAAATGTACTTAAGAATACTAAGCTGCACATTCAAGACAGTTAGGAGAGTGAATTTCATAGGTATTTTAATCACAATTTTTTAACTCCATCCACAGGAAAATGTCCTCTGCAAAAGCACTTATAGAAACAATGTCAAGATAATCCCTTGGGGTCTTGCTTTCCAAAAATATTGACATAATGTCAGAGTCACTCTTTCTCAAAGGAAGAGTGACATTAGCTTCTCAGTGCACTTTCCAGTATAGGAAGCTGGAGGGTAATCAGAATAATGTGGTACCCATTTGTTGCCACTTGGTTAAGAGTTAGTAAAAATCATATAGCTAACTTTTGTGTCCTAGTGGATTCCTTTTAACATGCTATCATTCTGCCTTCTATATTAAATAAGCTAATCCAGACAATAATGTCATGGAGAAAAGTTTTAGGAATTAAAAAAGAGCAATCTTGCTCTACTTACTCCCCCCATTTAGTAGCCCCTACCTAAGATGCATAGCCCCCAGGAGATCTCTGAAACAAGTGTAGACTTAGAAGGTTCTAGCAATTTTTAGTGAGGTGTTAGCTCCCAAGGATAAGAGGGATTTAGTAAATCTGAAAAAAAATTCTCTCTGAATTTCTCTCCTTTTTGATCATATAGTCAGAGACAATGCAACTCAGTTATAGTCTCACTGCTTCCATTTGCTATCTTTCATCCCATCCCATAATTTCTCAGTGCTCATTGTCCTCTCTGAAACCTGAGGCCACTGTTACAACAGCCTTCTTGAAGCCACCCTGAAGAGTAATGAATAGAAATGAGTTATAAATATAAAATGCTGTATAAATCTTTTAGCACCAGAGACTTGGGATGTTTGAAATACACAAAGGACAGACTAATAAATCTATCAGTCCTGTCTCCAACATATAGACATTTGCAAGTAAGATCCTATATTTCTCTGATTCTTAAAGCCTTAGTTTAAAAAAAACAAAAAAAAATCTATGATTTTCATCAGTATAGAGAAATATGACCTTTTTGCCTTTCTTTCTGGGGCTCATTTAATGAGTTTTCCCGTATGTGCTAAGACAGTGTCAGATGGGGTTGCATTTTCTTCTGTAATGTAGCTAAACTCTTTATGGACAATTTTCTTCATTCAGCGGAGATTCCGTTCTCCATTTTGCTGCTCCCATCTGGCTACATGGAAAACTTCAGAATGAGTGAATATTGATGATGAGGTTATCTGCATATTATATTAGCTGACATACTGAGGGAAGCACAATTCAAATGTGAAAGAATCAAAGCTGGCAGTCATAAAACCATAATGGGGTGCTATTTTTGATTGTGTTAAGCTATACTATTTAATAATTTGGCTTTTAAAGGATGCAATATTTTAAATGACATTTGTGTGGGGTTTTTAGAAATAGGATAAGGTTGACTGTTAATGAAGCAGTAATTCTCAACTATACTCAAGTCCATTTATGTAACTTTAAAGAAACAATCTGTAGGCTTATACCTGCCAAAATGTTACTTGCAAATAATAAATCTGGGTTAAAGAGGAATGTATGCATATATGCATCTAATTGAGGGACCTTTGTGTAAAACCTTATGGCCTAGAATTAGAAAAGTACCTGCATAATCTAGTGGAAGAAACTGGATCATTACCATGCTGATACACAGCACTGAGAATCTGTCTTTAAATATCTAGCATCATTTTTTAGGAAATAGAGAAAGAAAATCTATATTCTTTCAAGTCTAATTTCTAAAACAAAGTTGATGCTATTGTATTCCAAATACATTTTCTTTGCAACCTTGCATTTGTGTGTTAATGGCCTCTAAGTTTAGGGGAGGATACCAATAAAGTCATTTTCTCTTCATTTTCCTTCATGAGGCTGACAATGACCCTGTAGACTCTTTTCAATGACAGGCTTGATAATTCTTCCTTATAACCCCAACTACTCAGGAGGCAGAGGTCAGGAGGATCACAGTTCAAGGCCAGCCCAGGAAGAAAACGTTAGTGAGACTCACATCTCAACCAATGAACCAAACATTGTAGGTGTGTGCCTGTAGTCCCACTGTGTGGGAAGCATAGGTAGGAGGATCATAGTCTGAGGCTGCCACCGAGGGAAAAATGTGATACTCTATATGAAAAAATAATTAAAACAAGAAGTAAAAAGGTCCTTCCTGAAGAAGTAAATTGTTCCCAACTTTCATTTCTGTCCCATTTCCTCAAATTTTCCTTTCCCCTGCAACTAGCTAAACTAACAGGAGATCTGTATAATGATATATAAAGCCTACAGAATGCTGACTTCAATTGAGATAAGGACCTGAATGAAACCATTGTTTTGTTGATCAGCAACCTTTCCAAAACCAACCAGGTTAGGCCAGCTTCTCAGTTGAGTCATATATGTTGTGTGTACATATTCATAAGGAAATGCCAAAGCCACAGGAAATTAAAAACCCAAAACATGGTCATACCCTCAGCTGTCCTACCAGAAAGATAGCAAGATAACTTCCCTGCAAATAACCAGAAGCTCTTCTGGAAGAGGACCAAGTCATCCCTTCCCTATCTCATAGTCACCCAACCTCCAATGACTCATCATTAACTTTTCTGCTAAGGCTCCTCAATATTACTCAAAACTTGGAGCCTATTAAAATACCAACAACTTTCCTATAAAGATGTGTTGTATCAAGGAACAATTTTAAATAAACATTGCCCCCCGCCCTAGGTTTGGCAGAACCGTTTCACTGATGACTAAACAGTATTTCCAGATACTTCATGAGAAAAAAACCAGACCTCTTCATATTTGTGAGTCATTCCTTAATTTCTGCTTAAGGTGTGCTTACCTGTAGTGATTCTTGCCTGGAAAGGGATTGGTGAAAATGCTTAGGCACATACACATCAGCAAGAAACTTTACTTCTCACTCCATAATATGTTCTACAAGCTTTTCTGGATCATCTTGAGGACAAAAAATGATTTTAAGAAGATAGAAACTAACCTGGAAACTCCACATTCAGATAATCAATGGTTACCAATATAGTTCCTTCTCCTTCTCTAGACTGATTACAAGTTTGGAGTCTCAGCAAGAGGCATATCATATTCCACTTACCAAGAACTAAGCCCTCACACTGATAACTTTGCAATGTTTTCTAGTCTTCATATACTTGTCCAGAAAAGAAAGCAGTTTGAGGAATAATAATAAGGTATCATTCAACAACAACAAAAATACCCTTCATCTGCTGAAATTCAAGACTTTGTGGCTTTTCAGAAATATGGTTCTTTCTCCCAACATTTTTGTGGTCAGAGTAAAATCAATTATTCCATGACCTGGGCTGAGAATGTTTCTGTGTAGTTTCAGGGAGGGAAGAATGCCAGGACCACAAGGACTCCCAAGTGAAAAGCTGCACCTGATGCATTTATCAAAGGAGTTGGATAATGTTTCAGAGCACCGATGCCAGGACTTTTGTTTCGTTTTTATTTTAATTTCATCGTGCTTTTGAAGCCATTTTTCTTTCCTCAGGTCCCTTTCAAAAAAGCCATTCTCCTGAGTCATCCAAGAGCCTCACAGAAGACTCACTGTCCTCTGCTGGGAGGGAGATGGCTTTCCAAAAGCCTTCTATGTTCAACCTTCAATTAATTCCACTCACACTATCCCCCCGCTGGTAATGAAGACAAATAGCACTGCAGTCTTTGGGTACAGCCTTAGTGTTTACTTCTGGTACCAGCCAAGAATATTCTGCTCAGATTCTGGGAACTATAAAAAATCATTTTGAAGAAATGTTTTGACTTTCTACCTCCTCTTTCTTTGCCGCAGAAGAGGAAGGCCACAGTAGTGGTTGGGGAAACTGAAACAACAAGCAATTAAAACGGGTACAGAATATCTGGAAGTCCTCCTTCGTTGATTTCAGACACTCTGCTATGTAGGATTGATCACAAATGTCACTTATCAAATATTAGCAGTTCCCCTCTACTCGAATATCTGCTTAAGCCTTCCTATTTCAGGGCCCTGCCAACTGCCAGGACCTGTCTTTCCTTGCCCTTGAGCTTTCTGTATCCTTAAGGTTATCAGAAACTCTATGTGTCCATGCACAAACAAGGCCACAAATGCCAAAAGTCAGTGCCTCCTGACAAAAAACAGCTTTGATGAATGACAACAGTTGGTATATAAAAACAAAAGTGTCCTTGTCCCTTCAGTGATGGAACTCTGGGGACCCTGAAATCCCCATGAGCTTAAGCTCTGGTAGTAATAACAGAGACTTGTTTGCTGACTTCCCTCCATTATTTTACTTCCCGTTTCCTCTTCATTTGTCTCCTGAGATTGCACTCTGAATAAACTACCTGCACTTGAATCTTTGTCTGTGGGTGTACTTCAAAGACACAAAATTGGGGGATATATATGGTAAAAGGAAACAAAAAAGAGGATGAGCTGCTTTGGTAGCTGAGTTTCAAAAGCATTAGAACTCATCCTTTCTATGTACTTCCTCCAGCAAATATTTGCTTTTTTTATATAACTTTACCCTTTATGGTTAAATTTTGCTAGATTTGTAGAAAGGGGAAGCCTCTCTCAATGTTTGCTTTATTTTCCTTGGTGCATGTTCCTACTCTACTCATAGGTTTAGCCTCACTCAACTTCTGAGTCCTCATAGAAGTGCACAGAAAGAAAGAGAGGGAGAGAGGAGGGAGACAGAGACAGGGATACACACACACACACACACACACACACACACACACACACAAAATTATGCTATATATTCCTTTGTCAGCCTATGTCTGTTGTGGGGCTAGAACTCAGGGCCTGGGTGCTGTCCCTAAGCTCTTTTGCTCAAGGCTAGTGCTCTATCACTTTGAGCCACAGCACTTCTGGTTTTCTGGTTGTTAATTGGGGATGAGTCTCACGGGACTTTCCTGACTAGGCTGGCTTTGAACCATGATTCTCAGAACTCAGCCTCTTGACTAGCTAGGATTAAAGGCATGAGCCACCAGTGCCTGGCTAAAAAGTTTTAAATTTACAAAATAAAATATGTAAGGCCACAAAGGAAAGTAATGATAAAGAAATATGATTGGGAACTTGTACTTCATGTAAGAATATGCTGCTATGTCCAGACATAAAGTACCATAGGGTACTTGGATTTAAATTAGGATCTCATAGAATTGCTGATTCCTGGGACTCTTCAGGCTTCTAAGTGCCAAGTTTAGTGAGGAATGTATGACTAGAGGCCAAGTCTTTAACATATCACTCCACATTTAGCATTTTTCTCTTTCCTTTACCCCTTTCGTATGTAGACATGCCCCATTCTTATTAGTGCTCCCTTATTAAGTGCTCATCTCTTTGCCTGGTTGCCTTCCTTAGTGGCTATGACATCAAAGTTTCCAATACCTCCATATACACCTCACTACACCTCTAACTCACTACTTAAAGACCTTTTATTACCAACAGAGATGTCTTTAATGTCTGTAATCTTAAAAAATACTTCAACGTAGACTGTAGGATTCCAATGTATTAATTCTCCACCTATAATAGCATCAGCTATCCTAATCAGGAATCTATATGAGAGGAGGTAACCACTGATAAGAAGTCCACTCTGGGGATGGCTTTTACAAATGTCTCCAGTATCTTTACCTTCCATCAGCACTACAAGTTTGACTAATTAGTATAATTAGTAGTAGACATGAATTGTCATTGGTGAAATTTCGAGCCTGTTAATTAGAGTGAGAGATATTAGAAATGGCCCTGCAGAAGTGAAATTGGTGGTGTTCAAGATGTATTATTTGTTTTACCAAAAAATTTGAAAGCAACTGCCTGTCTTTGCCTAAATAAGAATCTAACAAGCTTTCACATTTACGTTTTATATTGGTAAATTATGTTTAAAGCATGAAACAGATATTCATAAATATTCTTGATGGTTTTTCTATAGTGGATTGTTTGTCAAATTCAAGCATGATAGTTATATGTTATAATATTACAATGATACACTTGCTTCCTGCAAATTTATCTGGGTTACTTATGCAACACAAGAAAAGACAAATATCTGGGATTTCTATCCTTTGGAGTGATGGTCTTGCATATACATTCAGACTTCCTTTTATTACTAAGTTATAATCGAGGTGCCAACCCTTGCCTACCTTTAAGAATTGATGGCTTCTGAAATCTTCAAGAATGAGCCTAAAAATTGTGAAGACCAGATTGCCTTATTTTTCCTCATCCTATTCCTTAATCAGTACATATTTCCAATTATGCACAAGATTGCCATGTTGAATATCCATTGCAACCATTTTTATAGAGATAACTGAAATTGTTTCATTGCATCTGGCTGACTTCTTTCATCCAAATTCTGATCTTGAATAAGGTTTCCCCCTTCCTCATCTTCTCCTAGAGGATAGGATTTGGGTGGTTCTTTACAGTTACTAGTGTCAGATTCCTTTCTTTGTTCATTCAACAACAACTAACCAAACCCCCTCAGTTTTGTAAACACAGGGGATATTTCAGTAATCAAGATATATACAATCTTGGGCATAAAGTTGACTAAAAGTAAGAAATATTTCAGATAGTACTGAGTGTAATGACTTAAAAAAAAACTAGATATGAATGAGGTGCAGCATTATAGCTGAGAATTGCCTATTCTCTAGTCCGAAGAATAATAAATAGTTCTATTGAACTTTCCATATTTAATAGGATTAATAATCAGTGAAATTTATAAGGAAGGTGCTTCTGAAGGCCATAAGAGTTCATTTTTAAGCTTTGAGGAGCAGTAAAATTCTCTTCAGTACCTATACCTCGCCTCTTATCAAAAGTGGTTCAATCAAAATGGGAATAAATTCCTTCAGGAACCAATATACATTTAGTTATCTTGAAGAAATATAATGCACAATTAGCACTTGGGCTTTTTTTCATCCAATTGATTAGTTGGATAAGTTTGTATCAACTGATTGACTTAGCATTTTGTAGTGCACAAAAAGAATTTTTAAATCAGTCAAAAGCCAGTTCAACTTAATTAGTATCGATGGAGCACGGAGAATAATAAAATCTGAGATTTCGAAGAGCCTTTAGAGATCAGTGTACACAGAATTAAAAAAAAACAATTTCTGCAAAATTAACCCCAAAATACTCACCATGTACAATGCAAGCTCTTGTATTTGTAGTTCTACTTAATTACAAACATTTTTAAAAAGATCTTTGGCATTTATATTCCACTTACTATAAGTTAGTTTGTCGTGAACTTTTAAAGTTTTCAATGTAAAAATAATATGAGAACTTTAAAGTCAAAAAATTAAGAAATTAAGTCACCCACTATATTCATTTAGTTTTCATATCTGGTGCATGTAAATAATTATACCTATTTGAGCCTCCATGTTTATAAATTCTTTTAAACTCTTCATTACAAGCCTTTCTAATATTTCTATGTAGTATTCATGTTTTATTTAATGGCTAATAAAACGGGGAGTCAGAGCGGAGGGAAAGTGGGAGAAATCGAGGGAGGGGGTAACACCATTAGAAAAGGAATGTAGTCATTATCTTACTTATGGAACTGCAAGCCTCAGTACATCACCTTTACAATAAAATAAAATATAAACATAAAAATTCCATTGATCAATTATATCCCCATTTATATCACTATTTTACTGTTTTAGCTATTAGAACTGCTTTTAATTGACATTGTTATTTGGAAAAAAGTTAATGTGTTCTTGAATTTGAATTATATCCTTAGGCTAAAGTCCAATAGGGAAATTCCTACAGGATTCCTAAAGGATATGAATAGTATTATAAGTATCAAAACACAAAGCTGTTACTTTCTGTAAAGTTTATGCTAATATTCAAAACAACAGTAGTAAAAAAGGAATGTGATTCAACATATACATATCAAGATTTTTACCTTGTTTTTAAGGCTTTTCTAATTAAATAGATGAAAGAAGTTATCACTTTTTGTGATGCATACATGATGAATTTTTCTTTTGTGAATTGCTGTTCACTTTTTTCTTCTCTGCCCATCATTTGGACCCTTTATAAATTAGAAGTGTTCACCCTCAGATGTCTTTTATGATAATATTTTCCTAGATAAATGCTTACTTTCTTTTGCGAAGTACATATAAAATTATTTGTCTGTCTTTTTCTTTGGAACTATTTTGTATCTCTTGCACTTACTGTTAAACTTTTGGTAAATAATCCATATAATTCAATTTCTTTCCATCTTGTTTGTGGAGTTTTGTTCTTTTATTTATATTAGAAGTTTACATAAAATTCTGCATATTTAGTGTGATACGTATGTTCATTTCATTGTTACCCATTTACTAATGAATTGTCTTGTTTTTAGTTATT
This sequence comes from Perognathus longimembris pacificus, assembly GCF_023159225.1. Classification (NCBI taxonomy): domain Eukaryota; kingdom Metazoa; phylum Chordata; class Mammalia; order Rodentia; family Heteromyidae; genus Perognathus; species Perognathus longimembris. Next base: position 99,588,223 of record NC_063188.1, read on the forward strand.
GCCTCTTTTCTATATTAAAACATAAAAGGACTTTTTATTTTCAAATTTATATACAATAGATCATATGTACTACAATAGCTTTGCTAATGGGCAATTAACATATAATAAATGATAACTACTTAAAATGTACCACAATTATAATCAAAGTAGTATGAATATGTCTCTCAGTCTCCCCAAATTTTCTAGTACTTTAATTCATGCCCTTCCTCTTTGCCCTCACCTTTCACAGTCTCTCCCTTCCATCCTCAGGCAACCACTAGCCACTATAAATTAGATTGAAGGTTTTTAAAAAATTCGATATGGGAAGGAGACATGTGGAATGTTTGTTTTTCTTTATTTTGCTCAACTAACTATTCTGAGATTCATCAATGATGCAGTGCATATTAGTAGTTCATCTAATTGCTGAGTTTACATATGTTATATGAATACAAACCTGTTTTATATCCATTCATCTCTTGCTAGATATTGGGTTCATTTAAAGTTTTGGGCTGCTAAAAAGTAATCTCTTCTTCTACAACTTCATTAACATTTGGGATGGGGTTGGGAATATGGCCTAGTGGTAGAGTGCTTGCCTTGCATACATGAAGCCCTGGGTTTGCTTCCCTAGCACCACATATATAAAAAAAGCCAGAAGTAGCGCTGTGGCTCAAGTGGTAGAGTGCTAGCCTTGAGCAAAAAGAAGCCAAGGACAGTGCTCAGGCTCTGAGTTCAAGCTCCAGGACTGGCAAAAATCAAAACAAAACAAGCAAACAAAAAATTTGAATTTTCATTTGCCATTCTAGTAGGTATATAATAGCAATCACATTGTTCCTTTAGTTTAAACTTATCAAATAGCTAATGATTTTAAGCCTATTTTATTGACTCATTTGCCATATATATGTATAGATATATAATTATTAGGTTTTCTTAATGAATTAGCCTTGATATCACTATACAATAATCATGATTTTCTGGCAACATTCTTTACATCTTTGATATTAATATGGTTACTCAAGCTTTATTTCATTACAATTAGCATGGTATACTTTTTCCATTCTTTCCTTTTCACTTATTTGTGTATTTACAGTATGTTTCTTGTAGGATGTTCCATTTTTTTCCTCTCTAACAAGCTCTAAATTTTAGACCTTCCTTCCTTCCTTCCTTCCTTCTTTCCTTCCTTCCTTCCTTTTGTGGTTGGTTGTGGGGCTTCAACTCTGGGCCTCGACCACTGAGCCACAGTGCCACTTCCAGTTTTCTGGTGGTTAATTGGAGATAAGAGTCTCAGGGAGGTCTTTTCTGTCCAGGCTGACTTCTAACCTCAATCCTCAGATCTCAGCCTCCCGAGTAGCTAGGATTACAGGCATGAGCCACTTATGCCCAGCTTTATTTTCTTTTTCTGCCTTCTTTTGAAATAGTTTAATACTTTTTATTCTGTGTTATCTCTTTGTTGGACTTGATCTTATAACCGTTTTCTATTTTGCTAATTGTTTTATTTTTATATTACACACCTTTAATTTATCTCTAGTTACCTAAGACTGAATACCATGTTACATATAATATGCATATACAAAGCATATGCATTATATTCGCATACATATACACATACACATATACAATAAAAATTTCACTACGGTATATATTTCTCCCTCCTGGTTTTTGTGTGTATGAGTGTGTTTCTGTGTACTATTATAATATATTGTTATCTTTTTGCAAGAAAATTATGCTTAATTTAGCATTACACCAATTTTCAAGTGTAATATTAAGTGACACATTATTGAGAGACCATCACCACCATCCATCTCTAGAACTTCTTCTTCATTCCCAACTGAAGCTTTACCCATTCCTTCTAACTTTCTATTCCCACTTTCTGTTTCTATGAATTTCCCTAAACTAGATCCTTAATACAAGCAGAAATCTCAAATGCTTGTCCTTTTGTGTCCGGTTTATTTCACTTAACACACCATATTACAGATTCACCTATGGTTTTTGCTTTGTTTTGAATTTTGGCAGTACTGAGATTGAACTGGAGCCTTGGCTTGCTAAGCAAGTGCTCTATCACTTGAGCCATGCTCTTATCCCTCCCCCCACTATTATTTTGCTCAAAGCTTGTATTCTACCACTTGAGCCACAGCGCCACTTCTGGCTTTTTCTATATATGTGGTGCTGAGGAATCAAATCCAGGGCTTCATGTATGAGTCAAGCACTCTACTACTAGGCCATATTCCCAGCCCCGCTCCTATCCCTTTTTGCTTTTATATTATTTTTCTGAGAGGGTATCAAGCTGTTCCCCAAGTCAGCATTGGAACAGAAGCTGCCCATCTCTGCTTCCCAAATAGTCCTACAATGAATCTATGTTTTTAACACACATCAGAATTTCATTCCTTTTTAAAGCTGAGTACTGTCCTATTGTATGTAATTTATCATATGTTGTTTGTTCACTAATCTTTCAATAGACATTTGGGTTGCTTTATTTTTTGGCCATTATGAGTCACCCTGGCTTGAACATTACTATGTAAGCATCTGTTCAAGTTCCTGCTCTTCAACCCATTTGATTGTGGACGTAGAAATTTAGTTGATGAGTTATATGGTAATTCTTTGTAAATCAGTTAACTATCTTTTTGAAAAACATGTAAATAAAAATTTTAAATTGTGATTAAATGATTATAGGTTCTTCTGTGTTTACCGATATTCTCTTCTGGAATTTTGCATTCCTTTGTGAAGATACTTATTTCCAAATGTATATTTATAAAGGTTAATTAATTGTTCTTGTGATTAACCTTTAGAATAAAATAATCAGCCTCCCAGAAAACAATAAGAATTGAATTCCATTCCACCCAAAACATAAATTAGAGACAACAAGGAGAAAATAATTCTGTCATTCCATCTTATAGTATGACACCTTAACCATTTATTTAGATCTCCTTTCCGATAGTTTGCAATTTTATTTATTCAATTCCTACATATCTTTTGTTGCCTTTACTCCTTTTTTAAGGGTATTATATTTCTATTGAATGAATCTTTGTGATATTATGTTTTATTCTTTATAATTAATGCATAAAATATTATTGACTTCTGTTTATCATTTACTGTTCTCATAATTAAGCTTTCATTAGACTGGCTATTATTTTTAGCTGAATGCATTGAATTTCTAGATATATTATCATGTCACCACAAAATAGTATTTTGTGTATAGATTTCTTTTATTCTTCATTTCTTTTACATGATGTACTATATAAATAAAATTTCCAAAATGCTACTATACAAAAAATGAACATAGATATTTGCTATTGTTCTTGAGTTTACAGCAAAAACTATCTCCAGAGATTTAGTATTGGTTATAATGATGACAGGTTTATAAGAACAATGAATTACACATATATTATTAGGAAAGCTTTTTATTGCTTTTTAAAGTTCCTTTAAATGTACCATCTTAGCAAATGCTTTTTGGAGCTATTGTGTTAACACATAATTATATTACTGCATGTCCTACTTTATTATTTCTGCATTTCTGTGACAGGCTCTACCATAGCAGGTTTTTCTTATATTATTATATTCTGTTTGCATCTTCTTTAAGGTGGTAATATGAATTATTGGGTTCAGGGTAATAAAGAAGAAGTAGAGAATCTTATGCTACTCCACAGGTAGCATTGAAGAAAAAAATCTATAATATAAGAGTAGTGGCTCTATTAGGTAGTAGAGGAAAAGATATTCTTTGAGGCCTTTTCCTTACTTTGAGCCATTAGGGGCTACATTCTTTAAAATTATGGTGATTACTGTGACTACAGTGCACAGCAATGTCTAGCATAAAAATTGGAAAATTAGGTAAAATTTTAGTAAAGGAGCATTAAATCTACTTTTAGAACAGTAATTCAATATTCCCTGTAGTACCCTTGCTGACCTGTCTGTAGAGTCTAGGTAAAGTAGGATGCATTGTCAAGAAACTGTTTTAAACCATCACAATGTACACTCTCTTAAAACTGTGGCTCATAAAACCCATTTTATGGAGAACTTTCTCTTGAAGGAGAAAACTAAACACTCTAAAAAAGACCATCTCTTAATAGACTACCATAAGGTTCACCTTTTCCATTGCATTCTATTGCTCAGGTGCATTTTCTGGATACTAGAAACAAGTAAGACTTGTATTTTTTTTATCATATCTGCGGGGTTGAGTTCACATTAAGTATCCTATAAATAGATGAGTAAATTAACAAAAAATTGGATTATAATAGGTGGGTACTAGAAATAGACACGACAAGGTTTGCAAAATGGCAGAAATGGAAATGGTTGGAGAACATTTTTTTATCCTATTAGAAGAAAATCATTACCATTTTCTGTGGCCTAATTTTACTTTAATCAAATATTCTATAATTTATTCAAGGATTTTGCCCATTTTCAGATGGTTATAATTGAGAAACATTTCTTATAATCGAAATGTGGTCCCTTTAGCAATTGGAGTTGTTGGTCTAACAACTCTTTGTTGATATAAACTGTGGGAAGTTCTGTTGCATAATCTCATTGTCTGAGTACAGTTTTGACTTTGAAGTAAGCTCTCTAAAGGAGCACATATTTTTTTCTATTAGACATCCATTTTTAGAGCAGTTTTTTAAGTTCACAGTAAATTTGAGAAGCACAGATGTTTCCCACATACCTGCTTTCAGTAGACATATATAGCGTCTCCCATATCAACATCCCACACCAGTGGTACATTAATTACAACTGATAAATTGCAATAACCTATCATTATCATTCAGAATCCATAATTTACATTAGGATTTACCATTGGTGGTATATTTCCTGTTACTTTGAACAAATATATAATGAAATGTATCCACAATTATTGTACCATAGAGTATTTCTATTGCCTTAAAATTTCTCTGTTATTAGCTGTCCTTTCTTCCCACTCCCCAAAACCTAGCAATCACTGATCTTCCTACTGTCTCTCGTTTTGTCTTTTCTGGACTGTCATATACCTGGAATTACATTGTCTAAAGCCTTTTGAACTGGCTTCTTTCACTCAGAGATAAGCATTTAAAGTTCCTCCAAGTCTCTTTATGACTTGATAACAGAAAGAGCACTTTTGGAAGAGCTGTTAGTCATAGACCAAGCTTAGAGTTATAGAAGATCATTTTACAGGACTGAACTCCATGTGGTGGTGAGAGAGGTCCTTGGAGAACAGTGCTTACTACAGTCCACTAGAGCTCTGCCACTAGCCATCTGGCAAACAGTATTGGCTGAGTAATCATTATGTATAGAGCTAAAATGAACCAAACTGTAGTGTATTCTCTGATAAGAAACTAGGTGAACTACTAACAAAAAAGAGCAAGAGAATAGTAACAGAAAAAAAACAGAGTTAACAAATACCTTCGCAATCTTTTCCTATAACCCTAGGGGAATGTCTTACACATTTTTGCCAACACTCTGGTCTGTACAGCCTAGAGTGTGATAGCAAGCACTTCATCACAATGCAACAACCAAAATATGTCTCCAAACATTACTAAATTTGGGGGATCAAAATTACCCCCAGGGGCTGGGAATATGGCCCAGTGGCAAGAGTGCTCGCCTTCTATACATGAAGCCTTGGGTTCGATTCCCCAGCACCACATATATAGAAAATGGCCAGAAGTGGCACTGTGGCTCAAGTGACAGAGTGCTAGCCTTGAGCAAAAAGAAGCCAGGGACAGTGCTCAGGCTCTGAGTTCAAGCCCCAGGACTGGCAAAAAAAAAAAATACCCCCAAACTGACTATATAATCCCCAGTTCAAATGCTTTTTCTTTTTACTTATGCAAAATTTGGTAATACAATACAGGTATTGTATAGCTGTACAATACTGTTACCTGTGCATTTTAAAATAATGCAGGCTATTTAGACATGAATATTTGCTCTCCTTTCCTTATCATATGGTCAGGAATTATGTTTTGTTAGCCACTGTATATCTTGCCCCTAGAAGATGATTCCTTGCATGTCCCAGGCATTAATGAGAATTTATTTACTTATTGAACACACTGGGATGAGTCTCAAAACAAAGACCTTAATAAATCTATATTGCTATGGTATGGATTAGTGTTCTCCAAAGGCATATGTGTTAATGGTTTGGTCCTTGGGGTGGTACCGTTGGGATGCTCGGTGGACTATAAGTAGGGGCAAGTGGAAGAATGCTCTGTAACAGATTGCAAAATGCCAGCCTATCCTTCTCTTTCTGATTCCTTGGTTGAGATGGAAATACCCATTCTAGCACATACTCCTGTTATGATATGCTGCCTTATCTTGTACTTCAGCCTCCAGAACTATGATGTCTGTATTCCATAAGTAGCCTGTGTCAGATATGTTGTTGTAGCTTTGCAAAGTTAATAACAGACAGACAGATATATATATATATATATGCATGCATGTATTGTATATATGTAGATAAAAAGAACTCTGTTCACTCAGAATTATTGTATAGTGAATTTTTTTATTATAAGTTCTATTCAGCTCATCAATTACTTAGCTATCTGCATGAGATATTTCTTTCCCTTTTGCTTCCTGTATTATAAAACTTGATACAAATATAAATTTTAAAAAAGCTATAACTATTACCAACAGATGCTCTAGAGAAGTGTTTTTCATACTTGAATTTGCAGATGAATCACCTGGAGAGCTTGTTATAGATCTTGATTTAGCAGGCCTGAGGCTGTGCCTGACATTCCATGTAGCTAATAAGCTCCCAGGTGATGCCAATGCTGATTGACCACTCTTGAATGACAAAGATCTCACACTGTGGATCAACCAGCCACATGTGGCTAAATTTAAATATATTTGAAATCCAGTTGTTTGGTATGACTATACACTTAAAATGCTCAATAGCCACATGTAGCTAGTAGATTCTTTATTGCATAACAATATAGAACATCCCCACTTTCACAGATATCCACTAAGGAGTGAATATCCTAATACTGGGTGATTCCAAGAAGTCTGAGTATGATTTTCACAGAAGATGGATTCAGTATAGAAATGTTACGAATCAGTTTTGTACAGGGGCAATAAATAAGGCTTTGGAATGAAAGAGGCCTGGTAATCAAATTTATCTTGGACATCTACAAGCTTTGTGATTCAGGAGGGAGTTAATGTTCCCTAGCTCAGACTTAGTCATTGTAAAATTATCTGTCACAAAATGGGTGTGAGTTATATATGTGAAATACTTGTATTGTCAGTACATAGGCTTCCCAGCCATGCAGGACTCTCTTTGCCTGCCCACGGTTGAAGTCACTTGATCTGTACTTGTAGTCTCATTCGTGTTTTTGATTTGTAAGTCCAGAGCTATGAGTCATTCACTGAACTTCTCATTACTGGGTGGTGAGATCCTGGAACTGACATGAAGGATCTTGAATGCCAGAGCCAAAAGGTCAGCTTCCATCCGATAGGCAATAAGGAGATAAGGAATGTTTTTGAGTGTGTTAATGTAAAGAGTGGGAGGTTTGGGGGGAAGATTAGCAACCAGCATTTAGTATAAATCAGTTGTGAGTAATATAACCAGATAAGAGGCTGGAGATGAGAAAACAGAGGTTAGTTGAGCCTCCTCAATAGACAGCCTTTTCTCCCTTGTTAAGAAGCTTGTGCTTTATCCTATGGGACCTGGGAAAAGACTGAGCTTGTTGGGGTTCAGCTTTGGCCTTGAGGGGGAAGGGCAGAGGAGAGCGCTCCCGAGACACCGCCCTTCCTCCAGCCCTGGGGGAATGCGGAAGCAGGCCACAATTCCCTGGGTCCGGAACCAGAAGAACTGGCTTTGGGACCAGCCACCCAACTTTCTCGCCAGCCCATGTGCTCCCCATTCTCGCGGGCTTTTGCCCCTGGGGTGGTGCTATCCAAGTGACATTAGCTCATGAGGGGTCCTATGACAAGCTCGCCAGCCTATCGCCAGCTCATTGGTCGATCACCCCTTTTCTTGTCACCCCCTACTATATCAACTGCTAGCCACTCCCTTATTAAATCAGATTTGCTCTTGAAGCGTCTCCGAGACCGCATATGCCTGGCTTCCTTCATGGGTAAGGAGGGAGGATAAGCGATCTCATACAGCCGTGTGCATCTGAGGTCTTTCCTGAGCCCCCCACTCCACCCTGGCCTTACCTGCGGGTCGGGTGACCAGGGGAGAGGGTGAGAAAGGGAGCGATTAGAGTAGAGCAGAGCCTGACCCCCCGTGCCAGGGGAGGCGACCCGAGCCGGGCATGAGCTGATCTAATTAAAGGCATACCCATAGGCCTCTGGCTAAAGTGGGAGGAAAGAATGAAAGAAAATAGATTGGAGCTATGAAGGCTACTTGGTGATTGTTGTAATAGATAAAGAAAATGACCTGAATAGGAATAGAATTGATAGAAAATATGATGGTAGAGGAGGTGCTTGAAGACATTTGTATGAGATAAAACAAGTGAGATATAGTGAAACTGTCTGGGAAAGTAGGAGATTTTAGTCCAAACTCTGATTTTTCTATCTTGGCAATCTGTCAAATGCTAAAGTTATTATGTAGAAGAAAGAAGTTTAGAGACAAGATAAGTTCAGCTTTGAATATCTTGAGTTTGAAGTACATGAGGGTTATTCACATAGATGAAACATCTAGTAGTAGGATGGAATTCGAAAGAAGAATCAAAATTACAGCATGAGATGAATAGGAATAATTAACACTGTGGGAAAAAAGTAAAACATTCAGGGAGCACATGGCAAGGAAACAGTTGCAGAGTAAGGGTCAATGCTTAGTAGCAATGGCACGTAAACCTAAAACTACAACTTAAAAGAAATTATAACTAAGCTGAAGAAAATCAAGTTTCTACAACCTGTCTATTGCATAAGTCCTTGGTGTCCTCAGGAAGATTAAGCCAGTGGAATGCTGAGAGTGAATGCCTTCATCTCTCAAGAAGCACGTCACTGAGATCAATCAAGTCAGGGGCCAAACAAAGGTGATTTGAAGGGTATAAGATTGAAGGCAGGAAAGAAGGGGAAAGGCAGAAATCTGGATGGGAATACAGACAATATTATGTGATGGCATGTGTGGAAGTCATTCCATTTGCCCATACACTCAAGTTTAATACCCGTATCACAAGGTGGCCCTGAGTGTGAGAGAAAGAACATGAATTTGGTTTTCATTGTGTGTAATTTTCATGTTTCAGAAGAAAATCAGCAACTAGAAATGCAACATTTGAAGTCATTGAAGGGTCTGCCCTAATCTGTTCATTTGGAACATTTGGCCAAAGAAATAATAGTGAAACCTGAGGGATGAATGACATCAACAAGGATAGGAATGTAGTGTGAAAGAAAGAATACTGAGAAAGAAGTTTAACTAATGATCACTAAATCAGTCAAGACAGGCCAGGCTGTAGTGACTTAAAGCAGAGAAATGTTGATGACTTAATACAAGAAAAATGTATTTATCAATTTTTCAAAGTCTCCTGCAAGCCCAACAATTCTCCAAGATGCCTTTCCCCCATATGTTGCTTCAAAGAGCCAGATTATGTTTCTACCTTATGACTCACAGACAGAAGACAGAACCCCAGGAAGGAGAAGAAAATTGGACACTAGAAGGTAGTGATTACTACCACGTTGATTTAATAAGCCAGAACAATATCAAGAACATTGGCAAAAGGGGAAATTTTTGGCAAAGTAATGTAGGGCTAGGAATGCCAAAGGAGAGAGAATAACTAAAAAGAATAATTTATTGAGAAAATACTCCAAGGATTTCACAGGAATCCTCACAACTATTTTTTTTCTCATTTTGTGGTTCTAGGGATGAAATGTGGGATCTATGTGCCCAGTCTTGACCCTAGACCAAAGAATTTGGCACCTTTGAGCTCAGTGATTAACTCAGAGAGTGATGAATACACTGATGACAAACCTAAGGCCAAAATGAGCATTCCCATTTCTATATTATTGTCACTAATAGCATCTCAAAAGACTCTACAAGAAGATAATGGCGAGGAAGCTAGGGGAGGATTTAACAATCAGGAAAAAGGTTTACGATATTTCCAAGGATACTAATGAGAATCAATAAGACATGAAAGATTATTGAAGTTTTAGCTAAAATCATGTGACATACGTGAAACTAGTTTAAGTCAGCACTCTCATAATTATTTTCTAGAAATTATCCTTGGCCTATTAGTAGGAACTAGGAAATAATACTACCTCTAAGAGGCTGCTCCAAAAATGACTATCACATTCATTTTTATTGGTATTTAACAACCACGGTATTGCCACTTAAAAGAACACATGAAGCCGGACGTCAGTGGCTCATCTCTAATCCTAGCTGCTCAGGATCGAGGTTCAAAGCCAGCCCAGGCAGAAAAAGTTCCTGAGAGACTCTTATCTCCAAATAACCACTCAAAAACCGGAAGTGGCTCTGTGGCTTAAGTGGTAAAGCACTAGCCTTGAGCACACAGGGCTCAGAGACAGTGCCCAGGCCTTGAGTTCAAGCCCCATAGCCAACAAAAATAAAGAACACATTAACAATATTCTGGTCAGCATTTTCTGTATGGCTTAAATGTGGTTTACTCCTTCATTATCTAACCAGGTACATTTAAAGCATTAGGCCTCAGTTCTAATCTGAGGGTTTACCTAAAAGAGATCCAATTCTGATCTCACTCAGTTGTTGGCAGAATTTATTTCCTTGTTGGTGTAGGTGAAAAGCCCTCAAATCTACATACTGCTCATAATCATTTGCTCTTTGGACCTATCCATGCTTTACTTAGTAGCTCACAAAATGACTGCTTTCTTCTTCAGAGTAAGAGAAAGAGAGAATAAGAAGAATGAAAAGCAAGAGGAGGAAGAGAGAGAGAAAGTAAGAGACAGTACAAGCAAGACAGAGTTGTAGAAATTGAAATAATCATTAGATTCATAGTTCAATTGCTTTTGTCAAATTTATTGTTCAGAAGCAAATGACAGATCCAACCCACATCCAAAGTGAGAGGATCACAAAAGGGCAGGAACACTAGAACACGAGGACCATTGGCTGCTACCTTAGGGTCTATCTACCACAGAAATTGACAAGGAAAAAATGGCAAGGAATCAAAAGGGTGAAAGATTTAGGGCAATGCAGTTTTCATCACTCACAATGTTGTCATGAAGCAGCTGATACACTGAATCCTGGTGACTTAGAGTTTAATGAAAAGAATGACTATATTTTTAAGGTTGTGGACAATATAGAAAAACAGAAAGGACTGAATATAGTATACTAAGGCTAGCAAGCAACATTGGTGAGCAGGTGTGACCTCTGCTAAGGTCTAACCACACAGGGAGAGGGAATGTTGCTGGAATCCATAGAGGATACATATGAGACATCTTTTAGAAGATGTTGGGACACAACTAACCTCTGATGACTTGATAAAAATGGAGCTGAGAAAAAAATACTCCACCTCCAGTTGTTCCCAATAGTGGCTTGTCAATGTTTCCCATTGACCATACCCAATGGGAATAGAACAAAGTAAAGAAAGATAAGAAATGGGTTGATAGAGGTAAATGAAAGATACACTGTATTCAGCACACTGAGTCTGGAATTTCTGATCATGCACTATAGGACGAAGAATGAAATCAGACTGGAGTAAAGTACAATGGGAAAATGTAGAGAATGAATGTCACGATAAGAGAAAAGGAACAAGCCCAGGATAAGTGAAAACAGGGAAAGAGAAGTCTCTAGTGAGTGGTGATTTTGAGTTTAGAGAATTTAAAATCTGAGACTTTGGACGTGATGACAAGGGTTATATGCCAGTACAGGAGCTAAAGAGGAATGAAATCAATTTAAGTAAAAGCTCAAAAACCCATTATTTGAGAAAGCAAGTGAAATGGACTTATTTAATCTAAAAGAATTGTCAAAAAAGACTATCTGCAGAAGAACCTTTTATATTATACTAAATGTGCCTGAATTTCAAGCACTACATAATTTTCAACACTCAGATTTTCTGAGAAAAGATGTGAACCTACTGTGTGCCATTTGTGCTTCCCAATCATTATCATGAGGAAAAATATTTCCTGGAATTAGTTTTCTCACTCACAGAAAGTCAAATACTTTCACATTTGAGGAGGAGGGATATTCATTTAATGAATACTACTGGGTTCCATGTTATCCAAGTTGACCTCTACATGTTTATATGCATATATTATATGCCACTAGGAGATGTGACAGTTGATATTTAATTCCTTGTAGCCATTTCCCTGATTTCTGAACTGTTTGGTTCCTTCTAATATCACCTTCCCCAAATTGAGCAATTACCTGTATTAATATTGACTTGAAAGAAATAACACTGAAAAATAAATATAAATATACGAACAGCCTAAAATGTGCTTCCAAAATGAAAAGGACTGTAGTGTAAATGATATGCCCAATATTTCCTTCTGCTTATTTTAATCTTCTTTGTTATCCTCCTTTCTTCTTAATTTCTGGGCAGAAGCATATCATGTTGCAAATCTATTGTACCATTTAAACAACAAAAAGAAATACCACCCCCTTTACTGTTACATGGGTTTTGTTTGGTGATATAAACATGATTAATATTTTAAAAATTGCTTTTTGCTTCTACTGGAATACATTATTCTTTATATCGATTTCTAGTATTTGTGGCCTATCCAAATTTTTACCCAGGTCTGTTGTTTGAAATTAGGCAGAACCATCTAGCTTTTGGAGTTTGTACAACATATGCTTGTATAAAACTACTGCCTTGTATGAATTTTTAAATGGCTAAGAAAATTTCAACACTTTACCTTTCAACTTTTATACTTTCAAAGTTTATTTCAGCCTCCCTCAAACACTTGACTATTCATTGAACATTTCTTCACATATCTATTTACCATTCTCTATAGAGAAGTCCCTCTTTGGCTCACTTATTAATGGGGTGGTTGATTCTTTGATGATTTGATTTTGGAGGATTCAATTTTTTGAGCTTGTGGTCTTTTGGATAGATACCCAAAAGTGGGGCTGCTGGGTCATAGGGGAGTTCTATATTTAGCCTTCTGAGGAATCTCCATACTGCTTGCCAGCGTGGCTGAACCAGTTTACATTCCCACCAACAATGAAGTAGGGTTCCCTTTTGGCCACATCCCGTCCAACAATGCTTATTGTTAGTTTTCTTGATATATGACATTCTTACTGGGGTGAGATGGAATCTCAATGTTGTTTTGATTTGCATTTCTTTTATGGCCAGTGATGTAGAGCACTTTTTCATGTCTCTTGGCCATTCTCATTTCCTCATCAGAGAAGTCTCTTTGTTAAGTCTTTAGCCCACTTGATGAGGGGGCTATTGGTTCTTTGCGGTTGTGTTTTGGAAGAAGGTAATTTTTTTAGTTCTGCATATATTTTAGAGATGAGGCCTTTGTCCATTGAATGGCCGGTAAAGATCTTCTCCCAGTCTGTGGGCTTTCTGTTTATCTTGCGAGCTATGTCCTTTGCTGTGCAGAAGCTCTGCAGTTTGATGCAGTCCCATTTGTCCAACCTTTCTTTGATTTGTAGCCTTTCTGGGTCATTGTTAAGGAAGTTCCTTCCTGAGCCAAGGAGCCCAAGTGTTTCTCCTACTCCTTCCTTTAGTGTTTTCAGGGTGTCTGTTTTGATTTCGAGGTCTTTAATCCGTTTGGAATTGATTTTGGTGCAGGGTGATATATAATGATCTAGTTTTAGTTTGTTGCATGTGTTGAGCCAGTTTTGCCAGCACCATTTGTTTGTTTGTTTGTTTTTTTCAAATTTTTGTTATCAAACTGATGTACAGAAAGGTTACAGTTTCATACGTTAGGCACTGGATACATTTCTTGTACAGTTTGTTACCTTGTTGCCAGCACCATTTGTTAAAGAGGCTATCTTTCTTCCAAACTATTGTTTTAGCTCCTTTATCAAAGATTAAGTAGGCTTAGTTCTGTGGGTTCATTTCTGGGTCTTCAATTCTGTTCCATTGGTCTTCAGGCCTGTTCCGGTGCCAATACCAAGCTGTTTTTATTACTATAGCTTTATAATACAGCTTGACGTTGGGTATTGTAATTCCTCCAGCACTGTTCTTTCTGCTTAGGATTGTTTTTGCTATTCTAGGTCTTTTATTGTTCCATATGAATTTCTGGATCGCTTCCTCTATTTCATTAAAAAATGGTGTTGGGATATTAATTGGTATTGCATTGAATTTGTAGATAGCCTTTGGCAATATTGCCATTTTGATTATATTAATCCTCCCAATCCAGGAGCATGGGAGGTTTTTCCATTTCCTTAGTTCTGCCTTAATTTCATTTTTCAAGCTTTTAAAGTTCTCCTCAAAGAGGTCTTTCACTTCTTTGGTTAAGGTTATTCCTAGGTATTTTATGTTTTTGGGGGCTGTGTTTCTATGTCTTTAGTAAGTAAATTTCACCCTGTGCCAAGGAGGCCTAATGTTTGCCCTATACCTTCCTATAATATTTTCAGGGTATCTGCTCTTACCTCAAGGTCTGTGATCCATTTTGAGTTTATTCTGGTACAGGTTGATATAACTTGAGTTTTCTACACTGTTTTAGCCAATTCTTTCAGCACTATTTGTTGAAGAGGCTGTGAAAAGACTTTTCTAATGTGTATGTTTGGCATCATTGTCAGAAGATATCTACAGACAGCTGTAGACATTTGGATGTACTGCTAGGATGTCTGTTGTGTTCCATTAGTCTGTGCATCCATTGTAATACCAGCATCATGCTGATTTGATTACTACAGCTTTGTGGGATATTTTTTAAAAATAAGATAATGTAATGCCTCCTGTATTATTGGTTTTATTTATTTATTTTTGTTTCAGATACTTTGGCTATTTGGAGTTTTTGTGCTTCCCTATAAATTTTAGATTTTTTGACATTATAATGAATGTCAAGGATAATTTGATAAGAATTGCTGGATTTTGTAGCTTACTTTACACAGTATTGCATAAATACAGTATTAATAATTCCAATTCACAAACATGGGGCTTGTTTCCACTGTTTTATGTCCTCCCCAATATTTTACATCAATGTTTTATAATTTTAATTTCAGAGATTTCTCTCCTATTTGGTTAAATCTATTCTCAGATATATCACTTTTTTATTGCTCTGTTAAATGCAACTACTTTCTTGGTTTCTATTTTGTTAGATAATTGTAATTAGCAGTGCTTCATGCAATAGCACTATTAATTTTTGTATATTTATTTTGCATTCTGCAAATTTGCTGAATTCCTTGTCTATTTCCATTAGTTTTTAGTGGATCATTTCTGGCTTTCTATCTATAAGGTCATGTCATTCCCAAATAGTGACAATTTGAATTTTTCTTCAATTTGTACTTCTCTTATTTCTTTCTCATGTCTGATTATTCTGTCTGGGACTTTCAGAAGAATGTTGAATATAAAGGATAAAACTCAGCATCCATGTCTTGTTCCAGAACTTAGAGAGAAATCTTTCAACCTTTCCCTATTCAATGTAATGTTATCTATTGGCTTATTATAAATGGCCTTTGCTATGTTGAGTTGTGTTCCTTTTACACCCAATTTGTTCAGCATTTTAATCATGAAATGATGTTAATTTTATCAAATATCTTTTCTGTACCTATTAAGATGACCATATGTTTTTGTTCTTCATTCTATTTTCATGGTGTGTCATGTTTATTGATTGGTCTGTATTGAGCTATTCTTGTATCTGTTGGATAAGTACACTTGAACATGATGAATAACAGTTTTAGTGTACTATTGGATTGATTTTACTAATGTCTTGTTCAGGAATTTTACATTGGTGTTCACCAAGAATATTGGCTTGCATTTTTTTCTTATTTATTGTCAAAGTGATGTACAGAGGAGTTACAGTTTCATATGTTAGGCATTGGATACATTTCTTGTGCTGTTTGTTACCTCCTCCCTCATTCTCCCCTCCCCCCTCCCCCTTCCCTTCTCCCCCCATGAATTGTTCAGTTGAGTTACACCAAACAGTTTTGCAGGTATTGCTTTTGTAGTCGTTTGTCTTTTGTGTCTCTGGATTTTGGTATTCCCTTTCACTTTCCTAGTTCTAATGCCAGTATACACGGTTTCCAATGTACTCGAATAAGATACAGTGATAGTGCGGGAACAACCACAGGAAGGGGATACAAGAGGATCATCAACAATAGAAGTTACGGTATCACATGGCATGTTGACAGTAATTACAACAGTGATATATCACTCGTTTCCATAACATGGAGTTAATTTTACTTAACATTATCTTATGCATTCATAGGGGCATAGCTATTAGGCTCTTGTGATCCTCTGCTGTGACTAAATTGCATCCCCATCTTTTTTTTAATATCATGATGACACTAGCCTTGTAAAATGTGAGTGGAACAATTCCTTCCTTTCCTGTGTTTTTCTATTACTTGAAATTTGGTATTACTTATTTAAGTGTTTGGTAATGTTCAGCAAAGAAGATGTCTTTCCTTGGGCTTTTCTTTGATAAGGATTTATTTTGTGCTGGTCGTTGGGCTTGAACTCAGGGCCTGGACATTGTCCCTGAACTTTTTAGCTTGAGGCAAGCACTGTACCACCTGTGCCACAGTGCTACTTCTGACATTTTTGATAGTTAATTGGAGATAAAAATCTCACAGACTTTCCTGCCTGGGCTGTGTTCAAACCTTGATCCTCAGATCCCTGCCTCCTGAGTAGCTAATACTTCAGTCATGAGTCACCAGCACCTGGCTCACGATTGGTACTTCTTTTTTATATTACTGCTGCAATCCTGTTGCTCATGACTCATCTGTTCAGGTGTTCTCATTATATTTACCACTAATGTTTGTAGGACATTTTGAGAACTATCCTCTAGGTTTTTCATTGACTGCTCTGTTCCTGTTTCTTTTGAATGGGAGTCAAGGTTCCTTGACTTGCCATTTTTCTTGTGTTTCTGTGAATTGTTCTGTCCATTTGGAAACAAAAGCAAATCCAATACCACAACAAAACACAATTTGAAGTAAGAACAAACCCGGGGCCTATAGTTGCACAGACTTTAGAGGTTCAAAATCATTTATAGGTATTTTCTCTCTGCCTTTCCTTTTTGGATACAAAAGCAAATCCAAAACCACAACATAACACAATGTTAAGCCAAGCCCTGTAATAGCACAGACTTAAGAGGTTCAAAATCACAGTACTCTTCTATTTACCTATCCTTTTCTTTTTTTAGGGGAAGAGTATTGTGGCTTAGGAGTGGGGATTATATATGGTTAAGACCAATGTACAATTCTGTTGTGAGTGATAAAGCAATATGAACTGAATGGATAGCATGATAAACCACAGAAAAAAATAATATGTATAAAATAATACTAAAATTCAAGATACTACGATTGTGAAATTGAAAATTGAGTAATCAAAAATATAGCCTGAATTAAGTATGTACACAATCAAGAAGGAGGCCTAGTAATTACCATAAGCTTTATGTCTAGGACTAAGTATAATAGCAATGAAGAAAAACATCGGTTTGTTAGGGGGGGACTTGTGTGTCCCCTACACCTGCTATCCAGTATCTCAATGGATCCTTTTATTTCCTTGTGGTAGTCAGTTTTCCTTGGGTCTTAGTTAAATTCTCAAATCAGTTTGTTTGAGCTGACAGAAGAAAAAAAACACAAAACAACTTCTGCCTCACAAGCTTGGAGTCTTTGTGCTACTTGTCATTGTTTGCTGCAGAGGGACAGGGTCACCTCTCCCTATGCCCGCCCCAGGTAAAGCTGTCCCTCTCTTGGAGGAACTTCCTTTCCCTAGGTGGGGCTGCCTTTCCCTGGGTTTCTCTCTGGTCAGATTCCTTTGCCCTGTTGACAAAATGGTGCTGCAGTGGCTCCTTCTCTGGCCCTTGTTATTTGCTAGATGCTCTGGCAAACTCTATGCCAGTCTCAAAGACAGTGTTCTTCTCAAGTGGGGAGAGAGATTCCTTCCAGAAGCTGTTCTCTGCAAAGGAGTTAGCATGTCTTTTGTGGGGTGTTCACATTTTCCATTGGTGTTTTCTTTTTTTTTTTTTTTTTTTTTTGCTCTCAGAACTTTATTAGGTGGAATCTGGGCAAGGGGAAACCCCCGGAACAGTTGCCTGCCTGGTGCAGGACAACTGGCATGGAGGAGCCTTTACTTGGAGACGGGCTTTCACTGAGGTGGAAGCAGATCTTTGATTCTTTTGTGAAAGGGGAGCTGACTGGATGAACATCTGAGACCCAGTTCAAATTTTTTAAGTGGTCGGCCAGAAAAAGGCAAGTCTCTAGGGACAGGACTGGACCGAGCAGAAGCCCCGGTTTCTGTTGGGCAGGGGATGTCTCTGCTATTCCCAGATGATTTGGTGGAAGAGGGACCCTGACAATGACAAAAGGACCAATTTTCCATTGGTGTTTTCAACCATCCACAATCTGCATCCATCTGTGGCCAGCAGGATATGGATTTCAACTCCAAGTCATCCAGTTCCTGCTGGAGATGAGTGGAAAAACCACAATCACTCTGTCTCTGGTGCCTTTGTCCTGGCTCTTTCTGGCTTCTGCTCTGGCTATGGCCACCACCATCGGCCTATGCTGAAATCTTTCTTAAGCAGGCTGCCTGTATTTTTCTTCTCTGGCAAAATCTCTATAAAATTATGGCTGACTTGGTGTGGCTCTCTAGACAAGGACTATTCACTGGGACCCTAAAGGTCTGGTTTCTCGAAGAGAGTTCAGTTAGCCTCCAGCTGCACATCTGTCATCTTCCTTCTCCCTTCTTAGACTGCTAATTTTCTTTGAGCCTTTATTCACTTCTACAATTTAGGGCCTGGATGGTACACAGGTCCAGATTTGTTAGTGTGTTATTACTATTTCAATACTTAACAATCCAAGCCCAGCTTTGTTCCAAATACATTGTTGATATATTCTTCAGAAAGAAACAGAAGAATGAATGCCTAGAAAGAGTAATCTGTCACAACATCATCTACTGAGGTGATAGGTGTCAGAGTATGCCCAAATGCCTCATTCACAGTTATGAACCAGTGGTTAAACACTATAGGATTATTCTCAGATCTCTACCGGTGTACCTCAAGCTCTTTTGTTATACCTGTGGTCACCAAGCAATATTATACTCAAGCCAACACCCTTCCACGACAAGCACAATAATTGGATTAGGAGCAAGGCCCAAATTACTATGTGCTTCCGATTTCTTAGGTGGACTCATGGCTGAAGATGGCTGTGGTCAGCCACAAGTCAGGCCAATAGGAGTATAAATCCAATAGACTGGGTTTCATACCTTTACTTATCCCCATAATTACTCTACAGTCTCTACCTACAATTAAGCTTAAGCACCAAGGCCCCTAGGTACTTCCCAGCATTAGGTTTCACTAGCCAAACACTGAGTTCCAGAGGAAAGTTCTGTGCTTACTACCTTGTACTATACTTAGAAAATCAGGTTTTATATCACACTATGCAGTCTTCATACAGTGGAATAATGATAGTGAAGGCAGACACTTGGCCACTTAGCTGACATAAATCTGTCATGCCTAAGGAAGGAAGAGGGGTAAATAAATGAATAGAAGGAGGAAAAATATAGTCATGATATTTAATGAATAATCTATAAAACTAGGAAATTGAAGCAATGGATGGGGCTGAGAGGGATTTGGGAGAATGGTGGAAAGGATGAAATTGATCAAGATGCATTGTATTCATAAGCTGATATGTTGAATGATAACCTCTTTGTACAATTACTTAAAGATAATAAATATACTTAAAAGACAATAACATGTGAGGACCTTATACCATCTTAGGAGCACAGTGAGGCCAATGATGAAGCTGCCAATTGATGCAGGCTGAGACATGATATTTTCCTACTGGTGCACAGGTCTGATTGGTATAGCGTAAGTTCTAAAACTTCATCAGCCATCATAGACCTGGTGATAGCTGTCCTATCAAATGAGGAAGTGGGTGGTAGTTGCAGACAACTGGCCATCAAGGCTGGGTTGAGGCTGAATTATACCTGAGTGTCACAGTTACAAGGACCTTCACAGTCTTGAGGGGGCCAGGTATGAACTAGCTCACTCCTTGACCAGAATTGGTACTGTCCATACTGTCCCCCAAAGGAGGACAGGTCTTCATTTGATTCCAGGGTAGTTCTAGAATTATATCTGTATCTCTGGCTTTTATATGGAACCTTGAATTTCTACTGAGTACTGGATCTTGCAATTTGGGGCGTGGTACTGAGCTAACAGACAAAGTTCCATCCTGGATTTCATGTTCTATTCTCCACTCCACAACTCCTTAGGTTGAAGGGGAAGTACTGGAGCCTGTTTGCCACCTTTGGCCACCTGGCCCAAAGTTATTCCAGGAACTCAGCCTATCAGTCCTGACCTATGTAGAGAAATCATGAGAATGTCCAGCACAAGGCTTCCTGTAATTGTCTTGGTAGTAAATTTCAAGTCTAAAGTCTTGACCTTTTTTGTCCTTTCTTGCCCAAGTGGGAGGCATCTCTATCTGTCCTCGTCCACCTGAATTTGGGGGATCTGTGACACTGGCAGCTATTTCCTGCTTGTGCTCTTCAGTGTGTCTTCATTATGTTATGCTGAAAATAGGCAGTATTTCCTCATTTGATTTCTTTGCCTTTTCAAGACAGTTTGGTGCATGAATAGCTGTTCAACTTAGTGTATCTATGAAAAGACATCACAAGAAGATTTAGACACCATCTTATTCCATCCCCTTAATTTCTTTTGCAATTAAAACTTCACCTATCTGTAACCTAAATTCCTTGGGATGTGTTCTAATTTTTGTTTTAAGCCCCAAAGAATCTGTTCTAGTTTGTTCAGCTCTTCTACAAAAGAACACTGCATTAACACTGGCAAAGTTAGGAATAGCACACACATACCAAAAAAGGAAGGCTCCTTTCTCTATCTTCTTTCCTGTTTAATCAGGTCACAAAGATCTTAACTAAGAGTGTGCTCATGATGACATATGTCTAGATTTCACATGTCAGTATTTCAAAGAATACAAACAGGCAAAACATTTGAGGCTGAAAATGTCACATAGAAAGTATATGGAAAGTTCCAACAGAGCTGTGTCACTGTTGAGTCCTAGATTTGACAATCATTAATTTACTATTAATAAGCCTCACTGTTAGGAAGATTCACTTTACCAGCTGCAGGAAGAATTTGTTCTTTAGACAACCATTGCTTCAAGCAGTCTGTCAAGTTGATTCAGACATTCAAGGTAAGAAAGAGATGTAATTAAATCTTTTCAATAGACTGGCTAAGCACTCATCTGCTGCCACTGATAGATACAATTTGGGAGTTTCTGAGATTGCTTTATTCTTTCATTTAAAAAGATGTAAATGATCTTTAATGCCCTAACTGCTTACAAACTTGTAGCAGAATTGCTGTTACTTGGTAATGTTAAGTTCTTTCTCCATTGGTGAATAAGGAATACTCACCACAAATAGAATCTGACTGAACATGGTATGACACATATTGAGACCTTATATTTGGGGTTGCTATACAGTGGTAAGGGTAAAGATTAGATTACTTGTCAAAGTATGAAAATAAATAACTATATATTGTTACCCCCTTGATTTTTCTTACCTAGACATTAAAAATTAATGGGAATGGAAATTTCACTTCTGATTTCTAGAGCATTGTGGAAGAGGGGAAGAGAAAAACATGTTTCAGTCTGGGAATTCATTTGCATAATACAAGATTAACTCTATTCTGTCTTTCACCTTCCACTTAGATCCCCTACATTCTGTGACCTATAGAGATCACCCATAAGCAAATGACATCTCTTTTTACTTAGGCCCTACTTCTCTCTTGACCTTCTTACTCTGGAGAGGACAGAATGAACTCCAGAACTGTGTACACTAGTGTAAATTGGGGGAGAAATCTGGCTTGGACATGGATTAATGTCACTTTTGTATCTCTCCTGTTTATTTTATACACTTTTATAAAATATAAAAAATAAAAGCAAATATATCAGTCCTTAGCCTTGGAGAAGGTCTAAATACCAGATTCGTGAACAAATATGATAAGAAAATAGTACACTATTCCTAAACAGTTTGCAATCCTTATACTTCTAAAATGATCACTTTTACCCTGAAAAAAATGACCTTTGCAGTTATGAATAAAGGATTCCCCCCCCCCCCATAAATAGAAAAGTGTCTTAAAATGCCAGCAAAGCCCCAAAATGACAATTTGGTCATTTGCTCAGTTCCATTCATTATTCCATAGAGTTGCTTAGCCTCTGTTATTCTAAAACATATTCTTAGTTACCTACTGATATGCAGCATTTGTTGCTGAGATCTATTGACGGTATTTATTCTAATGCTTACTACAAGGAGAACATTGGTTTTTATAAGTAGAGTGTATTGGGTAGTTGCAATGAGACCTAAGAAGTTAGAACATGGATCCGATTGTATTAGTGATTTCTAGTCTGATGGAGAACACAAAACATATACAAGTACAAAAGAAGCAAAAACATAAAAAGTAATGTAGCAGTATATAAAACTCAGTAGTTCTTCTGTACATCAATGAACAGGATAAGAAGGCCATTTGAAGGACAATTACATTCAAAGTATCCTAAAAAAACAACCCTAGGGACCAAGGAGGGGAAAAGACTTGTACAATGAGAACTATAAAAACTTTGTATATATTTCCTTTATGAAAATATTACATTGCCACTTCTTGTTTTAATTTAATTTATTTTTAGTTATCTTTAAGTAGTTGTACAAAGAGGTTTCGAGTCAACATATCAACTAATGAGTACAATGCATCTTGATCAATGTTACCCCTTTCTTCCAACATTCTCCCCTACCGCTCCCAACTTTACCCATCTTCACAAGTTAACCTGGTTCAATGTTCACATATATACATTAAATGATATGACTGTATCTGCCCATTTTTCCTCCCTCCATTTGTCTTTCACTTTCCCCTTGAGCTCTGAAAAACATGTTTCAGCTTTCTGGAAATCACTTTGTTGAACTCTAAGTTATTTGTTCAAATGAATTACTCTCCCCTGCATATATCATATCAATTTGCTTGTGCATATGTATTCATATGTTTATAATTTAGATATAAATTTCACATATGACAGAAAACATGTGCCTTTTATCTCTCGGAGCCTGACTTGATTCAGTTGACATAATTACTTCCAGGTCTTTAAGTTTCCCTGAAAAATACAATTTTTTTCATCAGTAGAATGCCCTTGCATAGAGAGATCATATATTATATGTATATATATATACATATATATATTCCATTGCATATATGTGTACATAATATCATTTATTTGATTCACTCATCCATCATAGGGCATTTGGGCTCTTTCTATATCTGGGCTATAGTGAAGAGTGCAGCAATGAACATAGGTGTGCAAGTATCTTTATTGTATCTTGACTTATAATCTTCTGGGTAAATGCCCAAGAATGGGATCATAAGATACAAAACTATAAGACCTTGAAGAAAGAAACTGAGGAAGGCATCAGAATATGGGAGAAGATGGACTAACCTCCTATTCTTATGGTTTGGCAGAAATATTATGAAAATAATCACCATACTGTAAAAGTAGTCTAAAGATCCAATGCAATACCCATCAAAATCTCAATGTTATTCTTTGTAGAAATAGAAAAATCAATCCTAAAATGCATATGAAAGCACAAAAGACCACAAGTCACCCAATAATCATGCGCAAAAAAAGCAGTACTAAGGTATCACAATACCGCACTTCAAATTTTACTACAGAGCCATAGGAACAAAAACAGCACATTAAGCATAGTGTTGACACCAAACCAGACATGAAGACTGATGGAATTAGCTTAGAAGATCTAGAAGTGAGTCCATTTACCAAAGGCCATATGATTTTTGACAAAAGAGACAAAAATATACATTGGAGAAATGAAAGCCTCCTCAACATATGGTGCTGGGAGAACTGGATACCCACCCGTAGACAACTCTAACTACATCCCTACCAGTAGTTCTATACTAACAACAATTCATAGTGGTTTAAGGATATTAATGTAAGACCCAAAACTTTGAAACTCCTACAGGAAAAAATATGGAAAACAATAGATCTTATTAGCATTAGCAGCAACTCCCTGAATAGAACACCAATAGCTCAGGAAATAAGAGCAGGGGTTGACAAGGGAATTGCACCAAATTGAAATATTTTTGCACAGCAAGCAAAATAGCCTCTAGATTAAAGAGACAGCCTCTAGAATGGGAGAAAAATCTTGACAGCCATATGTTCAACAAAAGATTAATAATCAGAAAATAAAATGAGCTCACATACTAAACTCCCAAAGAATCAACAACTCATTTAACAAATGGACAAATGAATTGAATAAAGAATTCTTGAAAAGAATGGCCAATAAAGCATGAACAAATGTTGACATCCTTGGTCATAAAGGAAATACATATCAAATGGTTTTGAGACTTGTTAAAGTAAGGCTATCCTATGATTCAGGGATACCAGTCTTCAGGATTTATCCAAAGAAATATTTCAGGATATAATACCCAATAACATCTTATCTTTCCCTTTGAATACCTGCTGTGAGCTTAATTCATCTGAATGGCAAAAGTTTGTTAAAAGGGAAGCTCCAAATATAGAATTGGGATACTAATATGTAATTTTTTTCCTTTATTGTCAAAGTGAAGTACCGAGGGGTTACAGTTTCATATGTAAGGTAGAGAGTACATTTCTTGTTCCACTAGTTACCTCCTCCCTCATTTTTCCTCCATCTCCTCCCTCCCCTTTTCCCTCTCCCTCCCATGAGTTGGTTTACACCAAATGGTTTTATAAGTATTGATTTTGGAATCATTTGTCTTTTTATCCTTTGTCTCTTGATTTTGGGATTCCCTTTTCTTCCTTAGTTCTAACACCAGTATATACACGTATATACAGTATCCAGGGTACTAAGATGAGATACAGTGATAGTGGGGGTAAAACCACAGGAAGGGAATACAAGAGAAAAGAAAAAAGGGTACAGTTTCACATGGCATGTTGAAAATAATTACAATGATATAACACTTGTAAAATTTCATTTATTGTAACATGCTAACTATATTTCTCTATGACCTTGAGAAGGACACATGAAGGTTGGATTTTAGAATTTTAGTTCTAATATTGTGGTTATTTTTTTATCAGTAACTTTATATTCTAATTTTAAGTTAATTATGCATAAAAGGAAGCATAGAATCCAAGATAACATAGGAGAAAAGTGAATAAAATCAGGTCTCTACCATTGAAGACAAAAGCACAATACAAAGAATAAGGGTGTTTAAGAAGCAGATCGTGCACACAGAACCAAAATTTGAAAGTGAACTTTCTGGCACACAGTATTTCCCAGCCTGTGCAGCAATGGCCTAACACTGAGCTGTAGCTTGCTCTTAGAATAGCACTCACTTCAGTACCACAGATAAAAAGATACTGAATAATAAGGCTTTATAGATGATGCATTGGTATATGATGCTTCATTGGTAGATGATGCTTTTTATCTAATAGAAGAGTTTTCTTCCCTTATTATAAGATTTGCTATCTTTGAATCTCCCCAGAGTTACAATTTTTAAAGAAAGAAAACATCTGATTCTACTGAATCCTTGGAATAACTTGGAGAAAAATTCCCATTAGATGCTCCTAAGTTAGATTTTAATGTATACTATCTGCATTTGGCTTTATAATTTGATAATTACAATAATTTCAGTTTTTGCAAATAAAATCACAAGAATATTCTCGAATTTGTATGCCAGTGTCATCCTATAGGGAAATAAAGGCGATGTACAAAACATAATGCTTTTGCAAAGTGTGTGATGAGACTTTATTTTGATATTGAGTGATCAAACTCAAGGTCTTTTATACAGAGATTCAATGAAGTATTGCTTCAAATTCCAAGTTTCCTTTTATAGTAGTAGGAGGAAATAACAACCAAAGACTAATAAAGTACAGATAGATAGGCTTGTCTAAATAGAATCTTTTTTTTTTCTACTTGAAACATGCCCTTTTTTTGCTCAAGGCTAGCACTCTACCTCTTGAGCCACAGCTCCACTTCGGCTTTTTTCTATATATGTGGTGCTGAGGAATCGAGCCCAGGGCTTCATGTATACGAGGCAAACATTCTACCACTAGGCCATATTCCCAGCCCTCTACTTGAAACATGTCTTTAAGATATCCTTCATCTTAAGGTCAGCAAAATTAAGTTAGAAGTTAATTGGAGGTATAGTTTCAGACAAATTATTTTAAATATTTAGCGTATGGTAGTTAATTAGAAGGATTAAAATTACTCCATTGTGTAAATACACAGTTCCTTCTTCCCAATAATGTAAATATTGACTGGTTTGGATTGTATGAAGAGAGATGTCATTAGGGAGGTAAATATAGGTAAGGAGACATTGACTTTGTGGCTTTAAATTATTTCTAATATTAGATTTTATTAAATTATTCTAGTGTACCTGGTCCCCATCCAATACAGAGTTAAGAACCAAAATTAAAAGGAGATGGATTCACCTATGCTGATTTTGTATTTTCAGGGGAATGAAAACCTATTGGCAGAAGTGCTGTAGGATTACTTCTCCTGCCATAACTTTTTTTTTCTGGTCTGGGTCTTGAACTTTGGGCTTAGGTGCTTGCTGTCCTGGAGCTTTTTTTTTTTTTAAATTTAATTTATTTATTAATTGAACACAAAATTTTTTGACAAGGTGTTGTGCAAAAAGGGTATAGTTACATAGTAGGGCAGTGTGTACATTTCTTGTGATATCTTACACCCTGTTTTTCTTTCTCTTATCTAGGTCAGGTAGACATATATACAATATACAATGTATCAAGAACATATACAGTAGCCACATGGCCAGGCCCAAGAAAATTCACCTAGGGCTTCAAATGTAATGTCGATATTAGACAATATGTTGACAGGAGCTTTTGTTCTCAAGGCTAGTGCTCTACCACTTGATGCACAGCTCCACTTTCAGCTCTTTTGTAGGTTTATTTTCTTTTTGAGATAAGAATATCATGGACTTTCCTGCCTGAGCTAGCATATATTGTGATCATCATATCTCAACCTTCTGAGTAGCTAGGATTACTGGTGTGAGCCAGTGGCACCTGGCTCTTCCATAAGTTTTAATCTGACTATGATATATCTTCAGAAAACCACAGTAGGAACTGTCAGTCAGACAAAGCCATTTTTTGTGTGTTTGTTGTTGGTTTAACTAAACCTGTATCTGAAGAGGTTTTTCAGAACAGCTTTGCTTCCCTTTGAAGTAGAGTAAAATGGAAGGCATTTACAAACAGTGAACACTTTGAATAAGTCTTTAAACCTTTCTTGTGAAGTATAGGCAACACAAACAACCAAAGGGAAATAAATTAGGCTGAGAGATTTACATGTTAAATTATTTCAATGTGTGCATGAAATGAGACAAATTTTAATGGGAAACGTCTGGGGCCTTAGGAAAATGCATAAGACATCATAGTGATTCAATGTTTTGGTTTTTGTTTTGTTTTTTTGTTTTGTTTTGCCAGTCCTGGGCCTTGGACTCGGGGCCTGAGCACTGTCCCTGGCTTCTTTTTGCTCAAGGCTAGCACTCTGCCACTTGAGCCACAGCACCACTTCTGGCCATTTTCTATGTATGTGGTGCTGGGGAATTGAACGCAGGTCTTCATGTATATGAGACAAGCACTCTTGCCACTAGGCCATATTCCCAGCCCTGATCCAATGTTTTGAATCAGCACCATCTCCCTTAAAGTTAAAGAGTAGTGGAGCTCAAGATGTGATTTTGAATTGATTAATTGTATTCTTATATCAATTTTTCCCCTTTCCTCTTTTTTCCTCTGTTCACTACTTTTCTGAGTTATTAGGATATCTGATTCACAAAGCAGGGACTCCATCCAAATCTTGGGGTGTTTCAGTTTGTCCTAAGTTTACGTAGTGACCAAGAATCACTTTTAACTGCAGCTTTTGTTTGTTTTAGTTCATAGGTAGATATTGTAATGGGGAGGCCAGATCTGCCCAGTGCCATTAATAGCTGTGGAGGGACTTCAGGTTGACTCCAGCTCAGATTAGAGCAGAAGCCAACTCCATCTCCACTAAGCCCTCCCCCACACTATTCTGGGAAGCTCCCTTTACTATGTAGATTGACTACCTGAGGCCTGGGAGCTTCAAGGAAACCTGTGTCCTCCTCTTTATTATGATAAGTTATGTAGATTAACCACCTGAGGCCTGGGAGCTTCAAGGAAACCGGCTATGAGTAGGCATATCCGCCTGCATCATGTGAGCCCCGCCAAATCCATGCATCAATTCTAACTAGAATGATAGGTTGGTTCAAATAAATATTATGAGACAGACTGTAACTCTATTGGCCACCTGCGTGCGGCCTAACATGCTCTCTGGAGACTGTGTGGTGAACTCTTGGGAGAACCAGGAATCCCTTCCCTTGGGGGGAACCTTATTTCATTGTAGCGAACCCCCACTCTACTTCAGATATGGCCATTGACTAGAAGTTATAGAACCTACTCTCTTTTATTTTGGATGAAATTTGAGGAGCATAGGTACTACTTGTTCTTGAGAAGTGTCTGGTAAACTTTAAAAGTGACTCCTTTGGAACTTGAATTTTTCTTTGTTGGGAGACTATATTATTGCTTGAAATTCATCATGTTAAGTGCTGTGTATCCTATTTTTTCTATTTTGATAGAATATATGTGTCTAGGAATTTATCTAGGCCTTCTAAATTTTCTTGTTTATTGGAATATAATTTTTCAAGTTATGTATAATGAGTTCCTGGATTTCAGTGGTATCTGTTGTAATATCTCCTTTGTTAAATCTAATCTTATTTATTTTCACTATTCCTTTTCTTTTGGTTTCTTTTGCTAAGAGTTTTTCAATCTTATTTTACATCTTCAAATAACTATTGTTTCATTGATCCTTTATGGTCTACTTTTTCTAAGACATTGAGATGTTTCATTATTTTGGGGATTTAAAAAATTTTTATTGAAGATATGCATAGCTATAAACTTCCTTCTTAGCAAAGTTTTAACTGTATCATACAGATTCTAGTGTATTGTGCTTTAATTGCATTTGATTCTAAGAGTTTTTTTTCTCAAGATTTCATCCATGATGTCTTCAGTAGTTCACAGTGCATTCTCAAGAACATTGTTTGGTCTCTATGTAATTTCATTGTTTTGTAGTTTCTCTTTCTGTTTATTTCTACTTTCACTCCTTTATAAGTTAATTGAATGCAAGATATTATTTCAATATTTTGTATTTGTTTATAGTTGTTTTATAGTCTAAAATACAGCCTATCTTAGAAAAGTTTCCACAAACTGATAAAAAATACATACATTCTACATTTGTTGGATGGAATGCTCTGTAGATAGATGTCTGTTATATCCATTTGATCTATGATGCAGTTAATCTCTGAAGCTTCTTTGTTGGTATTTTACATGGATAATCAAGCTATAGTGTGAGAGGTTTGTTGAATTCATCAACTAATATTGTATTGGAGAATTGTCTCTCCATTTATGTAAGGTAATATTTGTTTTATAAAACTGGGTATTCTGACATTTGATTCATCTATATTTACAATTGTTATACCTTTTTTTCACTGTCTTGAGGAAAATGTAAGCTTTGTGCTTTCTAGGCAAGTGGTCTATCCATTATGCAATGTCTTTATCCCTTTTTGTTGTGGTTATTTCTGAGGTTAGATTTCATGAATATTTTTAGCCTGACTCATCTGAAACCATGATACTTCTGATCTCAGACTTTCAAAGCAGTTTAGGATTGCAGGCCTGTGCTATCACCACCTTGTTGTAATGTTCCTTTTATAAATATATAGTGACCTGTGTTTTATTCTGCGTGATTTTAGCTTGAAATGTATTTTGTCAATTATGAATATACCCATTTCTGCTTGTTTTTATATTCCCTTTTCCGGGAACATGAATTTTTAGCCTTAAATTTTTATTCTGTATGTGTCTTTGCTTGCGAGATGTGTTTCTTGCTAGAAGCAAATTATTGTGACTTGGTTTAATCCAGTCAGCTGACCTACACCTTTCAATTAGAAAATTAAAACTGTTTATATTCAATGTTAACATTGAAAAGTATGTTCTATTTTCTGTCATTTTCTTTTTCTTCTAATTTATGAAATATTTGTCTTGTGATACATTTTATGAATTATTTTCGAATATTTTTTCTTGCTCCTTTATTCATCTTAGTGGTTTGACGGTTTACTGAATACTGTTTAATTCTGTTTTCATTCTTATTTGCTTATCATGTCTTCTAGTGAGATCATATTCCTTCTCATATTCTCATAGCTTTGTCGGTCTTTCCCCCCCCCCCCCTTTTTCAGAACTGCTGAGTTCTATCAACTAAGCCACAAAATATGTTTTAATAAACAGCTGTTACATACTATCTCATACACAATCGTAAACTTCATGTGACCTAATGACTCCTAGAGAACCACCACTTGTAGCTTAGCCTTTCATATCTCTGTCTACCTTTATATTCTTTCTGTTCTTTCCGTAATTTACCTTATTGCTAGAATATTTTTCAAGATTATATGTGTGATTGTGTTATGCACTTGCCTGTGATTGTGTTATGCACTTGCCTTGAAGCTCTCTAAAGGTTACACATTACCTTCAGAACTGCCTCTGTTCTTTATCATGGAACAAAATCTCCTTCATTATCTGGTTCCTAACCATATCTGCAGACATGTTACTGTACACACTTACGTGCATAAACACGCACATAGCCATGTTCAGTATGCTAACTCATAGTGACATTTCAAAAGGCTTTACAAGTATGCCTCAGACTAACATCTGTTTACGTTCATCTAAACTGTGATATATCCCATGTATTATTTTATAGATATGGATTTAAAGCACAATTTTCTTGAGATCAAGAGAATAGAGAATATTATTTCAAGCTGTTACAAAATAATTAGAGCAACTTTACTTGACCATTTCTATGTGCAATAAAAATTCAGGTGAATAGCTAAAATAGCTCCATAAATAAAATGCACACCTTTTAGGTCATGTCCGAAGATTGCCTTGAGGTTTAAATGGCTGAGATCATTTCTGTATTCCTCACAGCTAGCCATCTATAATTAAATAGTGGCACCAGTCGGCACCATTCATCATCTCCAAAGAAAAGGAAAGTCACCTCTATAAATCTCAAAATAAGGAATATTAAGAAGTTTATTTTTATAATAGTCACAATAAAACAATTTGCACAAATACCTAATCAAAAGTAACTTTGGCTAAAGCTCAATTCATAACCCAGGAATTGAATTATTTGGGTAATCAAACCCATTAATTTTGTTTTTAATGAAAGTAAAGAGAAATATGCTGTAATAATTAAAATAATCTCCAAACAAGTTTAGACTTTAATTGGCATTAGCAAACTCCATAGAAAATACAACGGGTATCAATTAGCTTATTACAAATATTTCTAGAATATTCTTCTCTGGTTCACATTGTCAGTTCATACAGTTTTTACTCTCCGTACTTTGGTTGACTGCTTCAAAAATAACTTCCTTAAATGTAATTCCCCTAAAGTTTTCTGTATTAGTGTATCAAATTATCCTGGGATTTCCTTTGTCTGCCACTTATTCTTTCATACTAAGTACCAAGGTACTTTAGTCTCCCCAGAACTAAAACAGATCCTGAGATTAAAAAAAAAACCCTAAAAGGAAACCATTCTACACTGCTTAATCTTTAGTCATTTTTTTAGGAACTGACTCCATACATAATAAATAATTTAATTTGTGTCATTGATAAATAATTCTGTAAGAGATTCACATTGTAAATATTTTAGCTTTTTTTTTTTAAAGATTATGCTGGTATAGTTACCTAATTCTGCTACTGTAATACAAAGAAAACATAGACAATGCATAAATGACTGAGCATGGCTACATTTTAGTAGAACTATTTACAAAAATAGGCAGCAAGGAAGTGTACCCAGTGGGCCATGGCTTGTTGACTCCTAATCTAGGTGCTTTACATTCTCTCTGAGATCTTCTTAAATAAGTAGCAAAATTATAATTCTCATGATTTTAGTGCAATTTTGCTCAGAAAAGCAAATAAAATATCCCCCTTTCTCTGAAAATACTCAATCTCAAAATAAAAATGGTAGATAGAATACTAGACATGTTCGGGGCATAAGCACTGATTAGAAGCAAGATAATGAGGAGATTGTGATGCATATAATCAATTGCCAGTTAAAGGGGTTATTCCTTGTCAACAGAGAATGAAGATATTAAAATCATCTTGGAATAGGGGAACAATGATGAGATTCCAAGGTTGTGTTTTGGTGGGGGGGGGGGGTTTGTTGTTTTTCCATTATCAGTGGCCACAAAAATGTGAAAAATTCATACGATCTCTCAGACTTGCAGTTTTATCAGTGAAATGCTGATAATACCTGCCCAGATATCATTTTCAAGACAGTTAAGATTAGGCCATAACATATGAACCTGTAACCTCTCTGTACATCACTTTGACAATAAATAAGAAAAAAAAAAAGATTAGGCCTGTAAAATCCATTTTTAGTTCTGAGCTACATGTTAGCTTTAAAAATTATCTTTAAGTATGGAGGAATCTATCAATCTGATTGTTTTGAAGGTTTTTACTTGATTCCAATATGCTGAGAGAAGCCCTTGATCACTTCAGTTGCTGTCTCTTAGTGTTTCTACCATTATAGAAATCTTCCTCAGGAATAATGCTCATAGCACAAAACATAATTTGAATGCATTTTTATTCATAGTAGCAGGTCCTTAAAATTGGAAGATTAGGATGGGGGGTGTGGATAGGAAGGATCAAAGTCAGAGAGTTGCACAAAATATTCGTGTACTGTACTTAACAGGGGATATAAGTGCTTTTAATGATAGTACTGTAAGTCAACTTGTAGTCATCTTACTAAATTACAGGAGAGGTATAGTTACTTTAAAAGTACCACCAAGATATCTACTTTTGAATGGAGAACAAGAAAGGAACAAGGTTATTGCCCTCTCCTACTCTGCTCTCATTTGAAACCTTAGTGGCCAAACCTTATTAGCTCAAAATAATTTATTTCACTGAATGCAGGTCAATTCTTGGAACACAATAGTTCTCTCTAAGAAAGGTGCATAAAGATTTGACAAAGAAGATGAAAGTCAGATCTATAATATTCAAATCATCGATGATAATTATGCCTTCCACCAAGCTAAGTGAGTTGAAATTCTGTGAATTCAGACATTCCTTCCAGCCTCACAACACCCGTATTCTGAAAGCCTAAAGCACATAGTTGAACAGTACATCTCATTCATTACATGATCTCAGTGATTATCTTGAAAGATCATTAAAGATACTACACTATTAGTTTTAAAGGGGTTCTTGGAAGTTATTTTTCTGATTTGCCTAATTTCCCTTTTGCTCACACCTACAACCCATTTTTAAGCTTCCACATTCCTCACTTGAATGAATTTTATAGAAAGAAAATGAATGTTGGTATTTTTCCTCTTACTAACTATCTTCTTCAGTGGAGAAATTTCATTTGGTACTCTTCAGCATAAGACAAATCTCTGATGTTTCACCCTTATACAAGTAAACAATATTTTTAGCACAAAATGCTGAATGAAAATAATAAGTGAAAGTGAAGATCTTATTATAGAAAGCTTCACTAGGGCCCTAAGACCCTGAGTATCTACAAAAGACAGGTACAACTATCAGAAATATAAAACTACACAAGCACCTTTCACAAAAAATAACCGTATTGACTTCACTTAAGAAGTATAGTTTCCGGGCTGGGGATATGGCCTAGTGGCAAGAGTGCTTACCTCGTATACATCAATTCCCCAGCACCACATATACAGAAAGTGGCCAGAAGTGGTGCTGTGGCTCAAGTGGCAGAGTGCTAGCCTTGAGCAAAAAGAAGCCGAGGACAGTGCTCAGGCCCTGAGTCCAAGGCCCAGGACTGGCAAAAAAAAAAAAAAAAAAAAGAATTATAGTTTCCTTCTGTTTCAGCATGCAAATGTGAGAAAATGGGAAGCAGTCTCTTTTTTAAATATGCTAATTAGTTTTAAAAGTACCTGTATTTAAGTATGCCAGCCTTCACACCTTACTGTAAAAGAAAAATCCATCAAATTATTTTAAGTGGCTTAGAAACTGAAGAACCAAAATGATTTGACTGTAAAAAAATACCTAGAAAACTACAGCCTGAGATCAGAGAAAAAAGACAACTTGAATTTCAATATCTACAGACATTATGTTTGCACTTTTTCCCTGTGACCTTTCACTGCCTAGCCACTGTTTTGTATTATTGAATCGAGGACTCTTCCTCCTTTCTAGATTTTAGTGAAGTTTTTGTGCCACCTTCTTTTCTTCCTTGTAAGAGGACAAGGACCAGTAATCTAGAGTAGTATCTTCTTTCAGAGTTGTCTACCATTCTGCCACATAGGCAGCATCACCTGGGTGTTGCATTCTCACCTAGCTCATCACCCTGTGGGTGGCAAGAGGTTTCAGCAACTTTAAAGCACCAGAAAATCATAATGATCTTTATCAATGCCCAGAAATTATGCTGTTTACCAAGAAATGATATGCTTTAGGAATGACGAAATCCTCTCTTATTTTTTGCTCTTTCCCAAGTGATACACTGGGGAGCTTTTCTTGTAAGCTGAGGGAAAGAGCTGCCAGACATCATCTTCTGGAAATGCTTGGAAGAGTCATGAGCTAAGAGGAAAACAGCAAACTTTGAAAGAGAGATCTGCCAGCCTGCATCAAATCAACCACCCCCCAACCTGAGCTCCTCACACTGACTCAGTAAGTTCAGTCTACTTGTAAATCATACAGCATAATTAACTGCCCTTAATTCAAATGAACATTTTATGGGCCCACAGGGTCTGGAGAAAAAAATCATTAGCTTCACTGACTAATTTTCAGTTAATCAGCACCCGTTCACTCAACAGAACACTAATAGGGCAGCTTTGATTAGAAGTACAGGGATATGATATTAATTGGCTTCTTCTAACAGAGATGAGGGTGAAAAGACCATCTGTAGCTGTGGAAAAGAAACACTTGAAAAGCGTTTTTTGAAAGTAAATGATATGACAAGAATACTTTTTAATTTTTCTATTCAGTCTACATAATACTTTTGTATTACTGTGTCATTATTGCTTTGATCATTCCTTTCAGAGGCAAAGGTTGTTTTGAAAGTTATAATTTTTAAATAACTTATGCAAATGCTGCAGTTAGTTTCTATTGAAACAAATTCTTAAAAATGTTAGTAGGGGCAGGCTGGCAGGCAGGCAGGCATTTTTAATTATATATATATATATATATATATATATATATATATATATATATATGATGCTCCCAAATCCTTTATATATTGTGCTTAAGGGTAGCCAGATTGGTTGAGCAAAGTGTCCATAATGACATATTAGCTATGTTTGTTGTAAATTTTTTCATTTATAAGTTAGAAAAAATTCCATGAAAGTTTGTTTTTTTTTTTTTTTTTTGGTCAGTCCTGGGGCTTGGACTCAGGGCCTGAGCACTGTCCCTGGCTTCTTTTTGCTCAAGGCTAGCACTCTGCCACTTGAGCCACAGCGCCACTTCTGGCCATTTTCTGTATATGTGGTGCTGGGGAATCGAACCCAGGGCCTCATGTATATGAGGCAGGCACTCTTGCCACTAGGCCATATCCCCAGCCCCTCCATGAAAGTTTTGCTATTTGCCTGCTCAATAGACAACATCTCAGAAAGTCAAGTCAATATTCAGGCACTAGGGATTAGGAAGGCAGGAAGGCAAGGAAGCAGGCAGGCATGCAGTTGGACAGGCATTTTTAATAATGTATATAAAATGCCCCCCAAACTTTATACATTGTACTTATTGGATAGCCAGATTGGTTGAGCAAATAATATCCATAATAAAATAATAGTAACTATGAAAAAAAATGTTAGTAGGGACATAGTTTAAACATACTTAATGCATGCATAAGTTTTATTAAGTATGTGTACTATATATGCATATATATGTGTATGTGATACATATATTATGCGTATAATCTACATAATATATGTGTATAGATAAATTATATATGCATATATATAATGTTTCCATTCCAGCAGAAGACCAAATATACAGGGTTTTGTTTTCTTTATTGTCAAAGTGAAGTACAGAGGGGTTAGAGTTTCATATGTCAGGCAAGTGCATTTCTTATCCAACTTGTTACCTCCTCCCTCATTTTTCCTCCCACTACCCCCTCCCCATTTCCCCTCCCCTCATGAGTTGTACAGTTGGTTTACAGCAAATGGTTTTGTAAGTATTGCTTTTGCAATAGTTTGTCTTTTTATCCTTTGTCTCTTGATTTTGGTATTCCCTTTCCCTGCCCTAGCTCCAGTACATGTATAGACAGTATCTAGGGTACTAAGATCAGATACAGTGATAGCAGGGGTAATCCATGGGCAGGGAATATGAGAGAAAGGAAAAAAAGGGTATGGGTTCACAGGACATGTTGAAAATAATTACAACAATGATATAGCACTTGTTTCCATACCTTGGAGTTCATTTCGCTTAGCATCATCATATGTGTATGATGGGCATAGATATTGAGCTATTGTGATCTTCTGCTATGACTATCCTAGACATATACTAATTATTCCCTATGAAGGAAACCATAGACCCAAAGAAACATAGACTCTATGGTTTCCCTCATGGGGAATGATTAGTACATGTTTAGAATATACAGGATTTTATGGGGAAATTCCTTGAAATGTTCATGGCTGCTGTTTATTTGATGTGTCTTTAAGGAACTAAAAACAGGACCATGCACCAGTGGCTCTAGCTACTGAGGAAGATGAGATCTGAAGATTTTAGTTCAAAGTCAGCCTCGGCAGCAAAGTCCATGAGACTCTTATATCTTAATTAACCACCAAAAAGCTAGAAGTAGAGCTGTAGATCAAGTGGTAGAGGACTAGCCTTGAGCTAAAAAGCTCAGATACAATTCCCAGGCCCTAAGTTCAAGCTCCAAGACCAGCACAAAAAGAATCTTCTGCATTGACTTAGTTCATCAGTAACAAAATAGAAATTAGAGTAAGAAAATCAACTATAGCAACTAAATTTAAAAACAAGAAACAATTCTAGAAAACTTTGTGCAGTGATGTTACTGAATTATGTAAAATCTAAGTTCTCTAAAAGGTATAAATGATATGATTGAATTAAGATGCTTACAATAATCTATGTTCATTTAAATTCAATATTTAAAAGTTATGTTTCCTTTATCTATTCAATTAATTAGATACAATTCCAAGAAATCCTATCAACAACAAATAAAGGTGAGGATAAAAAAAAGGAACCTTCATACATTGTTAGTAAAAATGTAAACTAGTGTAACCACTATGGAAATCAATATGGGAGTTCCTCAAATAAATAAAAATACATGTACTTTAGTATGCCATCATACCATTCAGCCCTCTGTTGGAGGGCAAGTATCATTGGGACAGGGAGAGCAACAGACAGAGTAAAAGAGGATGAATATGATTGAAATTATATATAACATATATATATATATGTGTGTGTGTGTATGCATGTGCATGTGTGTATGTATGTCTTGTATGTGTATGTATATATATATATATATATATATGATAATGGAACAGTGAAACATGTTGAACTTGTTTTAAAAGAAAGAGAGGGATAAAGGCATGCATTTGATCAGGATACATCGTGTACATATATAGAAACATTATACTGAAACCCATACACAACTAAGAAATGCTAGTAAAAAAAATCTTAAAAGAAATTATTGCAATTTTTGTGGACAATTTGTCAAGTTAGTTGAATTCATATAAAAGAAAAAAGGACCCAAAATATTTCAAATAAATAAAAGAAGAACAAGGTTAGATGATTTTCCCTCTGTCATATATCAAGGAAGAATAATAATTTAATGTATTAATTAAAATCCTTTGACATTGACAAACTGCTATACAAAAGGCTAATGGAATAGAAGTCTACATTCACATACACAAAGAGAAAATTGATGTCTTATAAGATAACTTTTAAAGAATTGATTGTATAAAACATATTTTATGTCTATGTAAATAAAGTTGAGCACTATAACTCACATCATAAAAGAAATTCTCAGTTGCATTGAAATTTTAAATTAGAAAGGTAAAATATTAGAAAATGACAATGAATCATTATTCAATCAAGGTACAAAATGCTATGCCCTATAAAAAGATGGGTAAATTCACATACATTTTTAATGCAAATTTTTAAATGACAAAAAGAGCTATAGATAAAATGAAAAGACCAGGAGATGATGTTTAAAACTCATATAGCCAATAAAGGAGTATGTTTAAGAATATCTTTTTAAAATTCCTAAATATCAATATAGAAAATGTTAAAACCATAACAGTGAATTAAGCAGACAATTCACATGAGGAAAAAGTCAGAAGGACCAATTAATATATGAAAACATTCTAAGCCTCACTGCCCATCACGGAATTCTAGGTAAAAACAAAGATATAACTAATGACCACATGGATAAGTATAAAAGATATTAATACCAAGAATCTAAGAAGATATGGAGAAAAGAATCTTAAGATACTCCTAGGGAAATGTTAAATTGATGATTGATAACTGGAGAATATTGTCAATATCTAACAGAGGTGTGCCTATCATATTGTACATACATATATGCATATGTATATATACCTTATATGCACACACATATATAAATGCTATATTAATATTGTTATATTAATTATATTATACATTAGACTTAATCCACTTTGGAAAGCATAACCTTCAACTCACTTTATTTTTTTTTAATTTTTATTGTCTAACTGGTGTACAGAGAGGTTACAATTTCATAAGTTAGGCATTGGGTACATTTCTTGTACTGTTTATTACCTCCTCCCTCATTCCCCCTTCTCCCGTTCAACTCACCTTAACAATTCACACAGACAGTGTTCCAAAGGAACAAAGAAGAATTCATATTAGACTAAATTATAAATGACAAAGGAACAAGTCATAATGCAATGAGAATGAGATAAACACAAGCAATATATCCACAGAGCATTCTAGCAATGAAATTATTAGCTATTAAATTAATTGGCCTAAAGACAAAAATAAGCTGGCACCTACTCAGGAAGCTGAGCCTGAGGATCACAGTTCAAATCCATCCCGAATAGTAAAGACCATGAGATTTTTATCTCCAATAAACTACCAAAAATGCCAAAAGTAAAGCTATGGCTTAAGGGGTAGAGTGCTAGCCTTGAGCACAAAAGTTCAGAGACAATGCCCAGGCCCTAAGGTCAAGCCCTAAAAACAACAACAACAACAAAAAAGCTAAGAAATCTGAGTGGTGTGTGACTATGGAGAAAAATTAAGCAAACTGGGAAATGATATTAATATAATTTTAAAATAAAAACCTATAACTATGGCTATACAGTAGTTTGAAATTTGGTATTGCTATTCTTACAGCACTGTTCTTCCTTTATGGATTGTTTTTGCTACTTGGGATCTTCTATTATTCCATATAAAATTTTGGATTGCTTCTTCTATTTCACTAAACATATTGTTGGGATACTGAAGTGTATTGCATTGATTTTATAGATAGCTTTTGGCAGTATTGCCATCTTCACAATGTTTATTCCCCCATCCAGGACTATAGGATGTTTTTCCACTTCTTTACATCTTCTTCAATTTCCTTTTTAAGGTTTTTAAAGATTTCATTATAGAGGTCCTCCACACTTTTGGTTAACTTAATTCCTAGGTATTTTTTGAGGTTATTACAAAAGAAATTGCTATCCTGATTTCAGCCTCATCTTCTCATTGTTGGCATACAGAAAAACTACTGATTTTTGTGGGTTAATTTTATATCCTGCTACTTTGCCAAAGTTTCAGATCAGCTCAAGTAATGTGAGAAATGAATGTATGGGGTTCTTTAAATACAGGATCAGGTCATCTGCAAAGAGGGAGAATCTTACTTCTTACTTGGGGCCCATGAGATCCATAAGGACCGCTCCTGTGACACTTAATTTTTGAGAATGATCCCAGCCCACTTGGACACCACAGTGCCAAGCCCATAACATTCTGTTGATTCTGTTCCCCAAGACCAAGTTGCACGGGTGTTCTGATGAATCTTCCCGCTTGTACCATTGCCAAGATATGGAATCAACTCAGCTGCCCCTCAGTGGATGAGTGGATCAAGAAAATGAGGTATAAACGCTGAGGCTGAAATCAGGAAAGCAACTCCATTTGCAATAGCCTCAAAAAACATAAAATACCTAGGAATAACCTTAACCAAAGAAGTGAAAGACCTCTTTGAGGAGAACTTTAAAAACATGAAAAATGAAATTAAGGCAGAATTAAGGAAATGGAAAAACCTCCCATGCTCCTGCATTGGAAGGATTAATATAATCAAAATGGCAATATTGCCAAAGGCTATCTACATATTCAATGTAATACCCATTAATATCCCAACACCATTTTTAATTAAATAGAGGAAGCAATCGAGAAACTCATATGGAACAATAAAAGACCCAGAACAGCAAAAACAATCCTAAGCAGAAAGAACAGTGCTGGAGGAATTACAATACCCAACTTCAAGCTGTATTATAAAGCTATAGTAATAAAAACAGCTTGGTATTGGCACCGGAACAGGCCTGAAGACCAATGGAACAGAATTGAAGACCCAGAAATGAACCCACAGAACTACGCCTACTTAATCTTTGATAAAGGAGTTAAAACAATAGGATGGAAGAAAGATAGCTTCTTTAACAAATGGTGCTGGCAAAACTAGTTCAACACATGCAACAAACTAAAACTAGATCCTTATATATCACCCTGCACCAAAATCAATTCCAAATGGATCAAAGACCTCGAAATCAAAACAGATAACCTGAAAACACTGAAGGAAAGAGTAGGAGAAACACTTGGGCTCCTTGGCACAGGACGGAACTTCCTTAACAAAGACCCAGAAAGGCTACAAATCAAAGAAAGGTTGGACAAATGGGACTGCATCAAACTGCAGAGCTTCTGCAGGGCAAAGGACATAGCTCGCAAGATAAACAGAAAGCCCACAGATTGTCCATACAATGGACAAAGGCCTCATATCTAAAATATATGCAGAACTAAAAATTACATTCCTCCAAAACAAATCCTCAAAGAACCAATAGCCCCCTCATCAAGTGGGCTAAAGACTTAAAAACAGACTTCTCTAAGGAGGAAATTAGAATGGCCAAGAGACATATGAAAAAGTGCTCTACATCACTGGCCATAAAAGAAATTTAAATCAAAACAACATTGAAATTCCATCTCACCCCAGTAAGAATGTCATATATCAAGAAAACCAACAATAACAATTGTTGGAGGGGATGTGGCCAAAAGGGAACCCTACTTCATTGTTGGTGGGAATGTAAACTGGTTCAGCCACTCTGGCAAGCAGTATGGAGATTCCTCAGAAGGCTCAATATAGAACTCCCCTATGACCCAGCAGCCCCACTTTTGGGCATCTATCCAAAAGACCACAAACAAGAACACACTAAAGCCACCAGCACAACAATGTTCATCGCAGCACAATTTGTCATAGCTAAAATATCGAACCAACCAGATGCCCCTCAGTAGACAAATGGATCAGGAAAATGTGGTACAAATACACAATGGAATTTTATGCCTCTACCAGAAAGAATGACATTGCCCCATTCATAAGGAAATGGAAGGACTTGGTAAAAATTATACTAAGTGAAGTGAGCCAGACCCAAAGAAACATGGACTCTATGGTCTCTCTTATAGGGAATATTTAGGCAAGTCACAGCAGAGGATCACAAGAGCCCAATAGCTATTCACTTATGAACACATAAGATGATGCTGAGTGAAATGTACTCCATGTTATGGAAACGATTGTTATATCACTGTTGTAACTACTGTCAACGTGCTATGTGTAACTGTAGTTTCTATTATTGATGATCCTCTTGTATCCCCTTTCTGTGGTTGTACCTACACTATCTCTGTATCTTATCTGAGTATATTGGAAACCATGTATACTGGTAAACAGTGATGTATAGGGTAAAAATTACAAACAACTACAAAAGCAA
This sequence comes from Perognathus longimembris pacificus, assembly GCF_023159225.1. Classification (NCBI taxonomy): domain Eukaryota; kingdom Metazoa; phylum Chordata; class Mammalia; order Rodentia; family Heteromyidae; genus Perognathus; species Perognathus longimembris. The sequence continues at coordinate 99,630,154 of NC_063188.1, forward strand.
TATTTGCAAAAAAAAAAAAAAAGAAAAGAAAAGAAAATGAGGTATATATACACAATGGGGTTGTAGGCTTTCACCAGAAAGAATGGCATCAAAATCCCAATGACATTGTTTACTGAGATAGAGAAAACAATCCAAAAATTCATATGGTGGAACAACAAAAGACCTAGAATAGTCAATTCTAGGCAAAAAAAAAAAAAACCAACCAAACAAACAAACAATTCAGATGGTATCACAGTACCAGATTTCAAACTTTACTACAGAGCCATAGTAACAAAAATAGCTTGGTATTAGCACAAAAGTTGATCCAAAGACCAATGAGACATATTAGAAGATCCAGATATAAAACCCCATTCTTACCGTCATCTGATATTTGACAAAGGACCAAAAGACATACAGTGGAATAAACATAGCCTATTCAACAACTGGTGTTGGGAAAACTGGGCAGTTATATGCAGAAATCTAAAAGTGGATCCCTGCTTGTCATCATGCACCAACATCAGTTCAAAGTGGATCAAAGACATCAATGTCAGACCAGAAACTCTAAAACTACTGCAAGAGAGATTAGGAAAGACATTACAACTTATAGGTACAGGCAGGAACTTTCTGAATACAGTCCCAGGGGCACAACAGATAGGAGATAGGCTCAACAAGTGGTGCTACATTAAAATAAAAAGAGTCTGTGCAGTTCAGGACATAGTTACTAAACTAGAAAGGCAGCTAACCAATTGGAAAACGATATTTACCAGCAATAGATCAGACAAAGGCCTAATATCTTACATATACTAGGAGCTCAAGAAACTGACTCCTCCCAAACGTAATACACCAATTACTAAATGGGCAAGGGAGCTAAGGTAAGAATGACAAAGAAACACATGAGGCCTTGTGATCCTCTTCTAAGAATATCTTACTTTGGTCTCACTGTGTAAATGACAGTAAAAGACAAAAAATGCTCTCATTTTTTTGAGACAAAATCTTGTGTTTTGTCCAGGCAGGTCTAGACCATCAATAGCTAAGTGCATGTGATCACATAAAATGATGCTTATTGTAATGAACTCCAGGAAATGGAAATGAGGTTTCTTATTTTACTTTTTGTTTTTTTTTCTGTTTTTCCCCTTTTGTTGCTGTTTTTGACATATGTGCCTTGTCTCGTATGTAAATTTATTTGATTTGCTGAGGGGAAGGGGAAGCACAGAAATGGTAGGACAAGGTGAACCATTTCAGTAGTGATACTCACTAGAAACTGTTGGAAATGAACTATACAACTTGTTGGGGAGGGGGATCAGGAGGGGAAACCTGGGAGAAAATGAGGGAAGGAGTGATACTATTCAAAAAGAAATGTATTCAATACCTGGTTTATGTAACCGTAGCCCCTCTGTACATCACCTTTACAATATAAAAGAATGCGGGGGGGGGGGAGGGAAGGAGGCAATGCTTATCATCCCTGGCCATAAAGGAAATGCAAATCAAACAACCCTGATATACCACCTTACCCCAGATAGATTGGCCAACACTTTGAATTCTAACAACAGCAAATGCTGGCAGGGATGTTGGGAATAAAGAACCCTACTGCACTGCTGGTGGGAATGTAAACTAGTACAACCACTCTGGAAAGCAGTCTGGAGGTTCCTCAAAAACCTAAACATAGACCTTCCCTATGACCCAGCCATACCACTCCTGGGCATCTACCCTGAGCATCATGAGCCAGGATATGGTAAAGACACCTGCACATCCATGTTCACTGATGCACTATTCACAACAGCCAAGATATGGAAACAATTCCACAATAGATGCATGGATCCAAATATGTGGTACCTATATACAATGAAATTTTATATAGCCATTAGAATAAAATAATGCCATTTGCAGGAAAATGGGTGGAACTAGAATATATCATGTTAATGAGGTAAGCCAAGATTAGAGAGACAAATAGCATATGTTCTCCCTAATATGCAGAAATTAGATAAAAATGCACTGGGATATGATAAACTGTACAGGATTCTAGATACTCACATACAGTGAGATCAAAAGAGGATAGTCTTAGGAGAGTATCACAAAGATTCAATACCCAAGTGCCTCTTCATATGCATATAAGAAAATATACATACCAAAATGAACTTCAAACACAGGGAAATACTTTTTCTTAATTTGTTTTTTCTTTGTTTTTTTTGTTGTTAAATTGTTGCACAAAGAGGTTTCGATTGATAATGCCAATTAATGTATATAAAGCATCTTGATTAGTGTCATCTCCTCTTTTACTCCCCTCTCATCTCTCCCAACCCACGCATCCCTTAAAGTTACCTGGTTTCATTTTCACATATGTAACCTGACTATTATGACTATATTTGTCTTTCATTCCACTCTCCATTTGTCTTCCCCACTCCTTCAATTTACCTTGCTTAACATGAGTCTCCGTTAATTTTCATCTTAATGACTATAGTTGTGTATGTGAAGCTAAAGTGACTAGCTTTCTTACTTTTGCTTTCTTTGAAGCTGATCTCTTTTTACCCATTTCACCCCCCCACCACCATATACATACACATACACTACATTGTCTTTAAGTACTGTCTTGTTTTAAATTTTATTCTGCAATGAATCTGAAGATAATCAGACATGGAGAGCTTCTGAGATACTTAAATGTATGCATATCTTTTTTTCAATTAAGGTACCTTCTCTTTTAAAGCCTTGATTATTGAGGGCACACACCCAGTATTTAGAGTTATTTGGATAATGAATACTAAGTAGAACAGGTATGTCATTTCAATGTTAGTTAATCTTTCTCTGACATTTATCTCCAACCTGGAACAGCAAAATCATTTACTTGAGAACTGAGAGGTAGTAATTACACTAGCAAATCCAGGGAAATCCACATAGTAACTTGTAACTTTTAAGATGATTTTTTAGGTTTCATTGTTGTAGTGGATATTATATTTCATTTCTCTTGTGTGCACTTGTTCATACACACAGAAGACACTTATTTGTACTCCATGCTTTAAAGTTGGAACCCTTAATTCTCTTTTTGAAGTGGGCCACATCAAATGTTATTAGTGATGTCAGAACCCTTCTGTCAAAGATTGTCAGGAAGGACTCATTATGGTCCCACCAAGTGCAATTGACATTATGTCTGCTAAATCATGAAATGCATCTAGCCCTGGGGCTGTCACCCAGTTGTGTCTACTCTTGCAGCCATGAATTGAATATTTTGTCACAAGCCATTAATATTTGTAATAATGTGCAAAATATCTAATGCATGAATACTTTCCAAGTAGATAGTCATGCATTATAGCAGAAAATCTTATGATCATGCTTATTTATATCCATTTTTCTGTTGTTTATGTATCACATACTAAGAAGCACTTCTAAGTATAGTATTATTCTCTTTGCATGCTCCAATGGCACAAATTAACACTAGGGAACCTTTAGGATGGATCCCCTCAATATGACTCCAAATTTTTTAAATATTGTTGCTTAAAACAAAATAATCAAATTCCATCCTTTTAAAAAATTGTTTTCTAAGAATGTAGTGAAGATTTTCCATCATACTTTAATAAGAAATGTTGACTGCCACACGTGATGCTAAGTATATATGCACTTGGATTGCCACCAAATTCCAAGAAGGGCAATTTGTAATCAGTGAGTTTATCATCAGTGTTGTCTTCATTTGATTGTGGTTTCCAATTACTCTAATCTTTGCATTTTAATTAAAAATACTGTCAATTTAGCCTCATCATTATTAATTTAGCTTGGGAATGGTTGTTTGTCACCTTACAGTGAATAGGGATACATATTTGTATCAACAATATTTTTGATGTATAATTTTCCAATAACTTGAAGATGTGTATGCATTGCATTGACTTTCACGGATGAATTAGTCATTTCCTCATTTCCCCAGCAGCTGGATTTCAAAAATGCACCAAGACTCTAAAAATTGTATTTAAAAACTATCTTTGCTGAAAAGTTAGTAAGTGACTCACAGATGTTGCTAACAAGAACGTTACAACAAATTGTTTCCCCTTAATCGTGGGTTACCCTGGAATTCTTTTTTCATTTGGAAAGTGCGAACTAGTAGGAAAGATGTATCTCAAACAAAAATAAATATTAGAGAACACTTCTCTTAGTGTAGTCTCCATCAAAAATACAGGATTATGTTGAGTGATTTTATATTACTGAATGTTTATTTTATATCACTTCTCAGTCCATAAACTAACAGAATTAGCTGATAAATTGCAAAAACTGCTGTAACTTTCTCTTTACAGTCTTATCTTTCTTTCCTACCTAACCTTGAGAATTCCTAGTTTTAAATCTCTCATCCTTTGAAGTTGCAAGTAACTATTCAGAATGATGGTCAGTGGAAACAAAGACTCAAAAATGTGTGGTACCTTTATAGAGAAAGCAGTCTAGCCCATGGGCCATTTCTGGACTGAAAACCCCAAGCCATATTGAAACAGCCTTCCTTGAGCCACAAATTAGCCTTATGACTGTAAAGAACTGTTTGGCTTCTTCTTTGGACTCAGTGCTCTGTCTAACAGATTGTACTATGTCTTGGTCACTGTGGAGGAAAGAAATATACTGATAGCAAAATGCTACTTGGGATTGTTAAGGCAAGAGGGGTAAGAGGCCATTTTTTCCTTCCCAGCAGTCATTTTATATAGGTATTGGGCTTTAGCACATGTAGACTACCCCTCATGTGCTTTTATGGGTCTACATATTTGAGTATACAATAGTAATAGCTCCCTTATATCCTATAATGTGAGCTATTTAGATATAACAAACAATTGTGAAATCTCAGTGGTATGTACACAGCAAACATTTGATTAGCTTTACACATCTGTAGCTGTACTTATCCTAGCTAAGCTTGCTCACAAATCACATATCTGAGATTACACTGGGTGGCTTGCTGAACTCAGCTGAACAGTTTCATGTGAATGAAAGTCACAGGTCAGCAGGTGTTTGACTCATCAGGTGTGTAATGTATAGAGCAGTTCTGCTCAGCATTGAATGTTTTCTATGTGTATCAGCTCTAAATACTTGTCACCATTCTTTTTGATTGTGTGGATATAACTTCTTGTAGACATGAAGCTTTCTAAGGCCAAAACTTGGAACTAACAATGTCAACACTTCCATCTCACCCTATTGGCTGAAAGAAGTTAAATAGCCACAACTAAAGGGCTGAAAAATAGACAATACTTTAGGAGTGGGGCCTGCAAAATCACTTGGCAAAGGCTATAACTATAGGGAGGCAATAGTGAAAAATATGTGGCTATTAATAACAGCTACCAATACCTCTGGATTTTTTAGTGTGTAACACATGTGTTACTCTATTAATAATAATTCCCATCTGGATCCAGAAGCCAATAACTAAATTATAAAGAAAGAATATTTAAGCAAATGCCAGACCAGGATTGAAATATCTGCTCTATCCTTATCAATCAAGTATTTTTGAGCAAATTATTTTTCTGAGAATTATTCTGTCTACTAAATAATGACAAATATAATAGCAATGAATTCAAAGGATGTAATGATATTGAATGAGACAGTGCTTACCAATTTTGTCAGAAAATGCCTTTGATCAAAGTTCAAAATATTATGTCTATGCTTTCTCTTTCCTTCCCTTTCTTTACTCATCATTCTTTTTCTTCTTCCTTCTCCTTACCTTTCTTCTTTTCTCTATCTCTTTCTTTATCATCTACTTCCTGATACATTCCATCTTGAATCAGCTCATTCTACATAAAACACACTCCTCAAGGTTTTCTTATTTTCCTTTAAAAAAACTTTTCAAAGAAAAAATCTAAAAATAATTTTCTATGCTTGGCACTGAGCCTGAACAATACCTTTAGAACAAAACTAAACATAAAACAGTCCTCTCAAAACCACTGGAAAAAAATCGCTGTGTCTATAGGTTCAGCATAACTCACATTTTCCTCTGAGGAAAATATTGATTTTTCTGTATTCCAACCATGACCTTGCATGTGTAGTAACCATGGAAACAGCCTAAGTTGTGAGGCCCTTAGTAAAGCCAATATGGTGAATCTATATTAAATTAACTGGAGGAAACAGACAAGGAGTATGTAATAAGCATAACTATTTATGTACCCTGACCACCTAGTGTTTAATAATCTGAATCTTTCCTTGACATCTTCCTCTGATCCAGAGGGTCTTACTTACCTTGGCTGCACAATAAATCTCTTGGGAAACTTTTTTGTGTGTATCCTACTCCTGGGGCTTAAATTCAGGGACTGAGCTCTGTCCCTGAGATTTTTTTACTCAAGGAGAGTACTCTACCACTTGAGCCACAGCTTCACCTCCAGCATTTTTATGGTAGGTAATTGGAGAAAATAGCCCTATGGCCTTCCTGCCCTGGCTGGCTTCAAACCATGATCCTCAAATCTCAGCCTCCTGAGTAGCTAGGATTACAGAATTTCAGGAGTGAACCACTGGTGCCCAGTATGGGGATTTTTTCATTAGTGTTATTAGTCTTTAATAGATTTTATTATGACATATATGTATATAATGTACTTGAATTGTATTCAAATATTAACCTTTCTCACTTGTGTCCTCCTTCCAAAATAATCCCATTCTATTTACAGACAGAAATTTTAAAATCTGCATTCATCATATAAAATATATAATATTTGTCTCTATATGTGTGTTTAACACTATAATCTTCGATTCCATGAATTTTCCTGCAAATGACTTGATTTCATTATTTTGTCTAATACTCCATTATGTATATATATATGTGTGTGTATGTACATGCATAAATATATATTCATCCATTTATGATCATGTAAGTTGATTGTCTATTGAGAACAGTGCTGCAATAAACATAGCTATGTAGGTATCTCTATTATATGCAGACTTTGAATCCATTAGTGGTTTAACCATATCATAAGGTAGTTTTTGGTATGTTTTGAGGAACCACCATACTCATTTCCATAACTGCACTAATTTAAATGACCTGGGGAACTTTAATAAAATAATGCAGGGCCCATTGAAAAAGATGTTTTTGTTGATTTAATGAGTTCAATATGGAACACAGACATCAATATTTTTTAACTACCCCAAATGATTTCAAGGCAGAGTCAAAATTGGAAGCTACTATTCTGACCAGATAAATACTCCACATTTGTGATATTCCAAGTACAGATGACCTATACAAGGTAATTATTAACATCCCTTCAGGTAGGGAATCAGTGCACATGCATTATAAAGCCTAAGAATATTTAAAATAGTTACCACAGAGAATGTAAAAAAATATTGTGTTAGAAACTGTAGGGCTACTAGAAAATAGATCAAGGTCAAGGTAGTAGGTTGAACCTATGTCTCAGAAACACAATAGAGGAAGTGTGCTTTTATAAAAAGAGGACTGGTGTAGGTGGGAGATTTTTGTCTCTGGCCTTACCACAGGCATGAATGATTAACTATATAACCTTAGGCAGTCACTGCCCTTCCCTAGACTACTAAAAAAAAGAGTGCTTTGACTTATTCATTCTTTTTTTTTTTTTTTTGGCCAGTCCTGGGCTTTGGACTCAGGGCCTAAGCACCATCCCTGGCTTCTTCCCGCTCAAGGCTAGCGCTCTGCCACCTGAGCCACAGCGCCCCTTCTGGCCGTTTTCCATATATGTGGTGCTGGGGAATCAAACCGAGAGCTTCATGTGTAGGAGGCAAGCACTCTCGCCACTAGGCCATATTCCCAGCCCGACTTATTCATTCTTAATTTCCTTCCTCTGCTAAAATCCTGCAGTTTGTAAAATTCAAGAAGATCAAATAAGTTTGAATCTCCAAAATGGAATGCAGATATCAAGTTTTAAAAGGCTCCCTGGTGATTCTAATATTCAGACTTATTTACTTAGCAGTATATTTTGAGAACCTGCTATGGTATAATTTTTTATGTGATGTAAGACAGGAGAAAATAAAGATGAAAGTTTTTCATGAAAAAGGGATAAAAATCAGTAACAATTTTATAGGTTAATTAAAGTCTCATAATACATATTTTCATCTTTTTGCTTTTTTCCATTTTATCATATTTTAAATCATGGATTAGCATCTGTTTTCTCTCTTCTGTCTTAAACCTGCCTAACATTTCATTACCAATGAATATTTCATTGAGGAGTTGAGAAAGCAATCAAAAGCAGTATTGCTTGGGAAATAGAACTTACAAGACCTACTGCTAAGAGAGATGCCACCACCAGTGTAATGGAATATATTTTAATTTTGCAGCTGTGAGGATGTGTGTTTTCAGTATGTGTATATTAAAAATAATTCATTGCAAAAATGTCAGCATCTGTAAGGAGAGAGGAGAAGGAGGGAGAAGCAGGGAGGGAGAGAGAGGGAGGGAGACTCAGATGTGGGAAGGGAGAGTGGATACAGAACAGTCTAAATTTAGTTAGAGAGGAGGTAACAGCATCTGTTTTATAATATAAGTTTATTGTAGTGCAGCTCAGGGGGAAGAGTGGGCAATTGGCCAGTGTCTGGTGAAAGCAAAAGAAAACATATATTTCCACATGCAGCCATTTCATCCCCAACATGTTCCTGATGTCTCTTGTCATTCTTCATATTATCCTTTTGCAGAAGACCATTTTAAGAGTTTAACCTCCAAAATTACCTTTCCTAGGAGTCCCTTGTAGTTTTGATTCCTTAACCATTATCCTTGTGTGTCTACATCAATTTAAACTGAAATTAGAATTATAGTAATTCTCTTCTACTGTTCTCATTTTATGGGCTCAGTAATAACATGTGACTATTAGTGACCATAAGGGACATTGCAGGACATTTTCATCACCCAACAAAATCCCACTGGACAGGGGAGCCCCTAGAGCCCTTGGGTCTCTAGGAATTTTCTAATGATATAATTGCTAAATGTACTTCCTCGCCAGAAGAAATTAAGTGTTCTTTTTGAAGTCCTATAGAACATTGAGATTAATTCTCTGTGTCTTAATTTTCTCATCTTTAAAAATTGATATAAAAATAATGATCAGCTCCAAAGGAAGGGTTATATAATCGTGGTCATGTCCTGAGGAGCAAAATTATGAATAACATCCCCAAAATGGACAGAAACAATGTTATCATTCACAATCAGGGTGAAATAAGATTATCAGTGAGTCTCCAGATACTATCTATGTACCACTTAGTTTGTATTCCCTGAATTTCTAGCTTCAAAATATAGTGTTCTGTGCCTGACTTTCAGAATTACTGAACCAGAAACTTTGGAGTGTACATTTTAATAAATGTAGTGATTTACTTGGGCAATACCACCTGGGTAAAAAAAAAGCCTTTATGAAAAACAAAACACTTTTCTTCCTTCTCAACACCACCTATTTTGTGGTTACACTTTAATTTGCCCAAGTGAATTAGTCACTCTTTGATCATTTGGTATTTTGAAAACTTGTTTGGAAAGTAACAGTGAGATTGCAACCATCATTCTTCAGAGAGTGTTAAATTGCAACAGATTCCACAATCACTTTTCCTGTGACTGGGAAGTACTATTTTGTAATATTATTGAGTATATCTCTCATAAATTGCTCATTTTGGGCTAGCCAAATGATTACCTAGAAAATACTTTGCACAATTTCTGAAAGAAGCTACTGCAATTGGAAACAGCAGGAAAACACAACCATTAAAACCAAGAGAATGTCTAATGCCAATGTTTTTACAACAAAATAATTAGAAGCCATTACAGGCACTGTTTAGATTTCAGTACTCTATCTATCTTACTTTCAATTAGAAACAGTATGCACAAATAGGAAAAGCTTGCCTAACTGTGAGTGCATTTTGACTGCATTGTTTAATAAAGTGTGACCTCCATTGATAACATGTAGTCTGTGAAGTTTTAAATACAGATTTTGCTGGGTAGCAAGATTTTGAAATAAAGAGTTAGGTAACAATTTCACTCATTTGCATCCATTTATTGATTGTGATAAACATAATCTCAGAGACGAATTTTTTTAGTTAAATCCAACTTCTACCAAAAGTCTGACTTCTGGCAAGACATTCCTAGTGAGCAACTATCCACGCTCTATTTGAAGACTTAACAAAAAATGAGATGATCATTTCTTCCAAGGGAAGCCATTTTTGCTTTAATATAGCAGTCTTTCAAACTCTAATTATCTCTTATTCTTTGGCTTTAATTTGGTCCTCTTGTACTACAAAAATCAGACCTTAAGGCCTCTTTACCTGACAACTTTTTCAGTAGTAGAAAATTAGTAGGATATTCTCTCTTGTCATCTCCATAGTGTGTTCAGAAATATTTTATTTTAATTAGCATATTCTGGCTTTCAGCTACTGATGATGTAAATAGAAGAAATCATTATAAATTTCTTCTACTTCAAAGTACTTTCACATTTTATACTTCTTAATTTAGATAGTTAACTGAGTTGTCAGTTCTTAGTTGCTTATTTGAAGAGATTTAACCTAACTAACCCAAAGGTTGTCATAACTAATGAATTTTCTTAAGAAAATACATGAATCTATTTCATTTCAATTCCATCAGTCTTCCTACTAAATCTCCTTGGAAAAAAAAACCCTCAAACTTCACTGATTCATTCCACATAACAGAATTCTCCTCAACGTACAAGAGTAACATACTTATAGACCCATTTTACACTGAAAATATCATAAGTTGACAATGCATATGATAATTATCCTGAGTTGGTCACTACACAATGCATAAATAAATCAAACTATTTTCATTGTATCTCATAAAATGTACAAATAGTATATGCAAGTCACAGATATTTTTAATTAATCAAAGTATGGTATTTTCTAGGGAGACTTCAAACAGGTGTAATTCCTTAGAAAAATGAATTCACAATCCTACAAAACGAATACCACGAAACTGGCACTTGAATGGTGTGTTTGTCCAGGTCAAAGCAAAGGGGATAGGTGAATGAAAAGAAGATGCGGGGAAGAATGTAGTCATAATATAAGCATATCTTATAAAACTAAGAAAATTGAAGGGATGGGATAGGGTGAAAAGGATGTAGAAAAATGATGAAAAGGGTGCCATATATCAAGAAGTATTGTACTTATAAACTGATTTGTTGAATTGTACCTCCTTGTTACATCTAAAGATAATGAAAATAAAATTGAAAAATAAAAATATTTAAATTTGTATTATCTTTAAGTAGTTGTACAAAGGAGGTACCAATGAATAAAGTAGCTTATGAATACAATGCATCGTGGTAAGTGTCACCCCCTTCACCATTCTCACCCCCTTCAGCCCACTCCTTCCCTTGCTTTTCTTAATTAATTATCTATACCATAATTACATTCTTCCTTGTTCCCCCCTTTCATTCATCTACTCCTCACCCCTTTGTCCCACCCCCCTCTTGCCAGTACCCATTTCTTGGTGCTTATTTTGTTGGACTTTGGCTTTATCTTTCTACAAATGACATTATTTGAGTTTTCCTTAAAGTCCACCATACTTCAGTTAATTCACTGGTAACCTTGTATACTAACATAGATGTTTACTTACAGGTTTATAGGCTCATTCTAGCTACTACAATTGAAGGAAACCATGTTTCTCTGTCTGACTTACTTCAGTTAATATCATTTTTCCAAGTCTTCCCATTTCTTTATGAATGGTACAATATCATTCTTTCTGATGGATAAGCAAAATTCAATTGTGCATTTATATCACATTTTCTTGGTCCCTTCATCCATATTGTGCCTATAGCCAATGAGCTAACAACTTAAAGAGAGACTTCTCAGAAGTCAATGGCCAGTAGACACATGAAGAAATGCTCAATATCTCTGGCCATAATGGAAATATATATCAAAACAACACTGAGATTCCACCTCACCCAAGTTAGAATGGCCTGTATCAAGAAAACTAATATTAACAAAGATGCAACTAAAAGGAAACTCTGTTACACTGTTGGTGGGAATGTAAACTAGTTCAATTACTCTGGAAAGCAGTATGGAAGTTCTTCAAAAAACTAAACATAGAGGTAACCTACGGCCCAGTAATTCCACTCCTGGGTATTTATCCAATAGAGCACAAACAACGATATGGTAAAGCTGCCAGCACAACCATGTCCATTGCAACGTTATTTATCACAAGAAGTATTTTAAAGAAAAAAGTCAATAATATGCTTAGCTTACTGAACATCGTATCATAGGTTAGCAAAGCCTATCTTAAATGTGCTCAAGACATTTACATTAACTTACAATTGAGTAAAATAATCATCAAAAGCTTACTTTTTAATACTATTGAGTACTTCACGTGTACACACAGATAGGCATTTTGTAGAAGTGGCAGGATACAAAAACACAATAACAAAACACAATGACAACAACAAAAATCACATGACCGTGTACTGTTGGTTGTTCTAAGATTGCAAGAGAATATCGTACTGCATATCACTAGGCTGAGAACAAAATGAACTTCAGATTAAGATTCTTATTGAATGTGTATGGCTTTCACATCAATATGAAGTTGAAAAATTCTAAATCAAGTGATCAATATTCCGGACCATGTATATGTATTCAATGCCTCCACCTTCTGCATGTACACATTCAACCATGAGTTATGAGTTTGAAGCCTAAAGAAACAAATACATTGATGTTTATATAGTAAAAACCCCTAAACACTTTCCTTTACATGTATTAGCACTAATTAGCAAAGGGATGGGCAGTTTAAGCATCAGAAAATGTCATGGAACCAGTTGTTAGAGAGGCAAAATCTAATTTTGTCATTCCATCTCTGCATTAAACATACTAAGTGCACCTCAGCGAGTCATTTACCCTGACTTATCTGCATTTAGTATGTTCTGCTCACCTCATGGATTTGTATACATTTTGTTGTGTTTTGACTAGTTGAGATAATGCTCGTCAAACAGCTTTCTTAATTAGGGAGAACACAATGCATAGTAGACATAGACAAAGTAGCTATCAGCATAGACCATTCTACTTACAGATTACTAAGAGCTCTGCAGACATTATATCCTTAAATATTACCAATTTTGAAGTAAAGACACTGATACTGAAATGGGATAAGCATTCAATTAAAAATTAATAAAATAACTCATAAGCCCTATCAATTGCCATTGTATTTGCTGAAATGATTGACTAATTGTATAGGCTGATCTCATGAAACTTGTTTCCAATTTGACATTTTATCACCTATCATTTCAAAAATACCTGCTACAACATGAATTGAAGAAGGGGAAAAAGACCTTTTCATTAGTAGTTTGATCCCCTTCAGTGGAAGTTCTCTTTTCTCAGAAATATACTTTGTAATGTTTTGTTAGTTGGGTTTTAAGTGTCTCAAGAGATGGTAGATCTGGCACTTCTTTGACAATATATTTCACAGTCTGATAATCTTAATAGCTTTACTACCCTAGAATGTGTTTCATCTAGTCTTATTTGTTTGTATAGGTTAAAAATTTCAAAGGCCTCTTATCACCTTAGCAAAAAGATATTTTAATGGCCTCATCACTTTTTAATTGCTTAAAATTTACCTTTTATTTTTAGTGTTCAAACAAAAGTTTTAAAATAAGCATTTATATGTTAGCCCACAAAGGCTTTGGATGATTATATCCAAGATCATTTCCAGCATATTTTGCTCAACTAAATTTTACAATTATCGTCCTCTGCTTCTTCCTAGGGAAAAAAATAAGTTGGTTCTGTACAACTTAGACAGGGAGCAATCATTTTAGTACAAATCAACACCTCAAATTTGCTGATTCTTACTAAGTACATATCTGTACTTTACCAGGGCTTCACAACCTTGTTGTGAGGTTGTCCTGTACATTTCAGGATGGTTGTCAGTATCCCCTGGCCTCTACCTACTAATGACGGTAGTACTCATCCTTCTACTAATTGTGAAAACTAAAACTGTCTTCAGACATTGCCAATTATTTCTCAGGGGAATAGTATTGCCCCTTAAAAACCACAAACTAACATTATCTCATTTAATCTTGTAATATTCTGTAAAATAAACAATATTACCCTAGTTTTTGAGCCATAATAATAATGCTTAAAGAAGGAATTAATCACAAGTAAGAGATGGAGGAACAAATATTGGACCCTCTCTTCTGAGTTCAAAACTAATATTTTTTACTATTAATATAGCCCCACTTCAATACTAATATATTCACAGTATTAGTTTGATTTCAACATGTTTTAGCACATTGAAGCTAAATCTTTTCATCACATTTATTTTCTAAATTTTTAAATAGTTTTAGTTTTTCCAACTCTACAAACTTCTGTATGATGAGATTGTAGTATTATTAATCAACGTATTACCATGGTCTATTTTGAAGTCAGGATGACTTCTCTGATGTAAAAGGATTTCATTTTGTCACAATTCTGACTTTTAAAAAATTTATTTATTTATTTATTTATTTATTTATTTATTGCCCTTCCTGGGCCTTGGACTCACGGCCTGAGCACTGTCTCTGGCTTCTTTTTGCTCAAGGCTAGCACTCTACCACTTGAGCTACAGCATCACTTCTGTTTATGTGGTGCTGAGGAATCGAACCCAGGGCTTCATGTGTATGAGGCAAGCACTCTTGCCACTAAGCCATATTCCCAGCCCCCCACAATTCTGACTTTTAAAGAATTTAAGGTATCTCTTAGTTTTACCTAATACACAAATTTAATTAATCTTTCTCCTATTGTATTGATAAAATATTTCATATTCTCAAGGGCATGCTCCATTACATCTTTCTACCTTTCTCTGTATTTGTACTAATCCAATTTATGAAGCATTGTTTCCTTGTAATTCATGGTAACCTAGCATTCCAGAAAGTTAGGAGCAGGTGCTAAGAGAATCAGAGGGAGTTATATGTAAGCAGTGTGACCACGGTAACAGCCATAGAAACAGCCTGATTCTCTCATCTTCTAGCAGCACTAGTCTTATGAGAAGCCAAAAAATAAAATTGTAGTCAACTTTGAAAACATAAATGAAGAAAAGGAAATATACAGCTTATATGTACTCTTGATATGTTTATTTAAAACTTACCAACTGACATGACAACCTGATTTGACTCCAGGAGTCCAGCACTGGCGAAAGGCTCTGCATACTAAAGAAGGGGAACTTTTTCTATTTTATTTCTAGTTTATTTTCCTTAGTCCATCTGCTTACATGTAGTGAAACAGAGAAAAACAAAACATTGAAGGTGAAAGGATGATAGAGAATGCCAAAAGGACATAAAAAGAAAAACCACAACTGTGGACCACAAAACACTGAGGGACAGCTACTGAACTAATTTAGGATTATAAAGCTTTTCCTAAGGGCAATCAAATGCGTCTGTAAGGTGTTTGGCTAGATTTTGATAGCTACAGCTGTGGTATGGGATGGAGTTCATTCAAATACTGTGGGAGATCAAATCTCGGGCATGGGTCTAACAAGTACTTTTCTGTGAATAGCTGCAACCATTGATCAACTGAGTCACTGGTCAGATATATTGTACATAACCTGTGAGTTGACCGCCTTTAGTCTGTTCTCTTTACCTGGTTTGAATGGGTAGACACAAAATAACTTGATTAGTTGAATGCTCTGGGCCAAATGGATGCAAAGTATCCAAATAAACAGGAATAAACATGAGGAAATGAGAGACAGATTGCCTGATTTTTACCCTTAATGTAATGTTTCTGTTTACTATTTTATTATGAATGTCAAAAAATGTGTACAGGGCTGGGAATATGGCCTAGTGGCAAGAGTGCTTGCCTCCTACACATGAAGCCCTGGGTTCGATTCCCCAGCACCACATATATAGAAAATGGCCAGAAATGGAGCTGTGGCTCAATTGGCAGAGTGCTAGCCTTGAGCAAAAAGAAGCCAGGGACAGTGCTCAGGCCCTGAGTTCAAGCTCAGGACTGGCAAAAAAAATGTGTACAATTGAGATGGGAGTGTTGAGAGAAAACCCTAACAGTCTTGCATTCCATTTTTCTACTTATGCCTGTTATATGTAAGCTTAGTTTAAACAGACATCTCCATTTCCCTTCACTTGCTCTCAAGAATTTCCCGATGCCCAGAGTCCTTCATTTACATATATACTTTATAACTGAGTGGTCCTTGGAGAGAAGTCATAGCAATCATTTTAATTTATATCAACTTGAAAATTATCCTTTCTGCTCCATCCCCCCAATAACCCAAATAAACCAAGGAATAAACTTGGCAAGATTTTTTTTATCCCAAAGATTACTCAAGTGGCAGCTGATCAAAATGTGCAGAGACAACAATCCTGGAAAACTATTTTATAGTCAAGCAATTTAAAATATGTTAATTATATACCAGCTAAGAGGTGAAGTAAGTCTCATGGTTACTAGAATTGCATGTAATCTGTCCACACTGTTTGGTCTACCCTGAAACCACAAAGCCTTCAGAAAAAAGAAATTCATGTGATTTAAGACAAACTTTAAAAAAAATTCTTCACTCTAAACAGCTTAGCTCTTCAAAACTATCCTTAATCCTCCTTGTCTCACAATTGAAATAACACTTATATAGACAGCTCTTTTAGAATTGAACAGAAACAGAACCAACACTGAAGTCATAAAGCACAACGCGGGGAGATAAAATGTTTAAAAAAAAAACACACGTTCACTCCCATCTGTACGTATACTTTTGAGATCACATTTTCATTTCAGATGAAGCTATTGGACCCATTTCCATTTTGATCTGTTTAGTTGTTTCTTTAGGTTATCTATCTTGATTTCCTCTTATTTTCTTTGGATGCATTATATACCATTCATTTTTTTTTTGTCTTTTCTTTTTTGGTACTGGGGATTGAACTCAGGACATTGCATTTGCTAGGCAAGCGCTTTGCCACTGAGCTACATCCCAGCCCTATACCAATCTTTAGAATGGATCAAACTGCTCCTACAGTTCAATGTGCCTTATTGCATGTGGGTACATTTCCATTCTTTAAAACAGCCTAAAAGGCCTGAACTCTGGGTACAGGTTCAGTAGGAGATGGCAAGAAAAGGATTATAAGGAAAAGCAAGGTTCTAACAACTGAACCCCTTCTTGTAAGACAGGACTTTCAAAGGAGCTATTTTTCATCATTCTTTTGTTTTGCAGAAACAACTTGTCTACTGATATATTTTCTCAGCAACTAGTATTATTTTCAAGATGCTCTTTTTACTTGCAAGTCAGATGGTACATTTTAAATCTTTTCCTCTTGTAAAATGCCACGGTAGAGAACATTATATAAATTCAGGGCATGCACAATGCTTTGCAAAATTTTATTGAATAAAAATAGATCTGAGAGTCATATAGTTAGTGTCTACACAACCCCATGACAACTTATGAGATACTCACTGTCCAGACAGGCAACTTCTTCTAGTTCCATTAAACCAATAATTCAGCATTAATACAAAACATTTAAATACTTTATTATATTGTTTTCACATTTGTTCTGGTGACTTACTTGCCTGGTCATAAAGCTCCAGAAACCTACTGATTCTTTCAGAATATCTCTTGCATTTCTGAGGAGCAATATTCTCTTCAAGCGATGTTCCCAACTTTCCAGGTTGGCTGGTGTGGCATGTCCACATGAATTGATTGTTAGGGAAATTCTAGTCTCACCTAAAGATGGAACATTTAGCAGAGAGCTTGGGAACTATTCTAGAACAATATTAAACACATGATGCCAAATCTGAGCTTTCTGGAATATGAAGTCTGTGTTAATGAAAGAAAATATTTGAAAATTTGAAATATTCTTTTGGACCAGTTAATGAGATGCACTGCCAGATATTGCATTGTATACACTTGAAGAGGTTTGATGATTTTTCTTTTTCTTGTCCACTTCAGCTCTCTTTAAGTGTTTCAAGTATGCACAGATTTACTTGGCATCTCAGAATGTAGCTTTTCCAGTACTGTCTGATGGTATGGACATGAAATGTGATTAGGGAATTTAAGAGCAAAGGAAATTGGCTGAAGGTCATTACCAATTAGATGAAAATTCAGATGAAACTAAAGGCTAGTGAACTCAAATAATGAATAATTGTCTAAAATTTTTAAAAAGACACTTGGAATGTAAGTTCAATGTGAATTTTCATTATACTAAACAAACGGCAATGTAGCTCACTACAGAAATATTAGTGTATTCAAGTTTATTGTGGCCCAATAGTCAAACTACTGAAGGAGCCTAGGTTTCCAACAGATGAATGGATAAAGACAATGTGTATATACATAATGGGTTTTTTAAAAACTGAGTCTTCAACTCAGGGCTTAGGTACCGTCCCTTAGCTTTTTTGCTCAAGGCTAGCATTCTACCGTTCTATCACTCTACCACAGCTCTACTTGGTGCTTAATTGGAGATAAAAGTCTTTCCTGTCCAGACTTTCTTGGCCCTGGCTTTGAACTGTGATCCTCACATTTCAGCCTCCTGAGTAGCTAAGCTTACAGGTGTGAGCCACTTCCAGCTTATACATAATGAAATTTTATTGGGTATCAAGAAGATGAAATCATGTCTTTTTGCTGAAAATGGATGGAACTTAAGATCAGGTGAAATAAGCCAGTCCCACAAAGGCAGGGGGTAAGCAAAAAAGATAATGAAAGTAAAGGAGGAGGTGAAAGAAAAGAGACAAGAAGGAAAAAGAAGAATAAGAGAAGGGGAAAACTCAATGTGCATTATGGACATGTGTGGAAATATCAAAATGAAACCCCTTATTGACATAAATAATACATACTAATACAAGATGCACTGGAGGAGATGCTAGAAGTATCAAATCTACCTCAACAGCTCAATATACATTTTTTTTATCATTATTCAACTTCCTAGTCTGAGGAGAAATGGGGAACAGGCTGAGGCTGAAGAGTTGTTACAGTAGTTTAAGCCATTACCAGTAGTAATCTCAATGGATCAGAGAAGTTCATGCCAAAATAAAGCGCATTAACTACCAGTCCTAGCATCCTCATATGCCTGAGAATGATGGTGGGGAGTTTACCATATTTCCTTATTTTTTATAGAAAATTACAGGTTAGCCATCTCCTGAGACTAGTATTTGCCTCAACCTAATGAGGTGAAATTAGGTTCTTTGCTTGCTTTTCTAATGGAATGACATAAAACACTCATTTTCCCTGGTTTAAAATTATATTGCAAATATTCCCTGTGAGTATGTAAGTGTATAACAACAATTTAATTGTTTTGAAAGGTAAAATGTAGAATAAACAACTATTCACAAAATTGGATTCTTTTCTTCTATGTTACTTTAATTACAGTCATTTTAACAGCTTCACCAATTGTTATTCTTAAAGGCAATATAATTGCATATAAATAATTTAGTCACGATGTGACCATATGGGTCCAGAAACATTTGGCTGGTTCTAGTGATCCCAGGCAGAATAAATGTTATTTACTATCAATTTGTATATATACATTTATTAATATTCATTGCTATAAAAATACTTCATAATCAAAGGTAAAACTATAGTTATATAAACCAATCCCATCAAAAGCAATTTCTACACCTGTAATGGACACAAACCATGGTATTATAGCTTAAATATTATAATACAACTACTGTCAGAAATTGGAAATGTGACAATCTTCAGTAATTTGGCCTAAACTACACATAAGAGTCTATAATTGTAGAATTTATATAAGTTTTTAATGTTTGTGAATGGTTATATCACTGTATTTACAAAACACTTTGCAAAATTAGAATGTGTTGTATCTCAGTCTGAAGTGCCTGGAGGTATCCAATCACATCAAAGCTGGAACTTTTAAATAAGATGTAGCAATCAAGTATATCCATAGAAAAATACAAAAACAAAATTGTGTACCCATTCTCTGAAAGAAACTCTTTAGGAGCTATGACTTGGAAAATGAAAATTAGTTCTGTTTAACTCCAAGAAAACTAAACCTAGAGCCTGGTGCCAGTGGCTCACACCTGTAATCCCAGCTACTTGGGAGGCTGAGATTTTAGCCAGCCCAGGCAGAAAAGTCTGTGAGACTCTTCAATTAACCACCAGAAAACCAGAAGTGGCATTGTGGCTCAAAGTACTAACCTTGAGCCATTAACCAAATATTACTAAGGAAACAACACAAAATACAAAGCAACAGATAAAATGGGAATTATGTATTTACAAAACACATATCTGAAAATAAACTGAACTCATCCATATCATTCATACATATGTATGTATACATAGATATTAAACTCAATAGTAAACAAAAGTAAATCATTTCTTTTAAAATGAGCAAATTAAGCATGTCTCCAAAGATATAAAAATGGCTAGAAAGTATATGAAAAAAATGCTCAATATCAGAGAAAGCCAAAGAAGAAAGAAAACCCCACAAAAATATGGTGATTGTTAGGTTGTACATGTAGAAACTAATGAATATGGGAAAATGTGTGGATAAACTAAAACTCCTATCTTCTGTCAGTGGGAAATGTAAGATGGCTTAATTGCAGTGGAAAACAGGGTGACGTTTTATCCAAAATGTAAAACTGTAACTACCATATGATCTGGCATGCCATTCCTACCTACTCACTAAAAGGAATAAAATTATAAAGTAGGGATACTGCAGCACTATACATATTATATAAAATACCCAATCAGTCTAAGTGTTTGGCCCATCAATACATGAATGTATAGAGAAAATATGTAACAAAGTATCATTCAGCCATTGAATATGAAGTCATATCATTTGCAGCAAAATTATAAGATTCCTTGTAAAGGTGTTCTGTAGCTACATCGCCACCATTTGAAGGGCATCCTCATTGCTTCCTCTTTTAAGCAAGTAGAAATAAAGCAGCTAGAGACATTCATGTGCACATTCATATATGGACATAAGTTTTCAGTTCTTTGGGGGAAATATGTTAAGCAGCATGATTCCTGAATACTAGGATAAGATGGTTTGGTTTTGTGAGATACTTCCAGACTGTATTCCAATGTGGACATACCATGATCTAGTCCCATGTGCAAAAATAAAAATTTTGCTTCACATCTTCACCCAAGTTTACTGTTGTCAATACTTTGTATTTTAGTATTTCTAGTAAGTCTATAGTGGTAATTCCTTTGTCTTTTGATTGCTACTTTCTTTTGTTAATTGATGTTGTACTATAAATTATTTAAGTATCAATTATTTGCTATATATCCAGCCTTATTGAACCTGTAGCTTAGTGTCTTTCATTATTCCTAGGATGTTTTCACCTATTATTTCTCTAATATTTCTTCCTTAGTTTTTCATTATGTCCCCCAAATCTCTTGTGTACTTTTTTTGTATATCTCTACCTTTTTGTTTCCTATGGCTCAGCCTGGATATTTTTATTCAGATACATACTCTTCTTTGTAATGCTCTATCCTTTTGAATTCATTATCCAGCTAAAATAATCTATGGATCCCTTCATCTTAAACATTCCTGTTAGTCTTATAATTTTCCACTTGACTTTGCCAGTTTCTAATTCTTTACCAAAAGTCATCCTTTGTTTAATAATCATTGAGCATATTAGCCATTGTTATTTTGAAATACCTGAATGATATCTCAACATGTGGGACTCATGGGTCTGCTATTGTTTGCTTTATCTATTAAATTTTCATTAAATTTCTCTTTTATTTTGTTGGTAGTGGGACTTGAACTCAAAGTCTGAGCACTGTCCCTGAGCGCACTTGCTCAGGAATGACATTCTACCACTTTGAGCCAGTGTCACTTCTGGTTATCAGGTTGTTAGTTGAAGATAAGAGTCTCACACACTTTCCTGCCTGGGTTGTCTTTGAATTGCAATACTCAGGTCTCAGCCTCCTGAGTAGCTAGGATTACAAGCATGAGCCATTGGTGCATGGCATTCTTATTTTTAAATTGAACATTTTATACTTAAAAATAGATAATTTGAGGGTTTGAGTGATGTAAACTTCCTCCAAAGTACTTTCATTTTTATTTTGCCTTTGATCGTGAAATCCTGAAGAATTAGAAATCTCAAAATAATCAGGAAATGATTATTTAAATGAGCACTGGAACCTTCCATCATATACTTACTGTAGCATAGAATTTAGTTCTTTAGAATTCTAACAGAAACCTAGGAATATGTTGGGATTTTTCTTTCTTGGTTGTTTCTTCCTTATCAGGGTTTGAACTCAAGGCCTAATGTCTCACTTGATACTCTACCACATAAGCCATACCTCCAGTAAGACGTCTTGCTAGTTAGTGGGAGATGGAGTCTTGAGGACTTTTCTGCCTTTGAATCTTGGTCCTCCTGGTGTTGGTAGCTAAGATTACAAGCCTGAGCCATCAGTGTCTAACCTTTTTGATGATCTGGTTTCCTTTGTGTGCCAATACTAGGGCTTGAACTAAGGGGCCTCATGCTCTCACATAGCCTTTTTGCTGAAGGCTGGTACTCTACCAGTTGAATTACATCTCAAATTCTGGCTTTTTGCTGATTAATTGGTGATGAGTCTTTTGGATTTGTCTACCCAGGCTGGCTTCAAAATGAGATCCTCAGATCTCAGCCTCCTGAGTAGCTAGAATTACTGGTGTGAGCCACTGGCACCCAGCCAGTGATTCTCCAGGTGTCTTAAACACAAATTTTTGTCTCTGTTCCCTGTGAATCTCTTGAAAACTCTGTGCTGCTTAGTCTCTATCACCTACTACTTTTGAAATTACCAAATGCCGTTAGGGGTACAGAGCATCATAAAACACCAGGATCAGTTTTCTGCCATGTCCTCTATACAAGCTTTTAGTGCCTCTAGTCCATGTAGCTTCACAGCTCTTTTATGCTTTCATATTTTCTAGTTGTTCTCAGTGAGACTTGTTACTTGAGCAGAAACGGAACTCCTAACTCTATGAATGATAGACAGAAGTTTAAACTACATTTATTAAATCTTTCCCAAATACTGAATGCTAAAGAAAAGGCTCAGACATGGCTTGTTTTATATAATCTTCCTACAAACTCTCAGGGCATGCATCTTCATTGTGCACACAAAGGTAAAGAAATTGCTTAAGAATCTGTAAGAAGCAGTTTCATATATGAAATTTCATTCATTTAACTCTTTATCCCAATTGCTTGTACTAGAAATCATCAATTATTTTAGTGATAAATAAAGCAAGGTTACATACTGGACAATGCAGCTCTAGTCAGAGATGCTGGAACTTTCCCTAAAGCCTAATATTCTGGTTGAGTAGAAGTTGAGCTTTTCCATTTTTAATACAACTTAGTTCTTTCTTTGCTTGGTTTAAATTTTTTTAATGATGAGGATCAAACTCAAGGCCTTGTGACTGGTAAACTAGTACCTTACTACTGAACTATACCCGTCTTTTTGTCTGATTTTTTAAAATTAATTTCCATATATGCTAAAAAAGTGTGATGAATCAGAATAATATAAATATAAACTTTGTATTTTCTGTTCCATTATAGCCTTTTAAAAGACATTCTCGAACTCTCTCCATATATATTCCATTTTACTTCTCCAAAATTTAAAGCATTTTGTTAAACTTTTTTTAAATGTTCAATTGAATGTATCTTGTTCATAAAAACTAGAGTTCTTTTTTTTGTTTGTAAATACTAGAGTCCTTTAAAGGAGTAGTAAATACAAATACCAAATATACATACTACGATATTCATAGCTACTGTATTCATAATGGGCAAAAACTGAAAAGAATTCCAAATCTAATAAAAATGTATAAAATATACCTTATTTCTAAATAGAACTAGTGTCATATACAACAATATAAATAAATTTCACAGTCATAATGTTGACTAAAGTAATAAAAACAAATTATTTACTACATTATTACACTGATGTAAATTTTGAAAAGAGGCAGGGTCAATTTATGGGAGACAGATTTCAAGAATATTGATAACACTGGACAAAGTATGTTGGGTGGGAATTAGGTTGCTGGGATGCTGGACATATTCATTATTTTATTCTGAATTATGAGTCAGTGATGGATAAAAAGATAAATTTCATTTTGTCTGGTGGCTCATACCTAGAACCCTAGCAACTCTGAAGGCTGATATCTGAGGGTTGTGGTTCAAAGCTAGCCTGGCCAGGAAGGACTGTGAAACTCTTATCTCTAATGAACTTCCAAAAAGCAAGAAGAGTTTTGGCCCAAGCAGTAAAGCACTAGCCTTGAGCAAAAACAACCTCAAGTACAGTGCCCTGAGTTCAAGCCCCAGGACTGACACAAAAAGGCAAATATTAAAGGAGCAATATATGAGCTCTAGATCAGAGTTGGCACCCTAACTCGGTAAAGGGCTAGAGAGTGAATATTTTTGACTTCATAAAGCATAGGATCCTGCTCACAGCTACTCACTTCTGACATGTCAAGTCCACTACCAGTCATAGAGGATACAGGAACTAATAAGCAAGATATGTTTCAACACAACTTTGTGCATAGACTTGAAGCTTCAAATTTCATGTAACTTCTGGAAATTATTCTTCCACTCTGGACTTTGTTAATTATTTTAAAAATAGAAAATCTACACATGGTATATACAAAAACAAGCAGTGGTTCACATTCATTCCGTACTTTGTGATTTGCCATGTCTGCTCTAGATGTATGTATGTTTGTGTAAATGTATATGGAATGTATATATGCATATGGGCTTGGAAATGCCAACAGTTCTAGAAAACTTGGAGACTGAAATAGAACTGACATTCACAGGTAGAAGATTGATTTCAGGCTTTCTACAATTTCAGGGTGAGCTAAAAAGAGCCAATGTAATATAGTGATTGGTGACAGTGGTCAGGAACAGGAATGTATATTGTTATTTTCACACTATGATTTACTGTGAAAGTAAATACGGCTCTACAATTGTTATCATTAGACCACTGTAAAGCATTTAACAGTTTCTTCTTGCTGTGCTCTTTATTTACCTGAAAGTTTTACTACACACAGAGGTGACACCAGTCATTTGGGATTTGAGGGAGATGGCACTAAGTGCAGACAGCTTGTGTGTGAATATCTCAAATGAACTCCCCCTCACCAGTCCATCTCCACAGCACATTTCTTTTATGAACATGTTTTTCTGTGGCTTGGATGTATTCGCAGAAGTGGTGATAATAAGATTTGGCACTTATATGGTGTTTTCTCCTTTAAAAGTGCTTCTCTTTAAAAGGAATCTAAAGTGTACATTTTAACTCCATCTTCCTCTCATAACAGTAGGATCTACAATTTTCAGTAACTCTAGAGAATAGCTGTGCTGTTTGTGAAAACATGTACTGAGCAGTCAGAAAATTCTAGCTATGTCCAGTATTTCTCCTTCAAAAGGAATGGAATTCCCCCTATTTGATTCTGTTCATTTTAATGTGTATTCTTTCATTATACAAAATAGAATAAATTGCACTCTCCTCCAATTATATAAATGAAAGTTTAATCACCAAACCCAGTAATCTCTTTGTAGAATTCAGCTTATTCGAATAGTTATATTAATAAATAGATTCGGAAAACTTTCATTTTTTCTTTCCATTTTTCATCTCCATAACTATTTTTCATGTTGCTGAAATTTATTTAGTTTGTATATACTAAATACTGGTGGAATAAGAAAGAATTGAACAAGAGTTCCTGGCAGCATGAGAAAAAGTACTTGGGAGAGTACACCCTGTCTTTGACCTTTGTAGCTGCTCTTTCTGATAATTCACTCTAAGCACATGGGTTCCTACTTCTCATGACAACATCTGTTCCCAGAATTGCCTGTTCTGTTAGTCCTAGACTCAAAGGGCCACGAGAGCCTTGCTGTTTGGCCTGATGAAAGAATTTTAGATGTACGTGTAAAAAGGAATTATAACTAAGGAGACGGGGACCTTTGAGGATCAAGGTTTGAGACCATCCCTGGGCAGAGAAGTTGGAGACTCCACCTGCAATTAACCAACAACCTGTGCTGGAGGCATGGCTCAAGCTGTAGAGTGCCAGCTGAGGAAGCAAGTTGAATCGGCCTGGGTGCCCATTCAAGCTATGGTATGAACACAAAGAATAAAACAAGGATTATGTAACTGGTTTGAACAATTGCATGAAAGTTATGTGTGTATATTAGCAACTGTCTGATTCAATTTAATGCTACCCCCAGACAATAAATAACTTCAGTTGAAATAGAGGGGAGAAGGCAATAAAGATAATGTGTAGCCTCTCTTGCAAAATTCAAACACATATAGGCAGTGAGTTTTTCTGTTTTTACTAAGTAACCAGAGTTTACATTTTGCTGTACCACTGCTAATTTCATCAGTTGCTATTTAAAATTCTTGAAATCAGACTACTTAAAACTTTCAATGTATGTCTACTCTCATGCTTCAAGCTCAGGAAGCTTCTTGCATCAAAAAAAGCTGATTTTCCCCCAATAGACAGAGTCTATTTTTCATTAAGCTTAGCAGAATACCCAAGCCAGCGAATAGAGCATCCAAAAGGATAATAACTGTGAGGTGTTCTCTTTGTGGGACTACATCAATTCAAGCAGGAAAATCGATGCACCTGGGGGAGAGCACAATACTATTCCAGCATCATTAATGCTCACAAGGCAACAAAAATCACAAGGAGAAAAACTCACTCATCTTTGGCCATGCAGAGAAACAAGGAAGGAGGCTAAGCTCTCCCTCAGCCATTTACAAGGGAATAACCATGTGCAATGCTTCCTGCATTTAGTTTTAGTAACTCCAGACAATAACATGAAAACCACCTATTTAAAGTATCCTGGGCTCTGGAAAGGCTTCACCATCATTGTTTATCACACTTACTTGAGAAGGCAGGCTAGGTAGTGATGTTTTCTTGGCTTTCTTTGGTGCATTTATTTTTTCTTATCTTTAATTGTACAAAGGGGTTGCTGTTTAATAAAGAGGTTTATGAATACAAAATAATCTTGATCAATGTCACCCTTTTCAACATTTGCACTCATCCCTCCCCTACCCATCCCTCCCTCACACTTCTTAATTTTGTAGGGAATACATTGGATTCGTGACTGCATTCTCCTCCTCTTCTCTTCATTTTCTTGGCTTTCTTAATAACAATGTTTGGGAGCTAGGGAGCTTGGGAAAGAGAAAGCTGTGTCATTGAAGCCAGAAATAGACTTGGTTCAAGTGAAGAGTTTTACTCAGCTGCCTTGTTCAGTGAACTATGCAATTTCTGTTACACAAATCCTCAGACTTTGAAGGTCTCCCTATCCTTACCATTACTAAAAGAATCTGCTTTGAAGGCAAATAATCCCTGGCTGAACTTCCCCATGTTCAATGAAAACACCAAAAGGAGCTCAGAAAAATGATACTCTTCCTCTCAGAAACATACCAAGTCATCTTGGATAAATGGATAAATTTTTTTTCTATTTTTCTAGTATAAATGTTTTTCTGTTGCCTCTTTTTTTAATTGAGTAGCAAACAGAGACAAGATTTGTGGCTTAAAGCTGGTCTGTAGATACACTATGTATCAGCTGGGCTAAAATGGACTCTAGGCAAATAGGTGTCAGTCTCCAGGTTTGATTTGGGATGTGTTCTCATATCTCCACCTTCTCCTTGAGCCAAAGAACCCAGAATAGCCTGTGCTCAGGAATACAAGCAGTGAAACAGATGTGTACACAAGAGTAAAGCGTGTGTTTCTATTATAGCTGTGACCAAGTCATAAGTGAAAACATGTCACATTCCCAAATCCCAAGTGGAGAGCTAGGAAACACACTCACCCAACTATGGAGGCAGTCAAGTATTATAAGCAGCATCCCTGCCTGCCAAATGATAGGAGTACTCTCTTTATACAAAATTGCTGTTATAATAGGTAAAATTTCTCTTTGGCCCTTGATCACCTCATTAGACAGATTCCATTTATCAAAGTTGATGGGGACTGATAGTTTTCATGGACAATCATCCAATTCAACTGAGTTCAAAGAAATGGAAGATTATCTTCTGTAATTCCTAAGAGACCTAGTGCTGCTCACTACTTGTGACTATCTCAATTAACTTTAAATTAATTGTAATGAGATAAAGTTTAAAAGGTTTTTTCTTCTGTCATACTAGCTTCTTTTAAAGTATTCAACAGTCTTTCTGGGTAGAGCAACTAGACAAGAGGAAGAAATAAAGGGCATTGAAATTATAAAAGAAAAAGTTAAATTGTCCCTTATTTGTAGATGGCATGATCTTAAATATAGAACATTGAAAAGATAACAAATAAACAATTATTAGAACTAGCAAATGAATTCATTCATGACACAAAATCAACTTACAAAAATCATTAGCATCTCCACATACTAACAACAAACTATCTTAAAAAGAAGTAAAGAAAATAATCCCACTTACAATAGCTATTAAAAATAAATTTAAGGAGATGAAAGCGCTCTATATTGAAAACTCTAAACCACTCATGAAAGAAATTGAAAAAAATCTACAAATAAGTATAAAGACGTCCATGTTAATTACTTGGAAGGATTAATATTGTTAATATGTTTATTCCACGCAAAATGAGTTACAGATTTTTTTTTTTTCCGGCCAGTCCTGGGCCTTGGACTCAGGGCCTGAACACTGTCCCTGGCTTCTTTTTGCTCAAAGCTAGCACTCTGCCACTTGAGCCACAGCGCCGCTTCTGGCCATTTTCTGTATATGTGGTGCTGGGGAATCGAACCCAGGGCTTCTTGTATAAGAGGCAAGCACTCTTGCCACTAGGCCATATTCCCAGCCCCTGAGTTACAGTTTTAATACTATTCTTATCAAAATACCAATGATATTCTTCATAGAAGAGAGGCAATCCTCAAATTTATATGGATGCCCAGTGTGATGCTCAAAGCTATAATCCTAGCTACTTGGGAGACAGAGATAAGGGAATATGGTTTAAGGCTAGCCCAGGCATAAGATTTCATAGGACTCCATATCAACCAATGGCTGGGGGGTGGTAGCTTGTGTCATTATCCCCACTACAGAGGAAGTACCATATTTGGGCATAGTAGTGCAATGCCTGTCATCTCCAGTGACCCAGGGAAGCACACTTAGGAAGGTTGCATCCCAGGATGGCAGGGCATAAAGTAAGGCCTAACCTCAAAAATAACCAATGGCAGGAGTGGTACTCAGTAGACACCATGTTGAAAATGAACTATACAACTTGTGGGCAGGGATGGGAGGGAGAAACAGAGAGGGTGAGTGTCCATAAAGAAATGTATTCATTATCTGACTTTTGAATTTGTTACCCCTCTGTATATTACCATTTTCTTAACAATAAAAATAACTAATGGTAAAAATATAAGAGGAGATGTGCCTTAAGTGGTAAGATACCTAAAGTGGTAGGATACTCAGTTACAGTTAGCCTGGAGCAAGAAGTTCTGAGATTTAATTGTAACGTAGAGTATAGACAAAACTAATGGGCTGTGCAATTCAGAAATGTGTTTCATATTTTCCACATAAATAAATGTCAAACATTTATCTGGATTCAAACATTATACAATGTAAGCATACATTGAAATATGCATTAACCCATTACTGTGTATAATTGCCTTGTGCCAGTCCTGGGGTTTGAACTCAGGACCTGGGCACTACCCATGAGCTCATTTTCTCAAAGTTAGGGCTCTGTCACTTGAGCCACAGCTCCACTTCCAGCTTTTTGATAGTTTAGAAGCAATAAGAGTCTCACAGACTTTCCTGCCCTGGCTGGCTTTAAACCATCAGCCTCAGATCTCAGCCTATGAGTAGCTAAGATTACAAGCTTGAGCCACCATGCCCGGTCCCATAATAATTTTTGCATTTTTTTAGATACCAATTCAAATGCATTTAATATTTAAAAATCTACAACATTCCTGGGGAGGAAAGGAGGGAGAAAAATGAGGAAGGAGGTAACAGGTATGACAAGAAATGTATATGTATTCACAACCTTAAGTATGTAACTGTAACCTCTCTGTACATCATCTTGACAATAAAAAAAATTCCTAAGAAAAATACGCATTTCTGGCCGTTGCTGAAGGAATTGAACCAAAGGAGCAAAGTAGCATGTTCATGAATTTGAAGAATGAATGTTAGTGAGATGCCCATTTTCTCTAAATGTAGCTATAGCTGTAACATGCTCAATGAAAATTTTATTTGTAGGCATCCACTCATAAGCACACAAAACTATATACATAGAACAATTCATTAAAGAATTTTCATACTAATACTTTCATGATAACCCAATTCAAGAAGAACCCAAATGAGAATAGATAATGGAAATCTTGATGTTTTGTAGTATACTAATTCAGCAAGATACAAAGAACAAGTTACTGAAACACACATAGATGCATATAAAACTAACAATGGTACAAAGAAACAAAGAAGCAAAAAGATGAAAACACAAACACAAAACAGTTCACATTCTATTGAAATCCAAAGACAGACGATCCTAGCTTTGAGTGACCTGCTGCATTGATCCGAAGAATCTGAATACATGAGGCTTATATGAGGAAAAAAATATGATTTATTAACACAAGCTTATATAATACAAACTTCTATAAAAATTTAAGAGGAGCATTTCTATGCACCTTCAATTGTATCTGAGTTGTGGTACTATTTTATCTGCAGTTATTGTAAGAATAATTGGAGTGAAGCACCAATTTAGATTTTATAAAATCATCTTGACTTCAACCTCAGTAAAAATGTACCTGAAACCAATGTTAGAAAGACACAGAATCCATTAAGTCTTTTAAATAATTCCTACTGGAAATAAGTGTGCCATATTTGCTAAATCCACTTAACATCTTTCAAACTCAACTTGGTGTGAAAACACTTTGTAAAAGGGTTGTTAGTATTGCAAATGTGGAGATGTCTAGTGAGCCAGAATAAACAAAATAGTGGTGCAAGTAAGACTTTTTAATTGAGATATAATTTACATGCCATAAAAATTCATCATTTAGGGTATAGAATTAATTAAGCATTAGTATGTTTACAAGGTTATGCAACCATCACCACTATATGATTCCACAGCAGTTTTATTACCCCAAAGAAGAAAGACCATAGTTGTAGTCATTTCCCATGCCCTCTTCCCCTAGCCCATGAAAACTATTCATGTTCTTTCTGTCTTCATGAATTTATCTCTTCAAACATTTCATGAAAATGCAATCATACAACCCTCTAATCATAGGACCCTCTATGTGTGGAGTCTTTGCTTTGTTTCTTTTTTTCTTTCTCTTTCTTTCTTTCTTTCTTTCTTTCTTTCTTTCTTTCTTTCTTTCTTTCTTTCTTTCTTCTTTCTTTCCTTCTTTTCTTTCCTTCCTTCCTTCCTTCCTTTCCTTCCTTCCTTCCTTCCTTCCTTCCTTCCTTCCTTCCTTTCTTTCTTTCTTTCTTTCTTTCTTTCCTTCCTTCCTTCCTTCCTTCTTTCTTTCTTTCTTTCTTCTTTCTTTCCTTCTTTTCTTTCTTCTTTCTTTCCTTCCTTTCTTTCTTTCCTTCCTTCCTTCTTTCTTTCTTTCTTTCTTTCTTTCTTTCTCTCTTTCTCTCTCTTTCTTTCTCTCTTTCTCTCTTTCTCTCTTTCTCTCTTTCTCTCTTTCTCTCTTTCTCTCTTTCTCTCTTTCTCTCTTTCTCTCTTTCTCTCTTTCTTCTTTCTTTCTTTCTTTCTTTCTTTCTTTCTGGTTAGTTGTGACACGAACTCAGGGGGCACTGTCCCTGAGCTTTTGTGCTCAAGCGCTTAGATACTTTGAGCCAAAAAATCTACTTCCAGTTTTTTGGTGGGTAATTGGGGAAAAAAAGTCTCACATACTTTCCTGTCTGGGGTGGCTTTGGACAAGGATCCTCAGCCTTCTAAATTGCTAGGATTACAGGTGTGAGCTACCAGCACCCAGCTGTAGAGTCTTACTTAGTATGCTTTCAAGGTATATCATCTAATGCTATTTATCAATACTTATCTTTGTAGATTTCCCATTGCTATAACACAGTGGTAAAAACTGGATAATCTATAAAGAAAAGGAGTTTGCAGTAATTTTGATTCTAGAGGTTGAAAATCCCAGGAGCACAGCACTGGTATCTGTTCGGCTTCTGGTTAGAGCTGTGCTCTATATTGTGTCATGGTAGAAAGTGGGAGGGAAAGCAGGTCCATATGGATGAGAGAGATGCTTCTGTGGTTTGAATATGATTTCTTTCACTCAAACAAATGTGAAACTTTAATTTCTGAGTGCAGTAATATTGGTAGGTAGGGCATAAAGGGAAGTGTTTGGGTGATGAGGGCAGAACCCATATGAATAGCTTTATGGTTTTCTTGTGAGTTAGGCACTGTGGGAGTTTTATTCTCTTACCAAAATCACTGTTCATTGTACCAATTTCTGGAAGGAGTGCTGAAGTTTCAGTTGTAACTATTGATGTGTATATTTCTCTTTTTAGTACCATATTTGTTTACTTCATATATTAGGTGGTGCTGTTGTTTTGTGCATAAACACTTAGAATTGACTTAGCTTCTTTGTTTACTGATCTTTTATCATCATGTAATGCTCCTGCTGTGGTATGAATATGGTTTAAGCATTTGTATTCTGGAGTCCTGGTTCCCTCAGTGGCAGTGTTGAGAGCGGGAGGTGGTACTACTCCTCACATAACATTTCTAGGTGCTTTGTAGAAGAGGACTTTTATGGCTATCTAATATGTCAGAAAGATGCAGTATTCTTAAATGTAAGCATATTTTAAGTTATAGATGTAATAATAATTTATAAATTAATGGATAGATTTATTTTCCCTGTCATTTTTTTCTTGTTTTATTCCCATAACAGACTGTTAGAAATGCATATACAAATCTTACTTTTGTTCATCATGGCTAATTCTACCGGTGATCTCTTGTTAATAAGGAAATCAATAATTGACTAAATATATTGTTTTCTTTTTCCAGTGGAATTATCTGAGATGAACTGTTGGCTGTTTTATATTTATATATTTCAAGTTGGGGAAAATAATTTTTTGAAACAATGTGCTGGTTATGGTAAGTAAAATATTGGAGTCAAAGCAAATGTCCCAAGAAAAACCTTTATGGAAGTTCTGCTGCTTCAAGTTCCTTTCTCAAGCTGACTTTCAAACGAAAGTATAGATGACTTCAGAGAAACTAAGACCACTCTACCTAAAGAAGAACAAAGTCTTCAAGATAAGTTTCATTCATCTTATGTCAAACTGACCGATCAGAAAAGGAAATGGAGCTTAAAAGACTCTCATTCTGAAAATTCTAAAGAAATTGGCTTTAATCCTTTACTGTATACCTCAACTTCGATTATATTCATGAAAATTCATAACAAGGCTTAGAAGTGGTAAAAAGCAAACCTTATTCAAGTAGAAAAGTGGTAGTTTTATTTTTAAAGCCCCAGGATGACCAAAAATTTGCAGTTTGTCAAAGTAGCCAGGTATTTTTAGAATTGCTATTTCAATGCTACCCAGAAAAAATAAACATTTTAAACTTGAAAATGGGAAAGCATTGGATGTCAGTCAAGAATAGAACCAGGAATGAAGACATCACTAGGTATTCACCAGTGTTGGCAGTTCTTAACATTTCAACTAAAGTTATTTATCTTCAGATATCGTAGACAAATAGAGTTAGGAAGTTATCCAGAAGAAAAAAATGAGAATTCAATTAAGCATTTGATCCAATGTCCCAGTTTTATCCTAAATCATCCATTGTAGCTTTATACAAGAGATTCCTATATGCCAAATCAGTGAACTAATATTAGCAGCTAAACAAAGCTGGTGATAGTCTGCACATTCTGATCATCAACACTAGATATTAATTTTTGGTAAAGTGTTCTCATTCTGTCATCTTATTAACTATTGCTAACAAGAGAAACTGACTGGCCAAAGATCACTTGTAGCTAGGGATGGTTTACACAGCTTCACTAAAAACAACTATGTGTGTCTGTGGTCTGTGTGTGTATCTGTGTATACACTCGTACATATACATATATATGTATATCCAAACAAAAAGAATTTCTGGGGTTGGAGGCATGGCTCAGATGTTAGAGCACTACCCAATGAGTAAAAGTAGCGGGTACTCAGTTCAAGTCTTGGTTTCCAACCTAAAAGGAAATAAGAAAAGAAATAAAAAGAATTTCTGAAATAAATTGTGTTATACTTGTAAGATAAAACGCAATCATTAACTGTATGTATGTATATATATATATATATATATATATATATATATATACATATATCCAAAGAATGAGGAAATTTGCTTTTACAATTTTTTTGCAAAGAAGCAGACAATTAAATTAGAACTATGGGATGATATCAATTAGGTGAAATATGCTTTGGAAAAAAAGTACAGAAAAAGTCGAATGCTGGCAGCTCATGTCTGGAATTCTAGCTACTCAAGAACCTGAGATCATAGGGGCTGGGAATGTGGCTTAGCAATAGAGTGCTTGCCTAGCATGCATGAAGCCCTGGGTTCAATTCCTCAGCACCACATAAACAGAACAAAATGGGAAGTGGTGCTATAGCTCAAGAGGTAGAGTGCTAGCCTTGAGCAAAAAGAAGCCAGGGACAGTGCTCAGACCCTGCATCCAAGCCCCAGGACTGGCCAAAAATAGAGAGAGAGAGAGAGAGAGAGAGAGAGAGAGAGAGAGAGAGAGAGAGAGAGAGAGAGAGAGAGAGAGAGCCTGAGATCTGAGGATAGAGGTTCAAAGTCAGCCCAGGCAGGAAATTCCATAAGACTCTTATAAAAAAATTTAACTGAATTTTTACCGATTTGCTTTGTGCCCTAAAATATGATCTGTTTTGGAGAATGTTCCATGTGCTGCCAAGAAGAATGTGTATTTTGGTGTTGCTGGATGGAATATTCTGTAGATGTTGGTTAAGTCTAGATGGTCTATGCAGTTGTTTAGTTCTGAGGTTTCTTTGCTCAGTTTTTGGCATGTTGATCTTTCCAGAGGTGACAGTGGTGTGTTGAAGTCTCCAACAATCAATGTGTTTGGATCTATGAGAGTTTTAAAGTCACTAGTGTTTGTTTGATGAAGTTGGGAGCTCCTGTATTTGGTGTGTAGATGTTTAGGATGGTTATGTCCTCCTGTAGGAGAGATCCCTTCATTAGTATGTAGTAACCTTCTTTATCTCTTCTTACTGTTTTTAATTTGAAGTCAATTTTATCTGATACTAAGATTGCAACTCTGGCCTGATTATGGGGGCTGTTTGCTTGATAGATATTATTCCAGATGTGTCTTTGGAGGCAGCAGAAAAATGGATCTTGTTTTTTGATCCAACTTTTCAATCTATGTCATTAAATTGGAGAGTTAAGTTTGTTAATATTGAGAGTTAGAATTGAGAGGTGATTGTTCCTTTCATTATGTCTATCTTTATAGGGGCTGTATCTTCCCCTTTTTTTACTATAATAACCTGGATTTCTATTTAGGGATCCTTTCTGTGTCTAAATCATGATCAAGTGGATCAACAAAATGTGGTACATATACAAAATGGAATTCTATGCCTGTATCAGAAAGAATGATACTGCCCCATTGGTAAGGAAATGGAAGGACTTAGAAAAAAATCATACTAAGTGAAGTGAGCCAGACCCCAAAAAACATGAACACTATGGTCTCCCTCATAGGGAATAATTAGTACATTTCTAGCATAGACATAGCAAAAGATCACAATAGCTTTGCCCGTTTGAACACACAAGATAATGCTAAGTGAAATTAACTCCATGTTATGGAAATAAGTTGTATATCATTGTTGTAGTTAATTTCAACATGCCTTGTGAAACTGTACTTTTTTTCTCTCATATTCCCTTCCTGTGGTTTACTCCTGGTATTACTGTAACTGATCTTAATACCCCAGATACTGTATATACATGTATGGGAACTAGAGAAGGGAAAGGGAATCCCAAAACCTAAAGTCAAAGGACAAAAAGACTAACCAATGCAATAGCAATACTCACAAAACCAATTGGTATTAAACAACTGTACAACTCCTGGGGGCAGAGGGAACTGGGGAGGGGGAAGACAGGGAAAAATGAAGGAGGAAATACAAGTTGGATAAGAAATGTGCTTCCCTTACATATGAAACGGTAACCCCTCTATACATCACTTTGACAATAAAGAAGAAAAAAACTGAGAAAAAATGTAATTACTAATAACTTGGAAGTGGAACTATGTCTCAAGTGGTAGTGTTCCAGCCTTGAGTAGAAAAGCTAAGCAACATGATCCAGGCCCTGATTTCAAGCCCTGGTATCAGCACGAAATAAAAACAAAGTGAAGAAAGAAATGGAACAAAATGTTACTGCTTGCCTATAGGTGGTACAATTATGAAATAAAAACAAAGTGAAGAAAGAAATGGAACAAAATGTTACTGCTTGCTTATAGGTGGTACAATTATGAAATAAAAACAAAGTGAAGAAAGAAATGGAACAAAATGTTACTGCTTGCTTATAAGTGGTACAATTATAGACACATTTTTCTTTTCATACTCATTTTCTGTTACTATATTGCATATGTAACTTGATTTACTATTCAGAACATTTCTAGAAAGCTTTTCTAATCTAAGGACACTTTTATGTACTATGGGATGATGGGACACCTCCTTATTAAATGGCTCTGCTTTGTGACACTTGACAAAGGGAAACAGGGTTGTAATAAATGGGTAGTTTAGTTCCAATAGGCTAATCTGGTTAGCCTCTTATCAACAATACCTCCTTCTTCTGACAGTATCACATCTAGATAAAACAAACAGATAATATCAACTGTCTTAACTTGTAAGCACCTGACCCAACCTATGAACTTGGTCCTATTAATGAAAAATGATCACTGAAATATTGCAAAAGATAATTTATAAAGCCAAGTGCTGGTGACTCACGCCTGTAATCCTAGCTCTAGGTAGACATAGATCTGATGTATCCATGCTGTTTGGAGCCATAAGATCCTTATGAGAAGAAATCTAGGTCTATATACGATACTGATAATTATTAAATTACAAATTCTGAGCAAAAAAAATCTTTTCAAAATATTTCCAACTATAGTCTCTCTAGTTGAATGCTAGAGGAAGTCAAAATATTTTTCATAATAACTCTTCAGATCTTCATTATTTTTATGGCTTCCCACAGGATAGCAATTTTCTAGCCACTCATCCTTACATATTCAAAGGGTTTCAAATTTCAAGCTGCCATACATTTACAACAATCTTCCAAAAGCATACCAGGACGCTCCTTACTTGAATGTACAAATTGTAGCTTTGCTGTAGATATTCAGACTCAACCATGGACATCAACATGTTACCAAGTAGTGGAAAATATATTTGTAATGTTTTCCATTAATTTTGGCCCAGGCAAGCACGAATGGAGAAGTTATGTAGCATAGTCATGAATAAGAAAGTTTTATTATGTTTTGAGATATCTTAAATAAATCTATTCAGAACATAAGGTTGAACCAGATTTCTCCAGGGAAATCCTGCAGAAAATGAATTTATTTTACATTCAAGCCCCAAGGACAGAAATTCATAAAACTGAAAACTGGATATTGTCTTTGGCTCCTTAGGCAACTTCAGTTAGAAATGTAAAAAGGAAACATTGGACCTTCACCATTACTAAGCAATCTAATATGCTTTATCTCTTGGCTGATTTGAATTGGAGAAATAGTGCATTTCTCCAGATGATTGAATAACTCTGTGATCCCAAATTTTCTTCTATTGAAATACCTAAGTTGAAGAATCTCTCTGGAAAAGAATGGCACCAAATATTGTCTCTGCTGCTTACTAGCTATATTGAGCAGGTAGCTTCACACATCCAAGTCTCAGTTTCTTCATCTGTGAATTTGCCACAATAATATCTATTTCATCATTAGTCAGAGGATTTTATAAATAACCCCATACATTAAAGACACATTTGTCAGTGACAATAGTAGTAAAGAGTGTCACTGTTTTTCATTTCCAAGTGTGTAAAGGAAGAAATGCATGTTAAATGTAATAGGAAAATAATGGAGATGATTTCAGGGAACAGTTTCCAGCAATCAGTAAACAATGTGATTGCATCACAGTCCAGAAATTTGCTTTGAAAATCCTAGTATCTCCTCCTCTGTCTCATGGTTTTTCCTTATCAAATAATTCAAGCCATCTTTCCCATATTCTACTTCACAGTTCCCAAGCAGCATCCTACAGTAGAGTATCAGAGTGAAAGTCATAGTTTGGTTTCCATTTATTTACCAAACGAAATTTAAGTTCAGTTGGTTGAACTCCATTCTTAGCCTGCACCATTCACTTGTCTTATAGTGTAGACTGACTGAACCACATCACCCCCAGAAGATATACTTCGGGTCCCCTTCAGGTGCCAAACAGATGACATTTGAAGGACTGATGACACCGATTTATGGAGACTTCAAATTATCCGCTTATTCCATACCAAAGGATCTTTCTACAACCATCCTAAATCCTGATGGGTAAAAGGACAGGTACAAAAGGGGAAAAATTCCTTGCCCACATCATGAAACAAGAAAATATTCAGGCTATTTCATCTAAAGTAAGTCAATCTGCTTTCTTGATTCACTTTGGAAATTGCCAGGATTACTAAAGAAATAACAGCCAATTGTGCCTCAGCAAAATAATTAACAAGAAAAGCTCTAAAATTTTCAGGGAATCTTTCTGTCAACAAGTGTGGGAGAAATTACTCATGTAGGAGAAGGAGTTAGAGATAATACTTCTACTTGAGGCTTTCATATGTGTCATATGAATAATTCCCTAAATGAGTAATTTTGAATACTCATCTCAGAAGGACATCAAACGTCTCACTAGAATACATAATCTTGACAAATAGCAAATGTTTGCGTGTATTAACATTTTTCTCCCTAGATACATCAACTAAGAGGCATTGCAGAGACACAGACAATGGTAGACAAAAGCAGATGAACCCAGAATAACTGAGTGCATACAGTAAGCTCAAGCTCGCTCTCTTGTTTATTGGACTATTCTTCTTTAGAGAAAGCCACAGTTGCTTTCTTACCATTGTTTCTTCCCTATCCTTGAGGCAGTGGCTATTTGATCCATGATCATGGTCTGTCAATCATGTGAGTCTACAGCTGTCTCTCCCAAACAACATTGACAACACAGTATGCAGTACAGCTTGGGTACTTTGTTCAGAGAAGTAGAATAAGGCTTATTGGAGTCAACTTTTCCCTATTTATGATGAGACTGAGATCTTTGGAAATATCTAGGAACCAGTATGGTAGTCCTCTTTGATCATTAATCTCTCCAGCCTTTCCATTATTATCATGAGGACAGTTGGGAAAAGCTACAAATCCTTGCACAATTCCAATGTTACATTTCATAACAGGCAAACTCTTTTGCCATGAAGACATTTCATCAGCCTTTCTGTAGTCTAAGAAGTCCAATGTTCAGAGTTTCTGTTTGAGTCAGTGTCTTTCATTGAAATCTCCTGGTGAAAGTTTAAAAGAGAATGACTAGACTATTCTGAGAAATTCTTCTGCTAGTTTAAGAATATCATTTCAAATTGAACTCCTCTAGAGCAATGAGAATAAATAATTATAGTTTACTCACAATAACATATTTCAATCTCAAAGTTAATGAGTAAGAGAAGCTTGTTGTTTCTTAATTTGGATTCTGATTGCATAGGTTCTGCTTGGTGACAATTCATTGTGACCTATGCTATTCTTTGTACACTTTTCTGCATGGGCGTTCCACTGCAAGAAAAATGTACTAACATAGGAAAATTAAAGGAAGAAAGTCTGAAGTATTTCTACCAATACCATAAGTATTTTAGATACATTTCAAAAAGTAATATGTTAATAGATCCTAGATGAAACTTATGTTTTCCAAAATTTAAATGGAAAGCTATCACACTAAAACACAGCAGGAAACAATGATAAATAATAAGTGAGTAGCAAAGCTTAGAAATCCTGTTTTGTACCTGAGGAAAGTCAATTACACACAGAAATTTATGAGAGAGAATAATTCTAAACTGTATACAATTTTGCTCTTCATTCAACCACTTTATGGAGAGACAGAGAAAGGTGCCTTAACTCACCCAGAAGCTCACCAACAATGTGAAAATCACAATCCAAGCCTCCTCAGGCCTCCTCTTCTTTGCAGAAAATGAGAACAGTTAAACTCTAGATCCCAATATGACTTTGTAACAAGACAATAGATCTGAAGCATGGAAGCTTATGGGGGTACAAGTGATGACTGTGCTGTGACTTTGTGGATTGAAGGGCTCCCTCCAGCATTTGGGGTCGTTTTAGTTGTAACATTGCCAAGGTTTCAGTGAGTCATGAGAAAAAAAATGAGAATGTTTATCAGCCTCTGCTAAAATGGAGTCACAGCTCTGAGCATATGGATACCAGATCCCAATGATGAACTAGCTTCCTTTTAATTAGCTTGAGAAATCTCTGCATTTCTGGTGAGAGTTGAATGAATGATGCTTGTGGACATCTCAAAAAGCCTCCTTGAGAAAATAATCTTTCAAGAAAGGGGAATGAAATAGCTATAAAAAACCTACTTTCATTTTTTTTCTATTCCCTAAGCAATGGCTGGCACCAGGGAACTCAAACCGATGAAGTGATTTGGAAGAGGAGTTAGTAATAAAGAAACTAAAGTCACATGGGCAGAAGAATTCATTTAGAAAGCAGAGGCCATAGAGATATGGTGACCAATGAAATCTTTTTAGAAACAATCAAAAATTCAGCCCACTTCATTGTTGGTGGGAATGTAAACTGGTTCAGCCACTCTGGCAAGCAGTATGGAGATTCCTCAGAAGGCTCAATATAGAACTCCCCTATGACCCAGCAGCCCCACTTTTGGGTATCTATCCAAAAGCCCACAAACAAAATCACAGTAATGCCACCAGCACAACAATGTTCATCGCAGCACAATTTGTCATAGCGAGAAGCTGGAACCAACCCAGATGCCCCTCAGTAGACGAATGGATCAGGAAAATGTGGTACAAATACACAATGGAATTTTATGCCTCTATCAGAAAGAATGACATTGTTCCATTTGTAAGGAAATGGAAGGACTTGGAAAAAGTTATACTAAGTGAAGTGAGCCAGACCCAAAGAAACATGGACTCTATGGTCTCCCTTATTGGGAATAATTAGTACAGGTTTAGGCAAGTCATAGCAGAGCATCACAAGGCCCAATAGCTATGCCCTTATGAACACATAAGATGATGCTAAGTGAAATGAACTCCATGTTATGGAAACAATTGTTATATCACAGTTGTAACTACTTTCAACGTCAAAAAAAAAAAATTCAGCCCAATGGAATGCTCCCTCCAACCACTAGCTTTCAGGAAGTATCATGGAATTGCTTCACCAAAGACAAAGACAAAACAACCATGAAATGGTAGTGACAGAGAAGAAAATCATGGCAATGACTGGGAAACAACTCAGAAAAGTAAAAGCCTCCATTAATGTCTGTTTCTAGAGAATGCTTGAAGACTAGAACCTCAGATCTACCCATCATCTATCTCATAAATTCTATTAGGTTTCACAATACAATACACACTAATCCTAGGCTCCTGCCTTGGATTAGTCTTCTATGTCAACACTCTCTCCCCACTGACAAGCTCTGTTTGTTGTGAATGTGAGGCTGCTTGTGATAGCTGTCTGCCAGTTCTCTGCTGGATGGCTAATGATACCAAGTAAGTACTACTTTCAAAACATCTGAGTGCTCAAAATATTGGTTTGAAGGATGTCTTCTTTGGAAAATGTGTCACAATACAAGCACTGTGGAGTCTAAAAGCTTATCTAAAGAGTCAGCCATGAAAGATGGAAATGACACATTTCTAGAAACATTGGGTACCCAGTAATGAAGACACAAAATGCTTGTTGGTCTTTGAGCAGAATCTCTCAAGTTGGGAAACCAGACTCAGGATGTGTGGTTCGCTCTCTCTTTCACACAAAACCTAGATTGAACCAAGTGATTGGTTAGGTCACTGCTTGAAATTATTAGTAGTCAATCTTCTGAATAAATCATGGAAATCTCCTAAAGTCCTGCCTGGTAGTAGGTACATGACTCATTATGCAGAATCACAAATTGACAAGATGACAAATTTCAAAGAAGCATCTTCTGCAATTGCCCCAGTCAAGTCAGTGGCTGATTGCTCTTCAGGTCATACTTCATGGTCCCCCTAGTGTCAATGAGAAAACAGGCTATTATTACTTTGTCATCAGCAGCCTCCAAAAGAGTGAGAAAAATCCAGACTGTAGTCACCATGCCCCTATAGGTACTATAACCTAAAATAATTTCATATTAACTGTATCTTGTACTCTTCTGGCAAAACTCTACAGCAGTGACATACATACGTGTAACAGCATTCACATATACATGTGAATGGTATCAGCTTATTGAATGAATGATGGCGATCTCAACACTAACCATAATGTATAAAGTGAGATTTTTTTCTTCAAAACTCAACTCTCTTGGACCGACTTCCTCTCTAAACAAAATTAAAAGCAATAAACACACCACCTGGAAACAATGCCTCATTTTTCCCTTATCACTATGGCCTTAATCCAAAGAATTATCTAATCTGGCCTCCATCCCAAACTTCTGTCCAGCCTTTACGTAGTTATATCGCTCTGGGAATGTTCCTTTTGTGTGCTTTTGGCTTAGTCTGGGAATCCTATCTCAAGGTTGCCAAATTCTCACCTGTCCAAAGTTTTCCCCAGTAATATGACAAGTTTGATAGACAAGTGATAGAAAATTAAAAATGAGAGCCTGCTATAAAGATATTTAATTGCTAAAGCCTCTGTCAATGAAGGCAAATGGAGCTAGATACCAAAATTCAAGTTTTGTATGTCAACACAACTAGGACACTTGGCAAGGATCTGAAGTGTCCATTTTGACATTGACATCTCAGTAACATTTCTCTGGAGGAAACTCTACCAGCAAGTTCTTAAAATTTTGTATTAGTTTTCCTGTTCCAAAAATGATGCAGTATGTACTGTTCAAAACATAAATGTGCTAGCTTTGTTTTCTTCCTCCTTATTATTTACCATAAATAACTCACACAAAATCCTTTCTGTAGACAGAGTCATCCAGAAAAGTGCCCATGTATACCTTTCCTTCTGATCCAATTCTGTCTTCTATAATAGATATTTGGGTTTTTTCTGCATAAATATCTCTATCCCCAGCCATAGCCTGAGTCCTTTGTAAGTCTATGAAATTTTATCAAGGCCTTTTGAAAAAGCTTGAGATCAAAGATCTAGTTTTAGCACTCAAGTAAGACTTTAAACAGTGAAGTTCTCGCTCTGTTTCCCAATTTGTGAAGCAATGGAATTCAGTAATTTATCAGCAAGTTTCCTTCAAGGTCTGAAAATAATCCAAATATGCTGGAAGGTAAGAAGTAGAAAGGAAATAGACATAATTAAGTTATCTGTCTCTGGAGCGAAAAAGACAAAAAACAAACCTGTTCCCCCCTTATCTTTTTTACCTTCTATAAGGTTTTCTCTGGAGTCAAAAATCCTAAAGCCTTCCAACTTCTCTAACAAAAATGTGTTATCAAGAAGGTGTACACCATAAAATCTTTCAGACCAGAGATCATCATTTGTGTTCTCAGTGCTTAGAAACTGGCCCAAAGCCTCTTAAGTAACATTTCTGAATGTGAGGGATCTGCCAGGTATCTCTACAACTAAACCTTTATCTCTTAATAGAATGAAATATTTCATCTTCTAATAAGAAAATTACAAAGGATTTATGACATAAAGAATAACATTGACAATGGATTTTTTCCAGTACTTCTGAAAAATGTTGTTTTATGATACAACATATAGTAGTTTAGAGGGTTTTAAGTAGGTCTAGATAGAGAATCCTGTATGAGAATGTTAGGGCACTCTACTTGTGCTAACAGGTTGCTAGCAGAAGTAAGAAAGATACAGTCAAATGAGCTGACTTTAGCAAAGGACAATTGAAAGGAACCCAACAGTGGCTAATCCACTGCTCTAGGGGTAGTATATAAGGTAGGCATCATCCCTTTTTAGGCTGAAAACTCCGGCACAGATCATTTGACAGGAAACCCCAGTGATCGGGCAGGGAGGGAACTGGAGGAATAAAAGACTTGATCTCACTTTCCTCCTGTTCATCGAGCTCTTCCTGGGGCTCACATTGACCAAGATCAACCAGAAGCCAAAGGACAAAGGAACCCCTAGAAGCATCCATGAAAGTCAGCCTGCTGGGAAACAGCAGGAAAAGAGTAGACTATGTACATAGAGTGGCAAATGGAAAAGATCCAGGCATTACTCAACTTGCTGAGAGGCATGACAACTTCTATGCAAGCAATAATAGGAAAAGTTCAATTCTGATCTGTGCTTTACAAAATCATGTGTCTTGCCTCCACAAGTCTGTCCTAACAAACATACAATTAACAGTCTTCACTGCCTAGGACACAAATCATCAATTTAATGTTTCTTTGACAATACAAATATACATCTACCATGTTTAAGCTTTTCATGAGGTAAGACACTATATTTTAATGTTTTGAGTTTAGAGTAAGAAAGTCTCCTGCTCCAAAAGGAAGTAGCATGGGTACCTAATCCAGTGATCCCACCCATAGCCTAGTCTCATCACAACCCACCTGATTATCCCCAACCTCTTGATGGGGACCAGAACCACTGCCTTCCAAGATTATAGGCTCCCTTCAATAAAAACAAAAGAATGTGTATATCTTCTAAGACTTCCTTTCTTTTGAAGCAACCTTTCAGTGAAGAACAATAACTTCTCATAGCTTCTTATAAGTACTACTTGCTTGAAAGAGTGTTTTCCCCCTAGAGGGCTTTACAAGACAACAAACAGGAAAGATCTGTCAGAGCCACAAAAGCAGATTGTCTTTCTGTTTTTTATCTTATTTAACTTTGGCCACAAAGTATGAATCAGATTGCAGGAATTAAAGTCACATCTCCACTTTAATGAAGT
Source organism: Perognathus longimembris pacificus (assembly GCF_023159225.1). NCBI lineage: Eukaryota > Metazoa > Chordata > Mammalia > Rodentia > Heteromyidae > Perognathus > Perognathus longimembris. The sequence continues at coordinate 99,674,831 of NC_063188.1, forward strand.
CCAATTTCAGTGCTGATGAAATAGTTGACAGCAATGTGGGCTTGTTTACACTTCACTGAAATAGATGCTCTACCAGATTTCACAGGAAAATAACCCTTTCCAAGCAGCTAATGGGATATTTTAATCCCTTTGAAAAATGTACCAGAATAACTACAGTTTGAATATTAATAAAAGACCTCAGTAGTACCTTTCCTATATCAATATAGTTCTCTTTACTTGGGAATAAACTGTCAAAAGACCATGGGTTGCAAAAAAGTGGATGAATTTAAGACAAGCCAGAATAATGTCAAATTTCATGGAGTCCAGATGGTTCTGTCAGGCTTGTCTTTAGCTTGGTTTGTGGTGATAGCTTTTCCTGAGAACTAAATAGACATTGGTGATAGATACATGGCTAGTAGTTTCAGCAATGCATCTGAATCATTATAAAATATATTTTAGAATTCATACCTACCCTAAGCTCACTTCGGCAATTCTCCTCCCCTTGACAAGTGAGACCCTAAAGCTATGTCAGTGGTCTCGGTTTACAACTCATTAACTCCAGATGATTGGCCCAACAATGAACTCTTGAGTCAGAGAAAACAATCTAGAGTCTAGACTAGCAGTAAAAAATGTCTTTTACTATTTGGTATTGGGAAAGAGTAAGATCAGAATAGAGGGATGTGAATTTGAGATAAAGTCACCATTTCCAAGCTGGGTGTTGATGGCTCATACCAGTAATCCTAGCTACTCAGGAGGATGAGATCTGAGTATTATGCTTCAAAGCCAGAGTTAATCCCAGCAGCAAAGTTCATAAAACTCTTGTCTCCAATAAAACAGCAAAAAGCCAGAAGTACAACTGTGGCTCAAGTGGTAGAGCTCTAGCCTTGAGCAAAAGTGCACAGGGATAGTACCCCAGCCTGACAACCATCACAAAGAAAAGTCACCATTTTAAGATAAGATTGATAATGTTATACAAAAACAAAGCAGAAGAATCAGCATGGAACAGAAAGAGCCAAAAAAATCAGATTAGAAGAAATAAGAACATGTTCCTCAGATAAAAATAGGTATAGGTAAGAGAACATAACTTTATGTCCTACTTCCTACTTCTACTTCCTAATGCAGCCTGAATGCATGTCTCACCCTTAAGATGATGGAGATAACTTTGTATCCATTCAAGAAATGACCTCTATGCTTTTAATGCACTTTGGATTTCACCATCAAAATATCTGTGAATACAATGAACTCTAGAAAATCCAAATCCAGAATCCAGCATCCAGAAGCAATATTATTCAGGGACAAGGTCTTCCACAAAAGTGGCTTGGGTGGCTAATACTGAGATAGAATCCATCAAAAGGAATCTGCCTGCAGGCTTAGAAGAAATGAAAGGGTAAACAACCTTTTGCAGAAGATGATATACACTACTAATTCCTTGGCACTGGGTGAGAAGCATATCAGGGATAGATGTCTTGAAAAGGGCTTGCTTCCTTACTGCTCTTTGTCAGTGCTTCATACTTAGCAGAGCTCCAAGGGATGTGTTTACATTTTGCTGTCACTGGTAGTATTGCTTGATGTTCATTTCAATTCCACCAAGTTTATGATGTTCTGTTGACCCTATCAAATCACACTTGTATAACTCAGCAAGGAAAAGCACATTAAAGTTAATTTTTAAACCAATGCCTCATAAAATATGTAACATGCTCTACAAAATGACATTATATACTTGCATTTTTTTCAAAGCCTTCCTGGTTGACGCACACTATCTCCAGGTAATGGCTAAATTTGGAACTATGCCATAAATTTCAAAGGGCTTTTGGAGACTTTTCTTTAGTTACTTTTATAGCAATCTTGTGAGTTTGGCAGAGCAAACATTAGTAAATTCATTGTGAAGGGGAAAAGTGAAGCTCACTTAGTCTAGTGAAGCTAGCCACGATGCTTCATTCCATAAATGAATGAAGAGGGACACACTCTAAGAAGTCTGAAACCTACCTTCTTTCCTAAGTAACTATATAGCTATCGCTATAACCTATCAATTTGTGAAACCTGCTTTGTTTCTATTACAGAGGAAGTGCCAAATTCTAAAACATTCATTTCTGGCAGTACTGGGGTTTCAAGTCAGAGTCTCACAGTTGCTAGCCGAGAGCTCTATCACTTGAGCCACACCTCTAGCCCTTTTTGCTTATTTTTCAGATAGGGTCTTACTAGCTTTTTGCCCAGACTGGCTTCAAACTGTAATTGTGATCTCTGGGGTTATAGGCATGAACCACTATGCCTAGCCCTAAAACATAGTATTTATTATAGAAGCCTATTTAATGAGCGTTCTCCCTATGGTACTTACAGTTCATAAAGCATGAGCATAATCATATGTTTGATTTGTTCATACATTCCTAGTACCTAGGCTTGGAACATGGCCTAGTGGTAAAGTGCTCACCTTGCATACATGAAGCCCTGGGTTCGATTCCTCAACACCACATAGATAGAAAAAGATGGAAGTGGGGCTGTGGCTCAAATGGTAGAGTGCTAGCCTTGAGAAAAAAGAAGCCAGGGACAATGCTCAGGCCCTGAGTTCAAGCCCCCAGACTGGCAAAAGCAAAACAAAACATTCCTAGCACCTAGAACAACATGGAATCTATGAAAGGTACATGACTTGAGATAGATTTTCTAGAAACAAACTCTGTGGAAATAGATTATGAGAAGCTGTTCCCTCCTTCTCCTTCCCCCAAATAGTAGGGGACTAAGGAAATGGGAGTAGGGAGAGAAGGACAAAAAGGATAGGCCATTAATTCTCAAAGATGATAACTTTAGCTCAGTCTAACTGGAGAGTTCTAGAGAAAGTCAATGTCACAGCTGAGTTATGCCAGTTAGGGGGTAACAATGACAGAGGATTTATTCCTTTCCACCTAGGAACCACTTTTAAAATGATGCCCACAGAGGGATGTTCATTTCTAGGCACTTTGGTTCTTCAGGTAAAGCGAGTTTTGGCAGCTTGAGGGACAACTTTTGCTGGCATAACAGAGATGCTAGCTTCTTGGAGTAGCAGCATACCAGGGGTCATGTGCACAAAAATAGTGAAGGGACAGTGCTTACTACAGTGCTCCAGAAACAGATGTTGAATGAAATAGATATAAGAGCCAAGCACAGTGGCTCATGCTTGTAATCTTAGCTACTTGGGAGGCAGAAATGGGGTGGATTGGGGATTGAGACCAGTCCAGGTGAAATGGTTGTAAGAGTCTATGTCAACCCACACAAAGCTGAGCTTAGTAGTATGTCCTTGTCATCCTAGATATATGGGAAGCATAAATAGGAGGTTGGTGGTGCTGGTCATCCAGGTAGAAAGAGAGGTCCCTATATAAAATAATGGAAGTAAAAAGGGCTTTGCTGGCATGGCTCAGGTGGTGGAGAGGCTGCCTAGCAAGTGCAAGACTCTGATTCAAACCCCATCACCCCAAAAAAGCAATAAAGGAAATAAAGAATAAGAAAGGGAATAAAAAGGGAAACACTGTGCTCCAGGTGTCAAGAAGTAATTTACCAAGTAAATATCCCAGCAATAATTGCAGAGAAATATGCCTTATCTTACTGATGAAGGAACTGGGACTCAGAATAGTTAAGCAGTACATAGCATACCCATACATAGCATAGCATACATAGCCAGTACATAGCATAACTTGTGATTGTCGGGCCAATATTCAAACAGATCTATCTTCCCTCAAAGCCTCTGCCTTTTCCATGTCTCTATCACATTGAGCTGTCATTCATCTACTGCCACATCACCATGCAAACTGCCTGTACTTTTTCAGCTCACCAATAGTGGGTTTCTTATTGGTCTTGTCCATTTGGAAAAGCATTAGAAAAAGAGTTGCATCTGCAGCTGATCAGATGGCAGGTATTGACACCCTTCTCTATGCAAAACAATGACAGATGCCAAGGCCTAATGAAGAGTCCAGTGTCCTGAAATCTCCTGGCCTTTTCAGCAGACTGAAGTTTTCTGAGAATGTCAGTGTTTTGCAGAGCATGTCTGCTCAGAATGTATGAGCCAAAACCTCCTAGGGATTTTTTCATCACTTGTTTATATTGTGCCTGGATCTACTCGAATGAGTTTATTATAAATAAGAGAGAGTGATGGGGTTTTTCACGAATTGAGACTGAAATTGGTTTTAAATATTGTTTTCAGCTCTAAACTAAGTATAAATGGCATTTAGACTGATTGCACTATTAGCAGGTAAAAGGTGCTGAGTTTTTAAGGGATTAAAACCTGATTTAATATAATTATGAAACTAAATTACAATCAGAGAAATTTGGTAGGAGATTATAAGAAGGAAGTGATTTCCTTTTCACTGTATACTACTGGATCCTTTCCTATTAAACATACAATTCCATTTCAAAAGAAGAGAAAAGGAAAGGAAATAGAGTTGTCAGTGTTCCTAGACCTTTGTGCTGTAGTTGTGGTATTAATCAGACTCTGCTTTTCTCAAGGATCTTTTTATTTTTCTCCACCAGTTTCCATTACATCCATTCTACTTAATCCAATAAATAGCCTAACCACCATCTTAATGTTAACTGCCAAAACAGGATTAATCTGAGACTGGCAGGATGGATTGTGTCTATGAAGAATCAAAACTGTGTAAAATCAAACTGAGTTCCATCTTTACATTCTGTTCTTTTGCACCCTTAACCTTTCAACACTGCCTCTTTCCCTGCTACATTTCCAGTGCTCATCCCTCACCGCTGCCCCAAGGATTGATGATGGATTAATCACTTAAGTTTCATGGGCCTCACAAAAGCACTGTATTTTAAAAACAGATCCTTACCCCCCCCACCAAGTGTAGTCAATGCAATGCTTAATTTGAAGAACCTTTCTGAAGCTTCAGAAAGCAACAGATATAGGCTGAGATCTAGTCCACTGATGGGATATGTAAATAAATTTAATGCCTCTTTTATATTTCCTTTAAATAAGACATTTAATCATACTCATTATCTTACCTGACTTATATAACATGAAATTTAGCTCCTCCCCATAAAGAAACTATAACCCTAGGATAGATAATTATGCCCCCAAAAACTGTCTCTGCGAGTTTTCCTTCTAGATATGAAAATAATCTCTACTTTATCCTAGCTGACTCATAAGTGACCATAGAATCATAAATTCCACAGACCTAGCTCAGCTCAGTGAAATCATCCAGCCTGTCTGTAGACTCATAAGTAGCAATAAATGTCATTTTGTTAAGCCAAGTTTTACTGTGGACTCTTACACAGGCAACAATAGCTAATTGATTCAGTGCTATCCCTCATCATGAATAAACAGGCTATGCCAAGGCCTATATGCTGATATTCTATAAATAAGTGAACTGTGTACATGTATATGTGCATACATACATATGCTCAATTTTGTATATTCCTTTAGCATTTGATTTATCAACATAAAAAGGATGAATTGGGTAGATCATCATGAAATGGACCCATGATTTCTGAGAAGTTTGATTTTTAAATTATAAAAATGTCAGGGTGGGGATATAGTTCAGTGGTAGAGCATTTGTCTAGAGTACTTAAGGCACTGAGTTCAATCCAAAATAGGAATTTTTTCAAAATTACTGTCTGTTATGTGGAAATAAAAACATCAACCTTCACCTCCCATAATCATTGCATTTTTTTATATCGTTAAAACATTCTCTCAGCCATGACATCCTTAACCCACATGGCCCAGGGATATTTTTCTGTTCCTATTTCTTACTTATCAGACATCCTGATGATAAAAAAAACAAGGTAAAATGATCAAAGAAACATAGACTCTATGGTTTCCCTCATTGGTAATAATTAGTACATGTCTAGGATAGTCCTAGTAGAAGATCAAAATAGCTCAATAGCTATGTACATATGAACATATAAGATGATGCTAAGTGAAATGAACTCCAAGTTATAGAAATAAGTGGTTTATCATTGTTGTTGTTAAAGTCAATGTACCATGTGAAATTATGCCATTTTCTTTTGTCTTTCTTCCCCATAGTTTTACCCCTGAAGTAACTGTAACTGATTTTGGTACCCTGGATATTGTGTATATGTTTATCAGAAGTAGGGAAGGGAAGTGGAACATCAAAATGAAAAGACAAAGGATAAAAAAAGAACCAATGCAACAGGTAACAAGTTTGATAAGAAATGCATTCACTGCCTTACATATGAAACTGTAACTCCTATGTACATCACTTTGACAATAAATAAATCAATTAAGAAAACAAAAAATGGTAAATATATGCTTAGCTCAGAAATTGTACATTTCATTATTTGGAAAACAAAGCCCTTCCCCTATAGCTAGTGCCAGTGATTCCATAAAGCATGTACTTGACCACTCCCTGGGAGCACTGACAGCCAATAATGAATTTTCCAAGCACTAGCATCAGGCCTAGTATATTTCTAGAGATAGTGAACACTATTTTATAATGAACTAGACATCACTTGCTATCCTTAGGGCTTGTGACATGTAGTTCTTAGTACCTCTTAGAATATTGTCTGAAATTAATTAAAGCAATTTCAAATCTCATCTCATCTTCACAACAAACTTGAGAGAAGGATGAGTTCTCCGAATATGAAAACTCTTTTGGTTTGCCCCAGGTTACACTAGGTAGTTAAATCACAAAGTCCTATTTCATCACAAATATCTATTTATTGTTCAAAGACAATTTTAAATATTTCCCCTCTAAGAAGTCTCCCAGACTCATTATGTTGAATTTGAGGATTCATCATAAATACTCTGAGAGTTCTTTATAATGTAATTATGTGTTTTAGTTATTGGTGAGGTTGCCTCACATAGCAAGTAGTTTTCCAGTTCTCAGGAAATGTCCTTTTCATTTGATTGTCAATGCTCAGCATAATGCAATGTGTTCTTCAGTATATGTTTAGTAGATGCATTAATTAATTCACAGATGATGACACTGTTAGTACAAATCATGTCAATATTTTCTCACAAGTTGTGTAGAAAAAAATAAAAATCACCATGCCTGGAAAGAAGATAGAATCCTGACTTTGACTCATACTAACTGAATAATCTCACAGTGTTCACCTCCTTAGCTGCTTAAGATTCTTCTACAACCACATGGTTTAGGCTAGTTTCTAACAGTGTGTGGCACTACAATCAGAGAATAGACAACATGTGTAGAAAAGAGAAACTAGTAAATGAAATGGAATGGTAGAAAAGGACCCTGGTAAACGTAATCATGCAATTGGAACTGCAGTAACTCAGAGAGCCAGATAATTACATTTCTAATTTTCTTGAATCACTCAGAGTATAACTTTCAAACACTTAATAATGTACAAAGCATAGGACTCTGGGCATATAGTTAAATGAAAGCATAATCTGGGAAAGAGAATGCATACTTCTGAATGTCCCCTGTTCTGTTACTGCTATGACTTCAGTGAAGAAAACCATTTTTTTCCAAATTTGGCGGTGATCATTTTGCTAAGTATGAAACATTCTCTCTCATCAGAAACTCTGATAGACAACTGAGTCTTCCACCTGCCCATCCTTTGGTAAGCACAGATCTACAGAAGTTTGTTTTGGTCCCAAACAAGACAGATAAAAAGGATGCTCCCATTCTCAGGCTGTATACCTCAGAGGAAAAGATGCTGACCACACAGTGAGCAGAATTAGAACCTGGACAAATAATCAACCTACTCCTATACATCAAGAACGATATTAAGGAATTTCAATATGACTGTCATTTCCTCTACTTGCAAGGAGCGATAAATGAAACATACATTCCTATTATCTACTCACCCTTCAAAGTGATGGATTACCTGAATGCGTAGGGATATTGCTCCTGGGCTTCAGAGAAATATAGAGATCTCTTCATGAATGTTAATATCAAATGATGGGGTAAAATTGCCACAGCAGAGGCAAGAACTACCTGCTAGTTTATTCTTGTTTCATTTTGTGCCTCACAAATAAGCAGTATCTTTTACCTTCTCCCTTGTCCCTATTTGTTTTCCTTTAAAAAGCAGTAATATCGCCATCCTTTTACTAATGGCAGCATGAGTCTGATGTAAGAGTGAAAAATCTGATCTAGTGTTGCAAATAGCACTTGCAGGAAGCTGATGGTTAATACTCTACATGAGAGACTATTGGCAATAGTCTTCAACCAAAAAGTTGTCCTTATCTATTAGTTCTAACACAGAGAGCCTATCAGTCTTAATATTAATAACAGGACTCTGATCAAATAAAATGTTCTGGGAACATGTGTTTCCAGGAAATAATTAAAAATTTACCCGAAATCTTACTTTATTTTACCATTTGTAGTTCAGTCTGATAAAACTGGGTTTACCTCCTTTTAGCCATAACAAATATGATTTCCTCATTATCAACTGAAATTTTAAAAGTTCCCTGAAATTCCTAGTGCAAAAAGGAAACTGTCCTTCAGATGTAGAGGCAGGAAACACAGGCAAGCGCAGATCTAGAGAAGTTTGTTTTGGTTCCATAATGGATAATGGATCGGCCATAATGGATGTGACTTAGGACTCTTCCCTGGAAGTTGTGTCATTAGCTGAGTCCCTGATGCCAATTGGTTTCCTGGCCAATGACCTCTGTATCTTGTAGGTATAGGCCAAAGCAATTCGCAGCATTTCTGTTCACTAAGCTAGAATTTATGGTAGAAAGAAGAGACAATGTTGTTTTGTGAAGGACACTGTTACAATTGCTTTAGAACCCAACCTTTCAGAAAAGTTGAAGAAAGATTTTTGTGGAGTTTATTTTTTTTAGGGGGCGGGTATTTATTTACTTGGTGTTGTAGATGGAATGCAAGGCTTCATATATGATAGTGTTTTGTCACTGAGTTTTACCCCTATCCCTAAAAGAGGTTTTTGTTGTGCCATTCCTGGGGCTTGAACTCAGGGCTTGGGTGCTGTTCTTGAGCCTAGAGCAAGCACTCTACTGCTTGAAAAAGAGCAACACAGTATGGACATGCGGTACCTCTCCTTGACTTCTTCCTGTCTCATCCCACCTCCATTCATCTTGGTTTAAGCACAAACATGATGGCTTTGAATTTTCAGTCAACAAAATACTAAACATTGGCTGAATTTTTCAATGAGCAAAATATTTCTATAAATGCCAGGCCCTCAGAGATCATTACAGTACAGAATAAAAATGAATGTAAATAATATTTCCCAGAAAATAATTCTGAACAACTTTCATTCAAATTGTTTTCTAAAAAGAACAGAAAATATTCTAAGAGGATATGGGAAAATTCATTTCTTGACCCTAAACGAGTGTCATTTATTTGCTATAAACTGAAATTCCCAAAATTTGTTGTGCAAAATTCATTCCGAGAACAATCTGTCGTGGAGTCATTTGAAATCCCTGCTCAGGGAGCATGAGAGATGCCCACAACAGCTGAGCTGGAAGAATGCTCAGGAAGGAGAAAATAAAAACAATAGGAGAGTACACTCCTAGCTGTGTTATGAACTTGAGATTCTTTCATGTGAAAGATCAAATTGTGCCTTTGCAAATGTTGCACTTTTCAGATTTCACTTCTGAGACTAAGAGGGAGAAGATACTTCTATTATTTGAAACAATGACGTTTTTTAACTTTCCAGAGACAAAGAGCCAAGTCAATGTGACACTATAGATGGCTTATGAGTGTTCTCACGAGAACTGTAGAGTGCTTATGAGTGTCCTCATGAGAAGCCAGCAGTACAAAGTAGAAAGTTCTAGGATTTTTCAACTATGTTAACGCTGGATGTGTGAATATAGAGAGATAGATATGTAATTTATATATACTCTGAATCCAGTTTATGTTGACAGATGAGCTATTAGTTAAATAACCATCTACCACTGACTGTCTTGAAGAACTGGAAGTTGCTGTTTCCATGATGGAAGATCTAATTCATAATAACCGTTCACCACATTAAAAATGAAAAATACCAGTCTAGTGTATCAATGTAAATTATCTTTAGTAAATGTTCAGACTTAGATAAATCGTCTCTGCTGGAGCTACGGGGAAAAAATTTCTTAATATCTGATCAAGATTGAATTTGAGTTGCTTATCTTATTGCATATGCAAAATGAACTGGCACTCATTTCTTTAAGGAGTTCATGATGTCTAGTATAATAGAATCTGAAAAACGTATGAGTTACAGTGGTTATTCCATGGTTATACGAGGGCACATTTTTGTGCCTACTCTGAATCTGAAGCATGGTTGCCTGAACCCACAGCTGCCTGCTCTGCTTCCGCCATTTCCATGACCCAGCAATTCTCCTTAGACTTGTGTGGTTCTACCACCTGCAACCAGGAATTCTGAGTGGTCTGTCTCGTCCTCTACCATTCAGCCTGGTGAGCAGCCATTTGCATGGCGTTTCTAATCCTTCCTATACTGTATGATAGCACAATGTATCACAAGGCATGAAATGGAACATTTTATCAGATGGCAAAGGGCCAGGGGTGATGTATCTGAGAGGTGGAGGAAATTTCATTCCCGTTGGTGAAAATTCTGACCAGTAGAAAGTATATGATGGCTGGAAACTGAAAACATAAATTCCCCATCTTTCCTCCAATGAACTGTTTATAGATAGCAATTACCTAGCCTATGTACAAACTTCCACAGACATCCTAACTAAATGGACACACTTGCCACACAATCTGCAAAGTAGCACTACATATGACCTTGAATAACCTCCTGGCCTTCCCTTCTTTGCCTTCACCTTCCCCACAAGGGATTTTCCGCCTCCCCAATAAAATTAGCAATTAATCTTTGTCCCAAGATTCAGGGAATTTCACTAAGATGCCCAGTTATAATTCATCTCTTTATACTAAACATCCTTGTATACATGTTGACGGCATTTTAAGTTCCCACAGCAGTAATGGGCAAACTGTTAACACATATTCCAAAAAAAGTTTTCTGGCTGGTCCTGGGGTTTGAACTCGGGGCCTGAGCACTGTCCCTGGCTTCTTTTTGTTCAAGGCTAGCACTCTGCCATTTGAACCACAGCACCATCACTGGCTTTTCCTGTTTATGTGGTGCTGAGGAATTGAACCCACTTCATGCATGCTAGGCAAGCACTCTACCACTAAGCCACATTCCCAGCCCCATATTCCAATTTATATATATATATATATATATATATATTTGGTGAAAAAGTAGTGTCATTCCACTTCAGCCCTAAAATGTCAATGAGGAAATAGGTACTGACTTGCTATATTAGGAATGAGCATGATAAGGTCCCATTTTGTCATGTCACTGAAAGCTCAAAACCTCAATAAAAATGTATGACAAAATAAAATTTCTTTACTTACAAAGAGTAAGAATGGTGTCTTAACTCTGCCACCTACTTTGGTGGGATATTGAAAATCAAATTCCTTATATTCTCAGTTCTCTTTCTTCTTCTATAATGTGTCCCAGGAATCCATATTTTATGATTTTATAAAACAGTACAGTACTTTGAACACTGGAGGTGTTCAATATTTGGTAGCCATAAACTTCATTATCATCATTGTATCTCTATAATAAAGCAAGAAAGACAAAATCGAGTTTCCTATTGAACTGTTGCAAAAGCCGTGACACGTTTGAATTATGAGGAGGTATTTTGTTTACAAGTGGTAGTGCTGCAACTTAAATAAGCTGAAATGCAAAAGGAAATTTCTGACTCAGGTAACAGAGAAACCTGAATCTGTCTTTGAGTGTCAGAGCTCAAGCACTTTGTTCTACTCTTTCTTACTCTCTATCAAGCCTCCTTTCCTCAGTGTTTTCACTCCATTCACTCTTGAAAATACTGTTCCATAATACCCGTGAACTCATCCAGGATTTCTTCTTCCCAGTGAAAAGAAAAGGAACTTTTTCCAAGATCTACATATCAGTTCTATGGGAAGGACACTGAAGGCTTCTTCCCATTTCACGATGTCATCTATCAGAATAGTTTTGAGGAGATGATATACTATGATTGACCAAGTCTGATCATCTTTCCTGTTTAGTGACCAATAGGACAAAACCCACTATGTATCAAGATCAAGACTGCAAAAACTTTCTAGGCCTTTGGAGATGTATACATGCACACATGGGTTAGCAAACTTTTTCTCTGAAGGTAGGCTGAGCATAGGTCAGCCAGTTCTTTCACTAAAGACAGAGCTTAGGCCTTAGGCTAGGCTTACAAGCCATGGAAGATCTCAGTTACATATTCTTCATTTTTGGTATTGTCCACTTGTTTTTTGCTTTTACAACCTTATTCAAATATTACAAAGAGTTCTTAGTTCACTGGTGGTATAAAACCAGGACCAAAGTCATATTTTTTCCAAACTTTGCACAAAAGTATAACACAAGAAAGCGGAATACAAAGTGGTAGTATGTTGAAGACAAGTGTAAATGTTTAGCATTTTAAAACACTATTTTGGGGAGTAGTTTGGGGTACAGTGGGGAGTTGAAGAAACTCTTCAGCAGTCAACAAATATTTGAGAGTAACTGCTTGGGAAATTCCAAAGTTAAAAAGGGACCCATCATTGGGGAATTTAAAGATGCCCAAGTTACCTATATTTTATATATCAATGTATAATTAGAGAGGAATAAAATAGATATTCTAGAACTTTCAAGGAGGCAACAGAAAGAACAAAAGAAAAAAGGGAGAACCTTATAGCAATATCTATCCTTCTTTCCAGTGAAGTAATCTGAATATCAAATCATACGAATAGAGGCAGATACAAACTTTTTTTTTTCCCTGCCCTAGTGAATTCCCTTCCAAATCTGTTTTAATATTAGAAATTTTATGAATATTAGTGTTCTTCAACATAAGTAAATAGAAAAAAAGATGATTCGGCCTTCCTCTCCCAGTCTACCCACTCCCTCTGTCATCACTTCTCTGCCTTTTTATTTCATTTTCTAACAGTGCAATTAAACGTTGAAAAGCCCAAGGTTTTTGTTCACTATTAAGGAAATACAGCAAAATAAGTCATCATTTAGGAGAAACCACAAGATTAAGGGCCATTTTTGAAGATTCACCTCTGAACAGTAGACTAGTAGATTGGAAATTGGTCTGTAAACTTTTGTGAAGAAAAATGTATCTTGGAACTGGAGAGATGGGTCGAGTAATAGAGTACCAACCATGAACAAGACACCCAAGAAAGATCACAGTGCCCTAATTTCAAGTCCCAGTACTGGCCACAAAACTAATGTGTCTTCAAAGCAATTCTACACTTCTATCAGAAAAGATGGCATTGCCTCATTCATAAGTGTCAGGGTCTTTAGCTCCCCCCCACCCGTGTTCCCCTGACCTGTGGGAGAGATGGGGAAGGCACGCCCCAACTGGACCAGCCAAGCAAGGAAAGGGTCGACAGACTGCCCGCACCCAGCCCTCCCTCACCGGAGGACAATCAGAGGGCCTGGGAGTCAAGTCAGCGCAAGATCTCGTTTATTGGGGAAGTATGTGCCACTAATATAAGGCACAGGAGCCAATCAGGTCTAAGATAGGTAGGAAGGGGAGGGGTGTGCACCTATCTAGGGACTGTAAGGGGAGGCATGAGCTGTCCATCAAGTGCAGAAGAGCCAGGGCATCACAGCCCACAGAACCGCCTCCGGGTTATAACCAAAGACACTTGTAGCAGCTGTGTGTTGTTGTTAGGCGCCGCCATCTTAGCCACACGTGGCCCCAAGACTGAGAAACAGGCGGGGCCAGCTAGTTGACTTCCAGGTGTGCCCCACACATAAGGAAATGGGAAGACTTGGAAAAAAATCCTATTAAATGAAGTGAGCCAGGCCCAAAGAAACAGGCTCCATGGTTTCCCTCATTTGTAATAATAAGTATATATCTAAGATAGTCCTAGCAGAGAATCACAATAGCTCAATAGCTATATACATAGGACCATATAAAATGATACTAATCGAAATGAACTCTGAGATATGGAAACCATAGGGATTTTTTGGTTTGTTTGTTTTTGTTTTTTAATATACTGTGTGAAATTCTTTTTTCTTTCATTTTTTCCCTTTATCTTATCCCCTCTTGTCACTGTTTTTTTATTTTGGTACCCTGTGACTTGTATATACATTTATCTGATTTAGGGAAGGGAAGGAGAACATCAAAATGGTGAGACAAAGAAAAAAGGGTGACCCAAGGCAAAAGCAATACTCAGAAGACACTATGTTGGAAATGGACTTTACAACTTGGGGAGAGGGTTGTCAGGGGGATGGGAAAGTGGGAGAAAAACCAGGGAGAAGGTAACAATGTTTGACAAGAAATGTATTCATTACCTTACTTATTTAATTATAACTCCTTTGCACATAATGTTTATAATAAAATAAAACAAAATTTAAAAAATTAAATGTGCCTTGATTTTCACTAATAACTAAGTAAAACTTAGTATTTTCTTGAGTTTTAAGACTAATCATCAAACTATGTTGGTATTAGACATACTTGTGACTTACAAAGAAAAATCAAAACATTTTCATATTGTATCTTATATGGTGCTTTACATTATGCCATAAATATTATATTGGAGCTATTTGTATCTCAAAATATAAATTCTACTTATCACTACTTAGAGGTTTTGATAGTTATTAGACCTGCCACTAGACCCAATTATACAGTATGTTAATAAAAGTATGTATACTTCAATCAACTTGCTATTTTTATATTTTGACATTTCTAGTTCAACGTAATTGGATTCTTATATAATCTTGCATATTTTTGTATACTAAAGAACATTTTTCTAACCCCAGCTACTTAGGAGTTGGAGATAGGACCATAGATTAAGGCCAGCTGTAAGAAAAGCTAAGTAAGATCCTATCTCAAAGAACAAGTTTTCTATGATGGGTCATACCTGTAGTATGTAGGAGGCAGAGATAGGAGGACTGTCCTTCAAGAAGGTCCTAAACAAAGGCCAACACCCTGTTTAAACAATAACTACAACAAAAACTTGGGTGTGGCCTAACTGGTAGAATCTCAGTGCTGCCACATAAAAAGAACTTTTTTTCCTGAAAAGTGTCCATAGATCTCAACATTGTGAAGAAAAAAATCACCATAGCTCAAAATTGTTTTATAGCTGCTGCTTTACATAAAGTTGATTATTAAACTCCTATTTGTAATATCTTTCTCTTGGTTTTCTCAGCTTTATATTCTCTCTATGTGTCTCTCTCTGTCGCTGTCTCTCTCAGTCTGTCTGTCTGTCTGTCTGTCTCTCTCTCTCTCTCTCTCTCTCTCTCTCTCTCACACACACACACACACACACACACATTGGCATGTCCTATGGCTCATACCTGGGTCCCCTTAGCTTTCCCATCTAGAATCTATATTCTCTCACCTCATCCATCGATTTATAGATCACTGATAAATTGAGAATACCAGAGCTCCATGTCCCGCCTATCTTACCAATCCTCTCCTCACCACTTGATGATCTGATAGGGATTGCTTATTTAAGATTTAAAGTTTTCATCATCATTCCACTACTAGAATACGCAGTGACCCCAGTTGTTTCCATCACAAGAAGTGACAGTTTGCTTTAGCCAAGCAAAACAGGCAAAACATACTTGAGTTCTATTTTTCCTCTTGTGCTTCATATTCAACTATCATCAAGTTCTTATAAACTCAACTTTGAAAGCACATTTTAAATCTACTCTTTCTCACACCTTCTCCCTACTTTCATCTGCTACTCAAAATATAGTAGCCTACTCTTTCAAATCTTTACTTCCATTCTTGCCCTATGACAAATAATTTTGCTCACACCAAGAACGTTATCTTTTAAAATAGGAAATATTTCAGAAGGGAAGCAGAGAAATGAATAATATAATAAATATATCCTACCACCAAGTAACACATTTTTTTCATGATAATGAATCAGGTCCGTGTTTTTCTTCTTAAAATCATATTTTTGTTGTTGTTGTTTGCCAGTTAGTGGGCTTGAACTCAGGACCAGAGTACTGGCCCTGGATTCCTTTTTCTCAAAGCTAGAACTCTACCACTTGAGCCACAGCTCCTCTTCCAGCTTTTTCTGTTTATGTGGTGCTGAGGAATCGAACCTAGGGCTTCTTGCATGCTAGGCAAGCAGTCTACCACTAAAACACATTCCCAGGCCTGCAAATCATCTTGTTGTAAGACATTGTATTTTAAAACAAATGACCAAGTCTTTGCCATGGTTTAAAAAGCCCTGCATGAGCCAAGTCTTGCCCATATCTATAACACTGACACTTATTCCTTCCCTACAACACACCATGGTCAGTCAGCGTGACCTCATTGTTGCCCTTAAACCTGCTAAGCTCATCCAGCCCCACAGGCTTTGTATTCACCATTCTCTCTGCCTACGTTTCTCTTTCACCAGACATTTGCATGTTGAGGCTTTCAAATCCTAACAGAAAATCTCCATGGAAAGGTCTTCTGATTGCCCAACATAAGGAACTCCCCCACTAATCACTCTCTATCACATTACTCTTCTTCATAATAATATTTAAAACTAGATATTTATGTTGTATGTTTTAGCTTCCTATTTATCTCACCTCCATGCACATGATTTATCATATGAGCTCCATGATATATGAGATATTTAATCTTAACTCCTGTTAAGTACTCACTCAATAAATGTCTGGGAAAGGTGGGAGGTAAGGCAGGAAAGAAGAAAAGTAGAAAAGAAGAAAGGAGGGCTGGGATGTAGCTCAGTGGCAAAGCGCTTGCCTAGCAAGTACAACGTCCTGGGTTTGATCCCAAGTACCAATAAAGAAAAGACAAAAAAAATACAGTTAAAAAACACAACCAGAAAAAAAAAAAACACAACCAGAAGAGAAGAAAGGAGAAAAGGAAAAGGAAAAGGAGGAAGTAATTTAACATTTTAAGCATATCATTTGGTCATGGTAGCACTTCCCTATAATTTAACATTCAAGTGTCTGAGGCTGGAGAATCACAAATTCTGTGCCATCCTGTGCTACACAGGAAGACCCTCTCTCAAATACAAAGAAACAATAAGAAAATCAGTCATAAAATGATTTAAAGCAGCATCTCAATAGATATTTCCAGAGAGTGAAACTATTTCACAGTGCCCAGTAACTTAAAAAAAGTATGCTTAGATCTTAAAGAAAAGACAATTGTTTAAAGATGATGAAAGCCAAACAATCACTGTTACAGCTCAAGAAGCCTAATTACAAAATATGCCACCCACTCATCTTTCCACTCATCTTGTCCCTGTGCACATTGCCACGCTAACCATGAAAGGTTCTGTGTGGTCACTCAACCAGAGAACAGTGTCCAAGCTTTCCACCCAGCTGAGCTGATTGTCTCCTAGAGAAAAATGGCATTAACAAGAAAATGGTTAACTAGACACTGAGCACAGTAATGATTCCTAAAGGTGAGAATTCTAAAGGCAGTCTCTGTCATGTTGTCCAAATGTGCCACATAGATAGAACTGTAGGATGCCAGAGCTCAAATCTAGTTGCTTTATGCTAGACAACTGGATTCCTATTCAAACTCTCCACACAAAGAGGTTGCTTGGAAAACTGGTGGATTCCTAAGGATTCAAGTTGAGACGGTCCTTCTAGGTGCTCCATGCCTGGGCCTTACACAGTCTTGTGAAGACCAGTTATGAATTAGTCACTACACTGAAGATATGGAGGTTCCCATACCCATTTCACACTAATCTCTGATATTGGGAATAAGAAATTAGCTTCTCTAACCACCAGTTCCTAGCTAGAAAATGGCAACAATGAGAGGACCCACCTCACATGGTTGTTTTCAAAATAAAATGAAGTGACACAAAGCAAGAACATAGTATATCACCTGTGATTAAAAACAGTAGCTCAAGGAATATATTCATTATTGGTTACCAAAAAAACAACAAGCAGCAAGCCTTTGCTCTCTGTTTACAGTTTACTGGAGGAAAAAGACATACAAACAATATATGTGATGCTATAAAAATTTTGTGATGGAGATATATCCAGAAGAAATCAGGATCACTAGAAGCCCAGCAAATTTGAAGATAGAAAATGGTTCTTGGGGCTTGAATGCAGGGTCTCACACTCTTGCTTGGCATTTTTGCTCAAGGCTGGCGCTCTACCACTTGAGCCACAACTCCACTTCTGCTCTTTGGTGGTTAACTGGAAATAAGGGTCTTATAAACTCTACTACCTGGGCTGTTTTTAGCTCTGATCTTCATATCTCAGCTTCTTGAGTAGCTAGGATTACAGGCATGATCCACCAGTGCCTGGCCTACTTTATGTTTTACCTCCTTGTCCCAAATGTCTACACCCCCAACTAACCTTCAGAAAAGCATTCAGTGCATTGATGATCTCAATTATAGACTTCTCACCATACCAATTTTATTCATTAGCATCCTTTGCTGTAATTTTTCCCTATTTCTTTGTATCCCATAAAGAATCGATTTTTTGTATCTTATTCTATGATACTATGCTTTTGTTTTTGATGTACTGGGTGGGGAGAAGAGAAATAAAATTAAAATGCACTAGATAAGAAGAACACGGAGTCAATCCACTGAAACTCATTACATGTCCAGAGACTTTTGTGATCATCAAGAAGAAAAACTGGGATCGTGTGACCCTAAAAATCATGGCAACTGTTTAATGCCAAAGCACAGTCATACTTCCTGGTGTGGTATACAGCCTTTTTGTTGGTACACAGAACTTATTAGTGTTTAATAGATACTTACATATTCATTTTTTACCAAAAAATGTACCAGTCATTGTGCTAGGCTTTGGGAGACAAGCCCTGCAAACAACTATTATCTTCTCTACTCTCAGTGAATTTCTTCATTTACTGGTATATTACTTTTTCATACTGCAAAACAAATGACCATAAATTTAGTAGCTTAAAACAAGATTCATTTGTTGTACAATTACTGATCTGTGGATCCATAGTTCAGGTACAAGATAAACAAATCTTTTGTTTGGGGTATCACAAGGCTATAATCAAAGTGTCAGCCAGGACTGGATTCTCATCAGGAGGCTCAACAGAGGAAGGGTCAGTATGCAGACTCCCTCAGGTCACTGCAGATTTCCTTTCTTTTGTAGCTAGCTATAGGACTCAAGGCAACTGGCTTCTTCAAAGCTATCAAAGACAGTCTCTAGAGAGAGCTTGAAAACAAAACAGTTTTACATAATGTAGCCTAACACGAATGCTATTCCATTACTCAAACCATATTCCACTGGTTTCACAGATACCCAGATCAAGGACAAGAATTTGAATGAATAACTCTGAGGAGGTGGGATCAGGGTTATATTGAAATCTGTCTATCACAGTGGTACATGTCATAGTCAGTCCAGAATGTTCCATACTTTACTCAGTGTGGGGATGTTAATGGTGATTGAAGACTTTCTGGATGAAGAAACAAAATGTGGTAAAGAGGGTGTCTATAAGTTATACAGACATGTATTACACTGTGAATGTTTCAGGCAGAGAGCCTGATAGAATTATTTAAAATAATTATTTTTTTGTTATTTTTATTCTTGATAGATACTCAAATCATGTTTTATTTTGTTTGTATTCTATGGATCAGTGGCATTTCACCAAGGGAAAATTCCCTACCATGGGCGTAAGGTCATACTCGATTAAGTTCACCTAGTCTCTTAAATTGATTTTAAAGGGAAAGTTCTTTTAAAATCATGTTTTTTTTCTCTTATGGATAAATATTTTAATGTGTCTTAAAGATAGAATACTTTCATTTAATGAGCTCCCATCATTATTTAAAACAGTGATATCCTAAAAGTTTGATACACCCTTGGTCCTGAATGATCCCAGCTCAGACCTCAGCTCTTGGTCAATCTCTGAAGTAATTATTTTCTGAAAAGTAATGCCTCATGGGTAGGAGAGCACCAGCTGTTGAGCGTTCAGTATTACATGCCAAGAGCACCATCAGTTGCCCAAATAAAATAGGTATCCAAGCCAGGTGGGATTGTTTATTCTAATTTGCTCTCTCAAACTGGAATGTGGCCAGTTTGTGAAATGTGCTTGCAAAACAATAAACTATTAGTGATTGCAAGACACCATCCTATCATATGTACTCCATTTCAAGAAGGCCACTCACTCCAACATGAGGACTGTCGTTCTTATAATGGGTTGTATGGGAGAGTTTTGCTGAGTAGATTTAAGATGGTCTTGCCACATACTGAGAATAGCAATGTGAAATGATACATAAGGTCACTTGATTTACTCCCCTAACCATTTTACCTCTTCATATCATATAATAGTCTTAAATATATACAATAATTTTTTTCTTCTAAATAAGAAGACCCCTGGATTTGGTCTTTTGCTAAATTCCCAACATTTTTTTAGATTTCTCAACTATGTGTCCCATTGATTCCAGAAAAGTTGTATGTGTCTTTGTTTACATCTGAGAAGAGACTTTCTTCAACCATTCCACAACAACAACAATAAACCACTTTCCATTGTGATACACAGATCATATTTCAAATAATCTCTGGGCTAGAGGACTGTCATTTGCTGATGGAATCCACCCTATGATTTTACAAATGAACATGATTGTATTCTTCCACCTCTATGATACTTATGTGAGGACCTAAGTCCTGTAGCCAGTGAGTAGGTCTAGCAGACTATTCCACAGCTACATTTTAAGATGGCTGTCTTTTCCTTCACTCAACACTGTGTTCCTAATATAGATGAATTAACCAATCTAGGGGTGCCTGAGTGTGTGCTAAGGTTCATAAGGAATGTCAAGGGCCCATCTTTGGGGTTTAATAACACACCAAAATGGATTAATTCAGAGCTATCTACAAGTACCCCAATAAAATGCAGGTCATTACAATTCAGATCTCTAGTGTCCTGGCCCCACCAATCTAACCCTCATAATTCCCTGAAAATTAAACACTTGCTTTCAGAAATTTTGAAGTAGGGGGTTGTCACTAACCAGAAGTCTATATCTGTCCAGTTTATAGAATGATCTTGACTTTTATTTTATCATGACATTTCAAAATTCCTTTTACAATATTCTTTTTGCCCCTCATATTTTCCAGGCCTTCACATTTCTTAACATGATACTTTTAGGAAACAACCAAGTTATACATAATGCATTTTTGTTCCTAAATTAACAAAGTGACTTTAGATCTGTGAAGGGTGTTAAAAATTATATAAGCTATGTAAGTATTTTTATTTGTTCATACATTTCCAGTTTCCTTCAGGGCTTAAAAGTTTCAAAGAACTTTGTATTTCTAAATAAACCCAGTTTATTATGTATGTGGGGGTACTGTTTAAACATGGCCATTTTTTTCCTTAGAAGCCTCACAACCAATTATTTTTTTTATTTTAATTTATAAAGGGGATGTCTAGGGGGCAGGTTACAGTTACCTATGTAAGGTAGTGAGTACATTTCTTGTCAAACTTGTTACCCCCTCCCTCATTTTCCTCCCACCTTCCCTCCTCCAAAGCTCCCCCCCCCAATTGGACAGTTCATTTCCAACATATTGTCTTGTGAGTATCACTGTTACATTAGTTCACCCTTTGTCCTTTGTCCCACCATTTTGATGTTCTCCTTGTGAGTAAAATGGACAATGGAAAAGAAATAGGCTGGATTCGATTGCCAACAGGCAAGGATTTTTATTGCCACTGAGGGGTACACACCTTCCTTTGGAATTGGAGGTTGTGCAAGGGGGTGAATTTGGGATCAGGCTTATGTGGGGTCTCCCTTAGGTCAAGTGAAGTGGGGGGCTTTTCGGTTGGGCCCATAATGGTCTGTTTACAGCTGGGCTTAGGTGAATTGCCCTACCTGCACATCAAAACAGGTTCACACATACCTAGGGTTTTGCCTGGTGCCTGTATGTGCCTGAGACAATAGAGTGGGGGGTCAATCCTTCGTATTCCATCTTTAGAAAAATAGAAAGAATGGGCCTAGAGGACAAAGGCAGATTCTTCACCCCTTCCCTTCCCTAATTCAGGTAAATGTATATACAGTACCTAGGGTACCAAAATCAAATACAGTGACAACAGGGGATAAACCATAGGAAAGTAAAATGAAAGAAAAAATAAATAATTTCACATAGTACATTACAAATAACAATTTTCAAAATTTTTAGAACTATCTTTAAGTAGTTATCTAAAAGAGTTGCCCTTTAAAAATTCAGATTATGAATACAATATATCTTGATCAGTGTCACCTCTTTCCACATTTTCACCCATCCCTCCCCTCTCCACTTTACTCTTCTTCATTTTGTAGGATATACATTGAATTCTTGACTGCATTCTCCCTCTCTTCATTCCTCTACCCTTTTTCCCTTGACCCCATCTCACCCCTTTCCAGTACCCACTTCCTGGTATTTTATTTTGCCAAACTTTGACTTTGCTTTCCTAAGAAATTACACTATTTGAAATCTCCCTTGAATCAACCGTATTTCAGTTAATACATTTATATATACTGGCATACCACCCAACATATTTACTTATAAGTTTATAAGCTAAATCTAGCTTCCACATATAAGGGAAAATATGAATACTTTGTCTCTCTGGGCCTGACTTCTCTTATCACAATTTTTCCAGGTCTTTCCACATTTCTTTACAAATGATACAATATCATTCTTTCTGATGGATGAGTAAAAGGCCATTGTGTGTATATACCACATTGTCTTGATCCATTCATCCATTGAGGGGTATGTGGGCTGGTTCCATACCTTGGCTATGGTAAATAGTGATGCAGTAAACATGATTGTGCTGGTGACTTCAATACATCCTGATTTGTAATCTTTTGGGAAAATGCTCAGGAGTGGAATTGTTGGGTCATAGCTATGTTTAATTTTTTTTGAGGAACCTCCACACTGCATTCCAAGGTGATTGAACAAGTTTACATTCCCATCCACAGTGTATTAGGGATTCCTGTCACAATCAGTTTCTTTTTAACTTCCCATAATACCAAACAGTCATTTGGTTATACCTATTCTCAAGCCATAGACTATGTAGGGTCCTTGTATCCTTATTCAATGTAGTCAAGTAAACATTGAGATAGGTATATGAATTCAACTATTTTACTTGAGGGATGAGCCCAGGAAACACTAGTAGGGAAGTAATAAGGAAGGAAACAGCAGCCAGTTCAAGGTGTGTTGTCAGTGAGCAGGTGTCTATTATATGTTCTTACTTAATCCTACTAGAGACTTCTGAGGGTATTTATTGAGTAATTTTTAATGTTATCTCATCTGAATTCCAAGAAACTGAAATGTTCACTCTTTAAATCCTTTCCATGATTATTCACGGGACTGTCCCCAAAGGGTACTAACTCTTAAATATTTCTGCCTTTCCAAGAAAAATTCCATAATCAGAGAGTTATAATTACCCATAAAAAGGATGTAGATGGCATGCAGTGATCCAGACAGCAAAGTAAATATGTACAATGCCCCCAATATATTTGCAACAATATCTAAAGGAAAAAGCTTAATATATATTTCTTGACAACAACTGCAATTATCATTAGTTGTTTTTTTATAGCATTGTAAAAGAATATTACACTCAATGGAATTTCAGTTCCTTGATGTTTACTGAAGTCATTTCATTACATACCAAGGCATCACAACAGAATAAAATGAGCCTTGAATTTGGGATGAAGCACAGTTGGATCTGAACCCAGACTCTAGCCTTACCAACAATTGTGCATGGCTCTGGATCTCAGTTTCTTCAATGTTTAGTAGGCTTCTGAAACTAATGATGATAACAGGAAAGACATATATGACATGACCTTACTACATACAAGACACCATTGGAATGTTTTTACAGATATTAATGTACATATTCTTCATGGCACTCAAGGAGATGAGAACTGTTGGGGGGTAGAATCTTTAAGAGGTGGACCTGTCATCATTAGGAATATTCCCTTCAAGGGGATTGTGAGACATTGGCCTTTTCTTGTTTCTCTTCTGCTTCTAGGGTCATAACATAAGCATTTTCCCGTGCCATATGCTTTTACCATTATGTACAGCCATCACCATAGGCTCAAAGTGATGCCAACACCAGATATTGGCTTAGAAATCTCTAGAACCATTAATCAGAATAAGGATTTTCTCTTTATGATTGACTCAAGCATTTAACTATAGTAACATAAAAAGATGACTAATATACACAGAACTTTCTAGGTCTCCTTTATTACTAGCAATCTGTAATGCTTGACCTCTGATAAAATCATGCAGGTACAGGCTGTATTGATTGTTCACATGTTTTGATTCCTGTTTTGCCCAACTTGTGCCATTACTCTTGTGGAGTAATTTATAAGATGTATTTATAGAAGCTAGGGAAATGTTAAAATATCCTGTTTCTAGTAGATTTTTAATATACCTCTTCTGGAAAGGGCAATCTATTTCTGCACCAAAGAAAGATGTGTTTTAAATATTTTCCTTAAGAAAGTGAATCAATGTATCTTTCCAATATCCATGCAAACATGTCACTAACCATGGAAGTTGTAGACCGTCAGAAACTTATCTTCTGTCAACTTTATTACTAGCATACCTACTTTCAAATTTAACCTATACTTTTAAAGTAAAATTCCATCATTAGTATAGAGTAGAATTTTCTATTTCTACTGAAAGTAGCATATACCATCTCCAGATAATAATTACAGGCTAATTTTATCCTATAAACTACAGCCCAAAAATAACTCAGAATATTGCTTTTGGGTGCTTTAAAGGTTCTTTTAAGTCATTTCATTATAAGAAAATTATGTGATGTATGAATGAAACATGTTGCATTTTGTACCACACATAGAGCATCGTGTTAAAATCTGAGACCCAATGCTAGTGATTTCTCTTAAATGACCCCGTCCTTTAAGCTGCTTAAAACATGACAAGTGAGAGGTATTTGCCAGTAATATAAGAAGTAAATGAATGATGTGTAAATCTCTAGGCTCTAAGGGTAAGGAAAATATGGAATTGGACAACTTGAAGAGTTATTGTAATTGTGTGTAATAATTTTGGCAAATTTAATTCATTTGTTCATTTATTTACCAAGGAATTACTGAGCACCACTTATGTATCAAAATTTTGCTGTGAAGAAAATAATTCTTGTAATAAACAAATCTGAATCCTGCCTTCACGGAGCTTACAGTTTATTCAGGTGAGTAGCAGATGAACTTCAATCCTAACTTATTGCCTCTATCTCATTCCCTTGCCAATTCCCCTTACCAGGTTCAGGAGGGTTAAGAATAATGTTCCTCTATAAGAAACAGGAAAGGTCATCTTTTTAACTTTAAAATTCCTCAGGATCCAAAAAAATTGAGAAGGAATAAAGCTAAGCAGACAGAGGAATGAGTATGCAATTTACCACATATTTAAGGAACAAGATTCAAAGAAAGAGATTTGATGAGCAATACTCATGCTAGACAACACCAAAAGACAAGACTAAAACTATTTGCTTTCTCTGAACCTTGGGAGACAGTTGTTATGGTTATTCTCTAATGAAAAAAAAAACAACCTTCCTAAAGCGAGAAAGAAATGACAGGGGAAAGAAGGGACCAGATGATGCTATGAAATGTGCGTGACACTCTGGAAAGCAGTATGGGGATTCCTCAGAAGGCTAAACATAGAGCTCCTCTATGACCCAGCAGCCCCACTTTTGGGCATCTATCCAAAAGACCACACACAAGAACACACTAAAGCCACCAGCACAACAAAGTTCATTGCAGCACAATTTGTCATAGCTAAAATATGGAAACAACCCAGATGCCCCTCATTAGACAAATGAATCAGGAAAATGTGGTACATATACACAATGGAACTTTATGCCTCTATCAGAAAGAATGGCATTGCCCCATTCATAAGGAAATGGAAGAACTTGAAAAAAATTATAGTAAGTGAAGTGAGCCAGACCCAAAGGAACATGGACTCTATGGTCTCCCTCACAGGGAATAATTAGCACAGGTTTAGGCTAGTCACAGCAGAGGATCACAAGAGCCCAATAGATATACCCTTATGAACAAATAAGATGATGCTAAGTGAAATGAACTCCACGTTATGGAAACGAGTGTTATATCATTGCTGTAATTACTTTCAACATGCCATGTGAAACTGTAGCTTCTTTTGTTGATGATCCTCTTGTATCCCCTTTCTGTGGTTGTACCTGCACTATCACTGTATCTCATCTGAATACACTGGATACTGTATATACTGGTATTAGAGGTAGGGAAGTGAAAGGGAATATCAAAATCGAGAGACAAAGGATAAAAAGACAAACGACTCCAAAAGCAATACTTGCAAAACCATTTGGTGTAACCAACTAAACAACTCATGGGGGGAGAGGGAAAGAGGAAGGGGGAGGGGGAATGAGGGAGGAGGTAACAAATAGTACAAGAAATGTACCCAAGGCCTAACGTATGAAACTGTAACCCCTCTGTACATCAATTTGACAATAAAATAAAATTTTTAAATAAAATAAAATGTCAGTGATGAAAGCCCTTCTAAGTAGTAAAAAACAATATTCAATGTTCACCCCTTTGAGCAAGAATTCATTTGGTTCATTTCTAACTTTACACTTAGCTGTTGCACAATGAACAACACCTAAGGCTGGCTGTGATAACATAACTCAAGCACACCTCTTGACACATACTTTGATTTCTTATCAGATGACCTGACTGACTTTGACAGATTTTTCTGTTTCAGGACAGTGTTCAGGATAGGGTTTAAGTATAGCTAGACCTGATTCCATTCATCCCTATAGGCTCTCCATCCAACAGTCTTGGAATGATTCATGCTTACATTTCGCTTATCTATGAGGCACTATTCATTTTCCTTTTGATGCTACTTGAAAATATTCTCACCTTGACCCCAAATAGAAATGAAATTCCCATAGATTTCTTGACCTCTTCTGTGTCAACTCTTGGAATATTCCCTCCTAAGATCTTTCTAAATTACCCTTGTATATCAGAATTCTAGTTATTCTAGCCACTCTAAATCTTAAGGATCACTATCCCACAAAGAGTTGTCAAACTGCATTTATGCAGCTTAGTGGCTTCATATATATAAGACAGTAATTTTCAAATTCAAGAGCATTTTGCCATGCTCTGACTTGCACATTAAACATATATTTCAGAAGGATGGATCCTCGCAATCCACATTTGTGACAAGCTTCTAGGTAAATCTGATACTCATTTGAAATGTATACTTCTCTCAAAGATGGTCCATGGATGCACACATTAATTCCCTAAGTCATATCATAACTATGTTGAAAAGTCCATGAAGATGTACTCATCTAAACATTGATAAATATGTTCACCTCTTAACAATTCTGTTTTATAAAGTTCTACTGTATACATTAACTCTTTGAATTTTATATGCTTAAAATTTACAGTAACTGCAGGTCCTAGAAACAAGAAACCTAAAGCAAACGATTATACATTATTATAAAATAAAGCTAAAATATAGTAGGATCTTTGCAGACATTTCTCATTGGCTGAACTAAATTTATAAATGAAAGAATAATTTCCAACATTGTGAATGATGAATAAGTTATAATTCAGTGCTACCTGTGTCAAAACCTGCAGACAGCTCCATATCCAGTGTAACCTGCTCAATTTCCCCCATCTCTTCCTGTAACATGGCCAGGTACCATTTCATAGAACAAGGTGTTCAAAAGCATAAGCCTTGCCATTAGGCATTGCAATACATTCTCATGAGGCTGGATAGAATATTTTTTACCAGAAAATCTGAAAATATTCAGTAGAAGAAAATAAACGCATAAAGACAATAGTAGATATCACGGTACATTCTGTTTTAAATGGGCATGATTTCTAAAAGAAATATATATTTCTTAATTTCAATGAAGACATTTTTATTTTTCATGATTTGGGCCTCATCCACCCCCCCAAAAAAAACTTTGCTCATTCTCTGATGTTATTCAATCACCATTTTTGGAGATTACATATCATTTTCTGGGCACTGGCTTTTCCAGATGCTCTAGGAGCTCCCATCTGCCCACACCTTAGCTCTCATCATATCCTTCATTGAACAACATGAACTTTCTTAAGACGCCACCTGACTTTCCCACATAAGTGTTCTTGGACCTAACTAGGGTACAGGAAGACAAAAATGGCAGGAGCTAAGGTAAAGCAGACTTCAAAGAAGGATAGGATTTGGTGGATAAACTTGTCAGCTTTCTCCCACTTATGTGGGAGAAATAGAACAAAAGTTCCTTACAGAAGTGAGCCCCAGTTGCCCACAGCAACAGTATACTTATTACTATGTTCTGAGCTGTCTTTTATTCCTTCTGTCACTCAGCTCCTTCCTCACAGAGCTTCTTGGAATCACCTTCCAAATAATTTGCTTGTGTTCAAAGGCTAGTCTGTAGGTCAGATACTGGGAAAACTCTTATTATGAGACTGAATATAGGCCAGTGGGGAGAAAAACAGAATCCTGCCCTTGAAAGGCTCAAATCTAGTTTGAGAAAGAGGCTCAGCCAAGCTCGTGCTAGTTGGTAACATAATGTGTTCAGACTATCTAGTGAAAAGACGCTCGCTGAGCGTTAAGGAATGCTTTACAAATGAGATAAGAGTATTAGCTCTCCAAAAGTACACGGAAATGAGAAGAGAAGAAGCATTTAGGATAGTAAAATAGGATACGAAAAGCCTGGCATTCCTACCATCTATCCCCTCACCTCTTATATACACACCATAACTCATATACACATGTGTGTGTGCATACACACACACACACAAATATCTGTGAGAGATTTTATGTACTTTCAGTGTAATATATACTATTCAGAAGAAATTCAGAATATGGATGCATAAAAGGAATTTGTTGCTTGGTAGCTGGTCCCTCAAAATGGCCTCCAATGCACTTTGCATCACCATAAGTAACCTTCTGTGTAGTTCTTTCCCATGCTAAATCTGACCTAACTTAAGGACTCTTCTCTAGCCAATAAAATGCAGTGGAAATAAATGATCTAAGTAAGTAAGCATTGCAATTTTTTGGAAGACATTAATGTTTCTGTTTTTCAGTATTGGAATATCATGTAAGAGGTATAGGCAACCTGGTGGAGACACCACAAAGGGTGATTGAGTGGAGAGACTGAGAGAGGGATTGAGATGGAAATTAGGCAGATGGAGGGCAAGAGAGAGGAAGGAGGAGAGGTAAGGGAGGGAGAGAGATCCTAAGGTTCTAGGGTTTCTAGTGAGTACAACTACTCAAGCAAAGTTCCAGATGTGTGAATTCCATCATCTTTGACAGTCAAGCCCCAGTTGCTATCTGATCTTACGGTCTTTACTGAAAGTAGCAGAGGAACCATTCAGCTTAAATAGCTATGGAATGTTTTTTTTTAAGTTTGTCATTTAAAGCCACTCACTTTTTGTTGGTTTTGCAACAATAGGGAATCAAAATAGTTGTCAAAAGGCAAAGGGACTAGGTTTTCATTTAGTTATGCACAAAAGTAATTGTCAAAGCAACAGTCCTTATAGGGTTCAATGAGGCAATCTTAGATTGAGCAGATGGGAATCGTTAAGCGAGCAGTTAATATTTATCAAGGTTTTGCTATGTTCTACACACTATAAAATGATTACCTAATTTAAATGTAACAAAATAAAACTATGAAGAAGGCACTGTTGTATTCCAATTTTATTAATATAGAAAACAGAAACTCAGAGAGATCGACAAGTTCAGCCCAGGTCACAATGTCAGACCCAAGATGAAGGCCAGGAAATTTGAATCCTAATATCTTTGTTCTTTGCATTCCTATACTATGAGTGTCCCCAAAGGTAGGAAGGGTTATACCACAGACATATGTATTTTTATTTTTATTTATTTATTTTTTTTGGCCAGTCCTCGGGCTTGGACTCAGGGCCTGAGCACTGTCCCTGGCTTCTTTTTGCTCAAGGATAGCACTCTGCCACTTGAGCCACAGCGCCACTTCTGGCCGTTTTCTGTATATGTGGTGCTGGGGAATTGAACCTAGGGCCTTATGTATACAAGGCAAGCACTGTTGCCACTAGGCCAAATCCCCAGTCCTCACAGACATATTTAGAAAGTACAATTTACAAGTGTAGTGAATGAGTGTGATGTTCCTGGGTCATAAAGTGTATCTGACAAAGACACTGACATTTACCTCAAGGGATGGGTTACTATGCAAGGTATATAACTGCATTCTATAGAATTAAATGTAGGTAAAAAGTAACCAACTACATAAATGAAAAATTAACATGAACATGTGGCATTACATTGTACATTTAAGTAGTATTTTGTAGAATTGATAGTATTTTTTGTTTTAATTTTTATTGTCCATGTGATATTCAGAGGGGTCACAATTACATATGTAAAGCAGTGAGTATATTTCTGGTCAAAGTTGTTATCCCCTCCCTCATTTTTCTCCCACCTTGCCTCCTCCCTATTTCCCTCTCCTCAGTTGTACAGTTGGTTTACTACATACTATCTTCTAAGTATTTCTGTTGCATTGGCTCACCTTTTATCCTTTGTCTTACCATTTGATGTTCCCCTTCCCTAGTTACAATAAACATATATACAATACCCAGGGTGTCAAAATCAAATGCAGTAACAACAGGATCTAAACCACGGGAAGATAAACAAAAGAAAAAATTTCATACAATGAGTTAAAAATAACAACTATGAGAAACCACTTGTTTCCATATCTTGGAGTTCATTTCACTTAGCATCATCTTCTGTGATCATATGTACATAGCTATTGAGCTACTGTGATCTTCTGCTAGGACTATCCAAGATATATACTAATTATTACCAATGAGAGAGACCATGGAGTCTATATTTCTTCGGGTCTGGCTCACTTCACTTAGTATGATTTTCTTGCAAGGCTTTCCATATCCTCATGAATGGGGCAATGTCATTTTTTCTGATAGAAGCATAGAATTCCATTGTGTATATGTACCACGTGTTCTTGATCCATTCATCTACTGAGGGACATCTGAGTTGGTTCCATATTATAGCTATAGTAAATAGTGCTGCAATGAACATGGTTGTGCTGGTAGCTTTAGTAGGGTCTTGTTTGTGTTCCTTTGGGTAAATGCCCAAAAGTGAGGTTGCTGGGTCATAGGGAAGCTCTGTGTTTAGCATTCTGAGGAACCACCATACTGCTTTCCAGAGTGGTTGAACAAGTTTGCACAACCACCAACAGTGTAGCAGGATTCCCTTTTGGCCATATTCCTACCAGCATGTTGTCATTAGTTTTCTTTGTAATGGCCATTCTTACTAGGATGTGATGGAATCTCAATGTTGCTTTGCTTTGCATTGCTTTTATGGCTGGGGATGTTGAACACTTCTTTTTGTGTCTCTTGGCCATTCTCAATTTCTCTTCAGAAAAGCTCCTCTTTAAGTCTTTAGCCCACTTATTAGTGGGGCAGTTGGGAAACAATTTTTTGAGTTGTAAATATAGAGATGAGGCCCTTGTCTGCTGTATGTACAGTGAAGATTTTCTCCCAATCTGTAGGCTTTCTATTTATCTTGCATGCTATGTCATTTGGCATGCAGAAGGTCTGTAGTTTGATGCAATCCCATTTGTCCAACCTTTCTTTGATTTGTTGTATTTCTGGGCCTTTATTAAGAAAATGTCAACCTGTGTGAAGGAGTCCACATGTTTCTCTGATTCCTTCCTGCAATGTTTTCAGGGTATTTGCTTTCACCTCAAGGTCTTTGATCCATTTGGACTTGATTCTGGTGCAGGGTGATATATAAGCATCTAGCTTTAGTTGGTTACAGGTCTTTAACCAATTTTTCCAGCACCATTTGTTGGAGAGGCAGTCTTTCTTCCACTATTAATATCTCCTTTATCAAAGATTCAGTGGCCATGGGTCTGGGAATACATTTCTGGGTCTTCAGTTCTATTCCATTGGTCCTCAGGCCTTTCTTGTGACAATACCAAGCTGTTTTTATTACTGTAGCTTTGTAATTGAGTTTGAAGTTTGGTATTGATATTCCTCTAACATTGTTCTTCCTGCTTAGGATTGTTTTTGCTATTCAGGGTGTTATTGTTTCATATGAATTTTTGGCTTGCTTCCTCTATTTCATTAAAGAATGGTGTTGGGATATTGATGGACATTGCATTGAATTTGTAGATACCCTTTGGCAGTATTGCCATTTTCATGATGTTAATCCTCCCAATCCAGGAGCATGTGAGGTTTTTCCAATTCCTTAGTTCTGCTTTAATTTCCTTTTGCAGGTTTTTAAAGTTTTCATCATAGAAGTCTTTTACTTCCTTGGTTAAGGTTATTCCTAGGTATTTGATTTTTGTCAAGCTGTCATAAAAGGAGTTACTTGTCTGATTTTAGTCTCGCTCTTTACGTTGTTGGCATACAGAAAAGCCATTGATTTGGGGGATATATTTTATGTCCGGCTACTTTGCCAAAATATTGGATCAGCTCAAGTAACCTTGGAGTAGAATCCATAGGGTTCTTTAAATACAGGATCATGTCATCTGCAAAGTGAGAGGGAGTTTTAATTCATTTTTCTCTATTTGTATTCCCTTTATATATGTGTCTTGCCTAATTGCTCTGGGTAGGAATTCTAGCAGTATGTTGAAGAGGAGTGAAGAGAGTGGACATCCTTTTCTTGCTCCTGATTTTAAAGGAAATGGCTTTAACTTTTTGCCATTTAGTATAATGTTAGCTGTAGGTCTGTCATACACAACCTTCATTATATTCAAGAATGTTCCATGGATTCCTACTTTCTCCAAAGCTTTCATCATAAATGGGTGTTGGAACCTATCAGATGATTGCTCTGCATGTATAAAAATAATCATGGTTCTTGTCCTTGCCCCTATTGATGTGGTGA
Organism: Perognathus longimembris pacificus; assembly: GCF_023159225.1. Lineage (NCBI taxonomy): Eukaryota > Metazoa > Chordata > Mammalia > Rodentia > Heteromyidae > Perognathus > Perognathus longimembris. Next base: position 99,707,471 of record NC_063188.1, read on the forward strand.
ATTACATAATTGATTTGTATCCCTGAAATAAATCCAGTTTGAACATAGTGTATAATTCTTTTGATGACTTGTTGAAGTCAATTGACCAGAATGTTGTTGAGAAATCTTGCATTGATGTTCATCGAAGAAATGGGTCTAGTCCTCTTTCTTTAATGAGACCCTGTCTGGTTTGGGGATGAGGGTTATGCTGGCTTTATAGAATGAGCTTAGTAGTGAACTTTTGCTTTCAATTTCATTGAAGAGTTTGAGAAGTACTGGTGTGAGTTCTGCTTTGAAGGACTTAGAGAATTCAGCTGTGTATCCATCTGGTCCTGGGATTTTCTTGGATGGAAGGTCTCTTACTGCTGTTCTTCTTTATTACTTGGTATGGGTCTATTTAGTTGGTTTAAATCTTCTTGGTTTAGTTTTGTCATATCAATATTTGCTAGAAATTTGTCCATTTCTACCAGATTCTGAAATTTGTTAACATAAAGGTTTGATAAATATTTCCTTATAACATTCTGAATCTTGGTTGTTTCTGTCATGATGTTTACATTCTCATCTGTGATTTAGTTTACTTGGGTGTGCGCTCTTCTTTTTTGTAAGATTTGCTAAGATTCGTCAATTTTGTTAATTTTGAACTCTATTTCATTTAATCCTGATTGAATTTTAATTATTTGTTTACATCCATTGGCTTGGGGTTTGGCTTGTTGTTCTTTTTCAAGGAGTTTAAGGTGCATCATTGAATTGTTAGATTGCAATTTCTCCAATTTGTTGACATAGGCACTGAGACCTATAAATTTTCCTCTGAGTACTGCCTTTACTGTGTCCCAGAGGAGCTGGTATTTTTTATGCTCATTTTGGTTAAATAGCATAAACGTTTGAATTTCCATTCTGAATTTTTCAATGACCCACTAGTGGTTCGACAATGTATTGTTCAGTCTCCATGAGTTACAGGATTTTCTATGTTGGCTTTTAGTGTTGTAGTATGAGAGAATTCATGGAGTGCATGGAATTGTGTCAATATTTCTGAATTTGTAGATATGTGCTTTATGTCCTAAAATGTGGTCTATTTGGAGAACAATTCATGTGCTGCTGAGATGAATGTATATTCTGGTGTTGTTGGGTGGAATATTCTGTATCTACAAATAAGTCTAGGTTAATTCTAGTTGATCTATGAAATCGTTTAGTTCTGAGGTTTCTCTGTTGAGTTTTTGCTGTGTTGACATATCCAGAGGTGACAGTGGTGTGTTAAAGACTCCAACAATCCAACAATCAATGTGTTTGGGTCTGTGGGTGTTTTTAGTGTCAATAGTGTTTGATTAAGTTGGGTGCTCCAGCATTGGCTGTGTAGATATTTAGGATGGTTATATCCTCCTGTAGGAGAGATTCATTTTAGTATGTCTTTGTTTCTTCTCACTAATTTTCATTTGAATTCAATTTTATCTCATACTAGAATTGCAACTCCAACCTGTTTACGGGGCTTTTGCTTGATAAATTTTATCCCAGCCTTCCACTTTCAGGATTATGTTTGCTTTTGTTAGCAAGATGTGTCTCTTAAAGACAGCAGAAAGATGGATCTTGCTTTTTTATCTAATGTGTCACTTGGTGTAATTTGAGAGTCAAATCCAATAATATTGAGAATTAGTGTTGTTCAGTCTGAATTTTGTATATACCCCAATGGAGGAAGTCTAATAAAAACTGTTGGCAGTGTATCTAGGGATGAAGTAGAAAAAGAAGAAAAATTAAAAGAAAGAAAGGATGGGGGGGTAATGAAAATTTAAGAAAATTAAATAATGAAAAAAATTTAAAAAAAAGAATTAGAGCAAAGAATTCTTCAATTTATTTGGGTGATCTTGTGTCTCCCCTGTCTAGTCTCTTTATGGAGCCTCTGATTTTTTTGCAGTGGTCAGTTTTCCTGTGGCTTAATTGTTTTCTTTTTTTTCTCAAATTTTTATTATCAAACTGATGTACAGAGAGGTTACAGTTTCATACGTTAGGCATTGGATACATTACTTGTACTGTTTGTTACCTTGTCCCTCATACCCCCTCCCTCCTCCCCCTTTCCCTCCCCCCCCCTCAGGTGTTCAGTTCACTTACACCAAACAGTTTTGCAAGTATTGCTTTTGTAGTTGTTTGTCTTATCAGTTTGTTTGAGCTGGCAGGAAGAGGGTCTGCGGTATGGTCTCTATAATCCTCTTCCCAGGCTAGTTTATTGCTAGAGCAGTTGGTTCTGCATGTTTTGAAGGAAGGAGGTGACTATTTTGGAGTTGCTTCCAGGGAGCTTGAGAGTAGATGGGGTTGTGGCCTGTCTGGGATCAGTGGCTTTTCGGAGAGGGTATAGCTACTGAAACACTCTTTTGGCCCTGCCTGGCGCCTCTCTTTGCTTCTAAGGTGTAACCAGTTTTTCTTCTTTAAATTTTTTTTAAATTGTTTAAACTCCAGCAGCTGGCTAGCAGCTGGCTAAGTTACAGTTCTGCAGAGGAGTGGGGGGGGGGCTCTTCTGCCTGTGTTTCCCTGGGGATGAAAGTGCCCCGCCTTAGGAGGAGTTCATTCCCCTGGGAAGAGCTGACTTTTGCTGCTCAGATTCCTTTGCCTTTTTCAAAAATGGGCCCTGATTAGGCAGGCTCAATTTACCTCCTGGCTGTTCCCTGTGTCTGTCCCAGAGTCAAAGATGGCATTTTTCTCTGGTGAGAGGGGAACGGTAGCTTCCAAATGCTGTCCTGTGGGCACAAGTGAAAATGTCTTTGGTGGGGTATTCATGCTTTCTTTGGTTTTTCAGACCATCCTCAATCTGCGTCTGTCTGTGGCCTGTAGGCTGAAGGCATCCTCTCCTAGCTGCCAGTGTGCACTGGAAGTGAGTGGTGAGCCACGTGCTCTGTCTCCGCTGCTCTCATGCTGGTTTTGTCAGCCATTATGGCCACCCGTGTGGACACACTGCCATTGGCATATGCTCAAATCTGTCTCCTCAAGCAGGCTGCCTAAATATGTCTAATGACCAAAAATTCTATACTATTATGGCTTACTTGTTGTGACTCTCCAGCTGTGTACCTTTCACTGGAACACTAACATTTGTTTCTTGGAGAGAACTCAGCAGTCCTGGGGCTTGGACTCAGGGCCTGAGCACTGTTCCTGGATTCTTTTTGCTCAAGGCTCTACCACTTGAGCCACAGTGCCACTTCTGGCTTTTTCTATATACGTGGTGCTGAGGAATTGAACCCAGGGCTTCATGTACACAAGGCAAGCACTCTTGCCACTAGGCCATATTCCCAGCCCCTCAAGCTTTTAGAATTCTTATACTTAGGCTAGAGCAACTTACCATAAAAACTACAGAAAAAACATATTTTCCTCCCACATTGCCCAAAGGGAAGGTTTTTTTTTAAGTATATGGGAATTAGAAAGGAAGAGTTCAGCAAAATATTTTAAGAAATACAGCAGCACCATAAAATAGTATATTAATACAATTTTTCAAGAACCAAAAGAATTTTTAAAGATATAACAGTGGATATATTCACTAGAAAAGAATCACTATTCACACATTCATCCATTCTGAAGCACCAGAGATAGGATTGAGAATATCCCTAGGAGGGCCATGGACACTTGAAGAGCAAAGAAATAAATCAAAGATGCCATAAAGAGGTAGTAACTTTGGTTTTATTGTGTTTTAGAGAGAGAGAAACAAAATGTTCCACTATTCTGCTTTAACAAATTAACAAAAGAGAATACAAACTATCAACCAGCATAAAGTTTATAATAAAATTATGTCTCTCTTCTATCTTAAAAGCAACTCAGGAAATAAGAAAAAGACAGAAAACTATAAGAGGAAATTAAGAGTAAGAACTGAACATTGGCATGAAGAAGAAGTAGTAAAAGAAAATCAGAAAATAATGGAAGGAAAGAGCTAGAAAATAAAGTACAAAGATAGAAGATATGCATAAATAATTCAAAACTGTTCCATTTGTCTATTTTTACCCCACAAATTGCACAAAAATATGGCTCAAAACAATAACAATCATTGATTTGCCTATGATTCTGTTGTTGGGAGGTGCTCACAAAGAACAACCAATTATTCTTCTACTCATTGTCACCTGGGAAAGCTCAATGTTAGAATATAACTCATTAGACAGGAGCATTGAATGCTAGAACCATCAAACACTTGCTAACTCACAAGCCTGGTGGTTGATGCTGTGTTAGTTGAGTCTGTCTTCTGGAACACTTACTTACACATGATCTCTCCAAGTGACCTTGTATTCTTTCAATGTATCATTAATGGGCTTCAAGAGTGAGTGCCCTGAGGTCACATGGGAATATCACCTTGAATAACATAGCCAAGCAGGCCATTAGAACCACTTTGGCTAGAGTAAAAGACATGTTAACATTCAATTTAGCACTACACACTATGTTGGAAATGAACTATACAACCTGTATGGGGATTCTGGAGGGGAGAAACTGGGAGAAAAATGAGGGAGGGGATAACACTGTTCAAAAAGAAATATACTCATTACCTGACTTATGTAACTGTAACTCCTCTGTACATCACCTTTACAATAAAAACTAAAATTTAAAAAACACAGATGTGGGTATGATAGTGCACACTCATAATTCCAGCACTTAGGAAACTGAGGCAAGCAAATTACAAGTTCAAGGCCAGCTTGCCATACATAGTACATTCCAAGCCAATGTAGTCAACATAGTGAGACCCTCTCCCCTCAAAAAAAAAAAAAAAAGAAGAATCTGGGTATGATAATAACGGCCTATAATTCTGGATTTGGGAGACAGAGATAAGATCATGGCTCAAGGCCAGCCTGGGCAGTGAGACCAATGACCCCTTATTTCTGCAAAAATCAGGGCATGATGACATGCATTTGTAATCCCAGGTACTGTAAAGAGGATCTCAGTCCCATGTAAGACCCCATCTGAAAAAAGCAAACACAAAAGGCCCAAGTTAAGTAGACAGCTTGCCAAGGAACCAAAGGCCCTGAGTTCAAACCATCAATAATAATAATAATAAAGTTCAGTAAAAAGGATCCTAAATCTCATTTCACTATGGAAGTAAAACAAATGTCACAACATTTTAAAACATTTGGGATAGGAAATATTTCCAGTCACCTTGGAATATTTAATCATCTGCCGTAGGGAATGCAAAGAACATATCCACATGCTGGTGGCTTATGCTTTAATCCTAGCTTCTCAGGAGACTGAGATCTGAGGATCACAGTTCAAAGCCAGCCTAGGCAGGAAACTCCATGAGACTCTTAACTCCAACTAACCACCAAAAATCCAGAACTGGAGCTGTGTCTCAAGTGGTAGAGTACTAGCCTTGAGCACGAAAGCATAGGGACAGGACCCAGACCCTGAGTTCAAGCGCCAAGACCAGTACACATACAAAAAGAACTACATAGAAATATATGGCATGATTCACACACACAACTATTGACATATAACTGACATATGAGAAGCTGTGGAACACACACACACACACACACACACACACACACACACACACACACACCAAAGAGCAAATTAAAAGAAATACATAAACTAAGACAAATAATTAAGAAGGCCTAGTCTTGCCTCAATTACTCTCATCAACTTTGATCCTTTTATTTCTATTTTTACTAATCATTTTCAATACAAGGTCACTTTTTTTTGTAACTGTAGACGCCTTTATTAGGTATTTTTACTAATAAGCTATGCCAAAGACTGAATGCAGCCCTTAAAGTGTCTTTTACTGTTGGCATAGAAATAAAAAAAAACACAAGATTTGAAAGAATAAAACATTGTGCAATTCACACAGAATAGGGAATTGAATAAACCCAGGCCTTGCTGGTGCTATATCACATGGACTCTCCAATGTACCAAACAACCATTACAAAATGAAAGCAATGTTGCCCAACGTATGATACTGTAACCTCTCTGTACATCAGTTTGATAATAAAAATTTGAGAAAAAAAAAAAGAATGTTGGAAGGGGTGAGGTTGATCAGATGTATTGCATTTATAAACAACTTTGTTAAATGGCAACTCTTTTGTAAAACTTCTTTAAAATAATAAAAATGTGAAAATGATAAAAAAAAACAAAAAAAACCAAAATGAAAGCAATGTCTTTCCCTAGCATACATCCTCAGGAAAGAGGAAAAATAGATTTTATTGGGGTAATATCATGCCTCAGCCAGAGTAAAGTTTCATTTCCCCTAAGCACACCATGCTCTTTTTAGTACAGTGAATTTTCCAAAGATGGTCACAACAATATTGCCCATCCCACACACTTTTCTGAAAATATGACCTTGACATTGCCTCATTAAGAGGCAGAATCTAATTCCCATCCCCATTGATCCAGGTTGTCATGGGTGACTTGCTTGTAATAATAGACTGTGGAGAAAGTAATTCTGTGTGACTTCCAAGGGTGAATGTGAAGAACCTCACAGTTTCTTCATCAGATGTTGAAATGGTTACTCTCTGGATACTCTCTCTTGAGACACTTTCTCTCTTTGGACACACTCATTTGCAACCCATACAGTAGGAAACACAGGCACATGGATGAACCACATGAGGGAAATCTGATGAAGAGGCAAGCCATTGAGTCATCCCAGGCAGGAAGCCTCTGAGTGATTCTAGCCACCAGTTCCCAAGCCATTGTAGAAAACTAAGTCTTCCAAAGGGAGGATCTAGATGTGGAAAAACTGATACAATCCTTCCCACCAATTTCAGACCCACAAAATCAACAGTTGTTCTTTTTTATTTTTTTTTAAGTCTTAGACTGGGTGCTGGTGATTCATGTCTGTAATCCTAGCTGCTCATCAGGCTGAGATGTGAGGTTCAAAGCCAGCCCTGGCAGAAAAGTCTATGAGACTCTTATCTCCAACTAATCACACACACACACACACACACACACACACAAACACACACACACACACACACACACAGAGAGAGAGAGAGAGAGAGAGAGAGAGAGAGAGAGAATTGGAAATGTGGCTAAGTGGTAGAGTGCTAGCCTTGAGTTCTAAAGATCAGGGACAGAACCAAGGCCCTGAGTTCAAGCCCCAGGACCAGCACACAAAAAATGTTTATTGTGCTTAATATTGAGGATATAATTGTTATACCTCTATAGCTAACCCAAAATACATTTTCTTGGCAAACAAGATTCCTTCTTCCCAATCTGCCTCCTACTCATATTTTCATTTCTTATTTTACCCATATTTTTCTCCAACTACAAAAAATAACAATAGATTTGCGTTGATAGTACAATTTAAAAGTAAATCCTTGCCCATTCCTTTTCTAAACGAATTACTCTAGATAAAGTTTGAATTTTTCCTTATTCCCATACCTGTCCATAGAGAGGATCAGAAATTTAAACTATGATTGACTTGCTAAAACCACTAATAGAACAACTGCATAACACACAAGGCTAGTTGGTAATACATAATTTCTTACCCTCAAAGAATAAAAAAAGAAATACTAGAAATCAAAAGATCCACAACAGAGATGCATAATGCCTTCGATGGTATTAACTGGATAGAGCCAAAAGAACTCATTGCAAACTGGTTTGAGGCCAGTCTAAACAAGTCAACAGAACCTGTCTCAACTGTGTTGAAGAAGAATGGCTGGTCATATAACAGTATCTGTGACACTTTATTTTTTATTTATTTGGTGGTACAGAGAATTAAACTCAAGAGTTTATGCTTATACAGCTTGCTTACTCAGATGGCACACTACCACTTGATTTACACCTCTAGCCTGTCTTTTTGCTGATCATTTTGGAGATGGAATCTCATGAACATTTCTTCCCTAGCCATCCTCAAATCAGAATCCTTCCCATTTCAGCCTCCCAAGTAAGTAGAATTACAGGTGTGGGTCATACCTGGTGTATTAGCTCTGTCAATAAAGAATAAATTTCTACAAAGAAGCAACAAATCAAAGCCCATCTCAAACATAAACTAGGCATAGTGGTTTCACACCAACCTTACAAAAATAAATGAGGGAATGGGAACCTGATTTCGGTGATATAATGATTGGTTGCCTAAGCAAGCATGAGTCTGTAGGTTCAAAAGAAATCACTGAGCTTGAAGATCTGTCAGTAGACACTCTGCTAGAAGTCAAAGTGAAAAGAGCCTGAAAAAAGTAGAACATGATATTCAAGAACTGTGGGACAAGTACATGGCAGGTTGGGTAAATGACAGTATTCTTATCTGTCATCCATATTTGTCCCAAAGTTACTTACAGATGAATAATCTAATACTTATGTGTACATTCATATGTGTAGGAGGAAGCTTAACTTATGAATCATGTGGAGAAACCTGAAATGTTGACATAATCTCAATATTTAGAGTTAGATAGTAAAAGTAGCATTTAAAAGTGAGTATGTTTCCATGAAGAAAAAAGATCTTCCTGAGGACATTTTTGTAATTTATAAATACGAACAACATGGTATCACAGTACAATGTAAGCAGAACCTAGTCTCTCCTATCCCTCTTCGACATTTTCATGAGGGCTAGCTATTCCTCTTTCACAGCTCAGTTTGATTCCTCCTGGGAATCACAAAAATCTGTCTTCTTTGGTAACTTTGGCCCATGACCTTGTCCTTACCACTGAGAATTCATACCATTTCTGGTGTGATTTCAGTATTTTGCTGTGTTAATAATACTACAATTCATTGCTTTTTGGCGTTTTTATCTGCAGTGGTCTTGTTGTCCAAGTAGATATAGATCTAGTGCTAGATTTAGTCCAATCCATTTTTATCTCATATACAACAGGACAAATAGAAAGTACTCAGCGAGTACTTCTAAATTAACGTTTCCAGGACTTTGTCATTTAAAGTGTACCCAGAAAACTAGCATCATTGCCATGACCCAGCGCCACACAGCACAATGCTGTAAAATAGACAGAGGCTGCAAGTGGTGACTGGAAACTGTCACAACTTGACCTTGCAGGACTAGACCTCATCAATGGTAAGGTTTACTCCATCACCAAATTGTTAACCATAATCAAATTGGCCAGTCCCAACAGAGGTTGGTACTTTCTCTTCCCCTGGCAAATTCTTCATTTTTCAATCAGATCTAGTTTAAAAGTTCCACACAAAAAAGGCCTTTCCACACCTTACAATCATCTGACGTATGAGCTCTTGTTGATCTCACTCATCTACTCATATTCTTTAACAGTTCACTCCTAAATTAGATTAAGCTGAAGAAGGCGCAGCTCTTACACTCTGATACATAGTAAATTCTAGGCTAGCTTTAGTTCTGGTACACAATAGGTACCAATTGAGTATGGCCATTCTTGTCCTTTCAGTTCATACACACATTAGATGCTTTACTATATAATGATATGTGAACCACATGGAAGAGTCAGGGAAAAGTAACTAGGCCTTATAATCACTAGAGCTGAAATTTTAACTAATCTATCACATTGCTATATAGATTAGAGAGACCAAAGAGCAATGTGCAAGCTATCCAAATTTTGATCTCCACTTAATCTCTTCTTATAATGCTTTTCTGAAATACCATGCAGATGATATATCTGTTTGGACCTACTCCCTGATAGGGAAATATCAGTGACTGAAAGCCACGACTCTGCTTAAAGGGAGTCCAATCAAGCAACCAATGGTCAATGGAAGGTTTGCAATCCATTTCCCCTGGTTTCTTTTTTATTAGCATGTATTGGTTGTACAAGTGACATTTCCACACATGCACACAATGTACCTTAATCCAACTCATCTTCTCTTTCTCCTTCTTCCTCCCCTTCTCCCTTCTTACAACAATTTCAACAGATTTCATTGTTCTGTTTTTGTACATAGATAGTTTAGCCATATTCAACATCCATCACACTCTGTCAGCCAGCCCTTCTCCCAGATAGGACCTATTTCTGATTCCTGTCATTAATTTTTAAGTGTATATTAATTGTTCAAAGGGTTTTAATCGTGGCATTTCTCACATGCACATATTGTAATTTAATCAGATTAATCCTATTTTATTGCTCCTTCCCATCCCCTCTACCCTCTATTATTCAATAGCTTTCAGCGTTTTGTTATGTCATCTTCAGACAACAACACAATGTATTTTAATATTATTCACTCTATGTCATTCTTTTCTCCTCTCCCCTTCCCTCTAATTCCCCTCAGATAGTCCTACATTTACAAACACATGATATATACATGTAAGTATGTATATACATGGATGTATCAATGTGTATATGTGTATCGTTTAGGTCTATCTTCCACATATGTGAGAGAGAATGCATTTTTTATCCTTGTTCTGTGACTTTTTCAAAAGTGAAGCAGTTGGTCTTAGACTATGGGATTAACATAGACAGCTCAAATAAACTGAGATCTTTATTTCCTTCTCTATACGTGTGCAACCAAACATCTAAGACTTAAATATTGATTATGCCTGGTACAAAATACATACTAATTGCCAATATCCCCAATGGCCACTGGAATAAGTGAGTATATTGTTTTTCATCCATATCTTTCAACATTGTATGTACTTGTATTTGAGGTCAGCATTAAACTATATTGATACAATGTTAGAGTCGAGTGGCTTTGGTTGATACGCATTGTCTAATTTTAGCCTACAAAATACAAGACTGGGGACTGGGAATGTGGCTTAGAGGTAGAGTGCTTGCCTTGCATGCATGAAGACCAAGGTTCTATTCCTCAGCACCACATAAACAGAAAGAACTGGAAGTGGCATTGTGGCTCAAGTGGTAGAGTGCTAGCCTTGAGCAAAGAGAAGCCAGAGACTGTGCTCAGGCCCTGAGAACAAGCTCCAGGATTGGCCAAAAAGAAAAAAAAAGATACAAGACTGCATCTTACTGTTGTACATGTGTGATTTGAATGTACTTAGTGTAGCTTAATATTTTGATGGGTAAGTCTCATAAACATGCAATTATTGGTCCTTATACAGCTTCATTTAATTGGTTCTAGTATTTTTGTCTAGTATTTTAGTCGTGTATCATTTTGTCATTTTTAATTGAGGTGGTACTCAGAACTAGCCAAAAGCCGCAAGAATTCACATTTAGAAAATACCTTTTCACTGTATTTAGATTTTTCATCTTTCACAGTCTTTCTTGAAGACATTTCTGAGGAATTTTTCATCAGACAAATACATTATTTTTGGTGACTGATGACAGTCTGACTTCACAAGCGTCCTTTTTGAAAGGTTACTAAGACTTGACATGTTAACATCCCATAAATCTCCCATGCTCCAAGTCTAAAACATACATCACCTTTACCAGCAGCAATGCTTGTTCTCCTCCAATAGTTTTGCCTAAGAAAGGAAAACAGGGAGCTACTTTGTACTGACATAAACCTGTACCATGCCTCTGATATTTTATGTGCATACCCCCAGTCTCTTTTCCAGCCTCAAAGAAAACATGTGTGACCTTTGATAGTTCTGAAAAATCTTGTAAATCTCTCACTGATGTTTAATAATTTCATTATTCTTATTGGAATGATGTCCCAGACTGCTTGTGGAACTGAGCTCATGGGTAAATGTTCAGTCTCATGCTGTTTTAACAACATTGGCTCCATCATCATCAGTGCAAATAGAAACAGTGGAAAGAATTTGACGAATGAGATATTTATCTTGAATTTCAGCTGTGATTATGTTTTCCCAGGCACTGCAGTGCACGTGCACTTCGTGGGAGACGAAGAACCAGCACAGTGGCACTGAGTCCCCTGTGAGGGCTTACTCAATATTTGCTGGTAATAATTATGATGTAATGCCACGAGGCAGCCATCAGTTAACAGACTCTGTGAATTTAAATCAGCCCTGATTTAATTTGCCCTTCAGGAAAGGTTAAAACATGGAGAAGCTCACATTCTGTAGAAATATGCACTTCAGCTTTTGGATGAATATAAGTTGTATGTATCCTTTTAAAAGAAGATGCTCAATTTTTCCATCTTCTAAGTGTGTCCTCTAATCCTGGATGCCATAAATGTCAGTATAATTATAATGCACAGATAAGAAGATGAATACTAGCATGTAGCACAGTGATGTAATATAGCACATACTAGTAATTCCAACTACGTAGGAGACCCTAGAAAACAGGTCTGTGGCTGGCTTTTGGCAAAACCAAGACCTACTTTAGAAATTAACTAAAGGAAGCCTACTGGGGAAATGAATAAAATGGTATCTCACCTACCTAGCAAGCAGGAAGTTCTTAAATTCCAATCTTGGGAAGGAAGGGAGGGAGGGGCAGAGAGAGGGAGGGGGGAGAGAGGGAGGGAGAGAGGGAGGGAGGGAGGGAGGGAGGGAAGAAGGGAGGGAGGGAGGCAATATTTCTTAATCTTTATTGAACATAAAAATCACAGGGAAAGAATTCAAAATCATTATATCCAGCCTACACCTTAGAACAATTACATCACAACTTGGGAATAACAGTATGTACACAACCGTACTAATAAAAAAACACTGGGCTGGGGTTATAGCCTAGTGGCAAGAGTGCCTGCCTCGGATACACGAGGCCCTAGGTTCGATTCCCCAGCGCCACATATACAGAAAACGGCCAGAAGCGGCGCTGTGGCTCAAGTGGCAGAGTGCTAGCCTTGAGCGGGAAGAAGCCAGGGACAGTGCTCAGGCCCTGAGTCCAAGGCCCAGGACTGGCCAAAAAAAAAACAAAACAAAACAAAAAAACATGGTATTGGCATAAAAGCAGACACACAGGATAGCCTTTTTGATTAATGATGCTGAGAAAATTGGACAGCTATATACAAAAAAAATTAAACAGGGCCCCCATCTTTCACCTATTAACTACAAAAAATAAACATGAAATATATTGTAGAATTAAATGCAATACTTGAAAGTATTCAACAGAAAAAGAGGAAATGTTTGAGGATACTAGAATGAGCTATGATGTGTTTATTCATTTGTGCATTTGCTTCTTTGTTTAGAAATAAGAATGGCACAGGAAACAAAAGCAAAAATAGACAAATAGGATTATACTGATCTAAAAGTCATCTGCACAGCCATGGAATAATCAGCATGCTATAGATTTAAGGGGTTTATGTAAGCAACTCAAAAATTCAATATGAATAACCCAAACATAAAAGGACAAAAGATCAAACTGAACACTTCTCAAAAGAAGACATACAAATGGTCATCAGATACATGAAAAATGCTCATCATCAGTAATCATTAGGGAAATGCAAATCAAAACCACAAGGAGCTAGCACCTTACCTCAGTAAAAATGACTAACACCAAAGATTAAAAACTAAAAATGTTCTGCCAAGTCTAATAAGAAAATGAAAGTCTTAAACACTGTTGATAGGGATACAAATTAGTATAGCCTTTGTGGAAAACAGTATGGAATTCATTAAAAAATTAGAGACATAAATAAATAATAAATGACCCAGCAATTCCAATCCCAAACCTATATCCAAAGGAAATAACACCAATATGTGGAAGAAATATCAGCAACCCCATTTTCACTTGAGTACTACTGTATTCACAATAGCAAGAAACCATAAGTGTCCATTCACTGATGAATGGATAATGAAAATGTAATAGATACACACAAGACTATTCAGCCATAAAATAGAATAAAATCTCATCATTTGCAACAACATGGGTAGAATTGGAAGACATTATGGCCAGTGAAATAAACCAGACACAGAAAGACAAGTACTGTCTGATCTTACTCATCTGTGCAATCAGAAAAGTTAATCTAAAAGTTGAGCACAGAATGTTGGTTTATCAGGGAACAAGGGATATATGGACAGTTCATTAATGAATGCTTAGTTATAGGAACAAGCAAGAAGTTCTAGTGTGCTGCTATACAATAGAGTAACTACAGATAACAACACACCACACATTTCAAAACACTAGAAGAAAATGTTTTGAAAGCTGTCATTAAAAGTAAATCATAAATATTTGAGGAAATAAAATATCTTTAACCTAACTGCAGCATTATACAATGAGTATTGAAATTTACATGATGCCATGCATTTCATGTTTTGCCTATAAATAAATGATAATATTTTTTAAAATTATAAAAATTGGAAATCTAAGCCCTACAAAACCATTAGACAGGTGACAATGATCTGGAATGATTCTATCAAGCAAAATCCTGTGCTAATGGGTAGAAATAGGATATGTTAATGTGACAGCTTTTAGCGATTATTGCAGTCTCTAAATAATTTTATAAGGCAATGTGTTACAGAATCCCTAGATTCTAACTCTTTCTGCACTTCTTTATAGCTCTTGTGCACATTATTTGTCATGTCATTGCTTCCATTTTCCCTTTTGTAAAATGTACTATTGGTAACACCAACACCTACATTGTATTATGAAGACTAAGCAAAGACAGGGTCAACAAATATTATCTGAGTACATTGGAACCCGTGTATACTGGTATTAGAGAATACCAAAATCCAGAGACACAGGATAAAAAGACAAACAACTACAAAAGCAATACTTGCAAGACTGTTTGGTGTAAATCAACTGAACAACTCATGGGGAGAGAGGGAAAGGGGGAGGGGGGAGGGGGAACGAGGGAGGAGGTAACAAACAGTACAAGAAATGTATCCAATGCCTAATGTACAAAACTGTAACCCCTCTGTACATCAGTTTGACAATAAAAATTAAAAATAAATAAACCATCCTATGGTATAGTACACGCTCAATGTGTATGAGGCCCTAGGTTCAATGTCCAACACTAAAAAGCAGGAACCTATTATTTCACCTTCATTGCTCATACATTTCATACAAGCACTTTAATCTGTCATTGAAGCACTGAAGAAGTTATAGACATTAGGAAAATGTGTTCCCCCAGAAAACAATATTTACACAAACAGGTAATAGCCTACATTTGGCCCACAGACTAAGTTTCCTGTACTTTCCCTGATACATGCTGCCAGGTTTGCATCATAAGTTGTTATACTTGTCAGTATGAAGCATGGAAAGACCATCTCCCTACATTTTGTACATTTTCCGTTCTCTCTCAGCTCCACAGTAGGCCTTCTCTCAAGTTCACTAGCTTCTAGCATGTGCAATGACGCTACAATGACTTATAATTTTAGAAATGGAGAGAGCAGTTAGGTCTCTCCTGTTGATGAGTGTTCTCTTTCCCCATAGCCACCATGGGGAAAGGAAAGCTTAGACCAGATCATAGGGCCAGGAGGGTACCACTCCCAGTGGTCCATCACTTTACAGGAGCAAACACCACAGATACACAGGCTATTAGGAAAAACTGTGAATTAAACCAAGAGTTGTAAGGAGCTGCCAAAATCCCAGAGATGTAATAAATCATGACTGTCAACTTCTCAGCATGAGTAATAAAAAAATCAATTCACTTAGCCAGAAACATATTTGAAAATTATGCTTTAAACAATAGTAATGTGCAGAGCTAATAAACAGAGAAACAGTTCTGCTATTGCATCTCTTAAGGAAGGACAGAAGAGAGTGACACCAGGAGTTGATTGTTTCTTTTGCAGCCAGAAAGGAGTAGCTGTGTGAGTCAGCAGTTAGAAATGAAACTGAATGGAGTGGTATATTCCTTCCTTGGGATATTAAACTCATTAGTTTTTACAGGTTACATCTCAAAGGCCATATCTTTCCCTGGGCCTAACTTGTTCCTTGGTACTTTCAATAAGTCATCTATTCACTAATCATTTAGTAATCACCTCTGACATGCCAAGCATTGTGCTCAGGGCTGGAAATGCAGAGTCCAGGAAACCACTGATCTTGTTGTCAAGATCTTTCTTTGGGCACTCATTGATTTTTCGAATTTAAATTCCCACACTACCTAACTTACCACAGGGGGGAAAATTGTAAGGACCAAATAATGTCATTTTCTCCAGTAGTTTCAAAGACTCTTATCATTACTTGGCACCATGTTAATTCATTTCTGATATATTTTCAGAGCCAAGTTTTTCTGTCTTCTTGCAACTGTCAAGGACAGACACCGAGTGTGCAGGTGTCTTACTCATTAAATCCTTTCCAACTAAACTCCAAAGTGTTTTCATCTTTTAATGAAACACTGTAAGCTATCTGACCTGTCTCAATGTGTGGAAAGACTTGTGAGGAAAGAAAGGAAAAGGACCAGAACAACTGATAGGAATAATGTGTCACAGCTACTATCTACAAATAAAAACACAAATGTAAGATAAGAATGACCAAATACTTGTATAGTATTTAACCTTTGATTCAGGAGCATTTTTGTAGCAGGAAAAATGATGCCTTTCTCTAAAGATACCCACATCTTAATGACTGTAAACTATGATTATGTCACTTTATTATTTTTCTTATTCATTGTCAAAGTGATATACAGAGAGGTTACAGTTTCATACATTAGGCCTTGGGTACATTTCTTGTACTGTTTGTTACCTCTTCCCTCATTCCCCCCCTTCCTCCTCCCCCTTTCCCTCTCCCCCCATGAGGTGTTCATTTGGTTTACACCAAATGGTTTTGCAGTATTGCTTTTGGAGTCGTTTGTCTTTTTATCCTTTGTCTCTGGATTTTGATATTCCCTTTCACTTCCCTAGTTCTAATACCAGTATATACAGTATCCAGTGTACTCAGATGAGACACAGTGATAGTATGAGTACAACCACCAGAAGGGGATACAAGAGGATCATCAACAATAGAAGCTACAGTTTCACATGGCATGTTGAAAATAATTACAACAGTGATATAACAGTCGTTTCTATATCATGGAGTTCATTTCACTTAGTGTCATCTTATGCGTTCATAAGGGCATAGCTATTAGGCTCTTGTGATCCTCTGCTGTGACTAGCCTAAACCTGTGCTAGTTATTCCCTATGAGGGAGACCATAGAGTCCATGTTCCTTTGGGTCTGGCTCACTTCACTTACTATAATTTTTTCCAAGTCCTTCCATTTCCTTACAAATGGGGCAATGTCATTCTTGCTGATAGAGACATAAAATTCCATTGTGTATATGTACCACATTTTCCTGATCCATTCGTCTACTGAGAGGCATCTGGGTTGGTTCCATATTTTAGGTATGACAAAATGTGCTGTGATGAACATTGTTGTGCTGGTGGCTTTAGTGTGTTCTTGTTTGTGGTCTTTTGGGTAGATGCCCAAAAGTGGGGCTACTGGGTCAAAGGGGAGCTCTATGTTTAGCCTTCTGAGGAATCTCCATACTGCTTGCCAGAGTGGCTGAACCAGTTTACATTCCCACCAACAATAAAGTAGGGTTCCCTTTTGGCCACATCCCCTCCAACATTTATTATATTTATATAGTTTTCTTGATAAAGGACATTCTTACTGGGGTGAGGTGGAATCTCAATGTTGTTTTGATTGGCATTTCTTTTATGGCCAGTGATGTAGAGCACTTTTTCATATGTCTCTTGGCCATTCTCATTTCCTCATCAGAGAAGTCTCTTTCTAAGTCTTTAGCCCACTTGTTGAGAGGGCTATAGGTTCTTTGCGGTTTTGTTTTGGAGGAATGTAATTTTTTTTTAGTTCTGCATATATTTTAGATATGAGGCCTTTGTCTGTTGTATGGCTGGTAAAGATCTTTTCCCAATCTGTGGGCTTTCTGTTTATCTTGCAAGCTATGTCCTTTGCCCTGCAGAAGCTCTGCAGTTTGATGCAGTCCCATTTGTCCAACCTTTCTTTGATTTGTAGCCTTTCTGGGTCTTTGTTAAGGAAGTTTCATCCTGTGCCAAGGAGCCCAAGTGTTTCTACTACTCCTTCTTTTAGTGGAAAACATTTTTTTTAAGATTTCCAAAGTTTAATTACAAAAATGACTGTGATTTCTGTCTTGTTTATTAGCTTATGTCATCCATCTTTGGAAGCCTTGCTCTTAAGAAAACAAAATTGCTGTGTATGGGCTGTTTTAGGTTGTTTGCTGTCCAAGCAACAAACAACTGTCATCTAGGAACTAAATTGTTCCCAAAATAGTAGAAGCAAGCATGAAAGTGGATTGTTCTACAGTTGAGCCTTGTCTGCTATCTTTGTTGCAGCCTGGAGAGATTCCTTGAGTCAGAAGCAGTCAGTTTCCCTCTTCTTATTCTTATTTCTAGTCAGTTCTTGGGCTTCAACTCAAGAACTTGTGCTCTCATTGGGCTTTTTTGCTTGAGGATGGCTCTCTACTGCTTGAGCCACATCTCTACTTCCATCTTTTTGTTGGTTAATTAAAAATAAGTGTCTTTTGGACATTTCTACTTAGGGTGGCTTCAAACCCCGATCCTCCAGAGTATCTAGGATTACAAGCATGCACCACCAACACCCTGCCCTTATTTTGTTGTTGTTGGTGTTATTCATATAAATGGTGAGACCCTATAATATTTGCAAAGCAATTTGTTAAACAGCAGTTGAAAACATTATTTTATTGAATCAATGGATTGTCTGAGTGTCTTCAATGATATATAGTTTTAAAAATATTATGAATTCTTCATAGTGTATATTTTAAGTTTAATTTTTTGTTATAAATATTTCCATAACCTGCAACAGCAAGGACATATTTCTGTTACAGAGGAAAGAAATAAATGTAAATTTATGAGGGGATTTGCATTTCAGACACTGGATAGAAGTCTGCTTTATTTCAAACTCAATTAACAATACTATGGCCATACCACCCTGAACGCAACCAATCTTGTCTGATTATGTCATTTTAAAAGGCAAAAAGGGTAGGACTTCCAGGAAGACGGTGGAGGAGCAGCAGAGCTCTAGCTGAGCTCCCTCTGACACTGCAGTTTTCTCACCCCATAGAAACTTCTACTCCTATATAGACAGCCAGAGTAAGTTCTAACAGTACAGGGATTCTGGCCAGGAAGGAAAAATAGACTTTGCTGGTCTGAAAACACAGATCTGAGCTCTGGGGGGCGTCCCACCACCGCGCCAGTGCCGGCGCTGGCACAGCGCCCCGTGCTCCCCGCAGCTAAAGCACTCAACGGAGACTGGGGAGAAATCTCCAGACGGCGGCATACAGATTGCAGGCTGAGCACAGACGGGAGGAAATCGCAGAGAAAGCATGAGTGAGTACCCCACAAATGACATTCTCACCCACGCCCATAGAGCAGCTTCAGGGAGGTAGCCCTTCCCCCACTGCCAGAGAAAAGCACCGTCTTTGACGCTGGCATAGGGTCAGACCAGTCTGGAACTAATGCCGGCCTGGGGAAAGTGAGGACAAAGCGGCCATCTTTGAATAGGGCAAGAGGGACAAACCAGTGAGAGCCAGCTCTGCCCAGGAGAACACCCCCTGCCCAGGCGGGAGGCTTGTCCTGGGCCTCGGCACAGCTAGAGGTGCCCGCCCTGCCCACTGGAATTCCTAAATTAAAAGCGAAAGCGGTGAGCAGCTATCGCCGGCACAGAACAGCCACACAGGAGACAGATAACTTCCCGAGACAGATAAACAAACAATCCCATTTAGAAGCCCAATTCCCAGCCTGTAAGGGAGCTGAATTACATAGCCGCCCCGACCACGAGGGAGGAGCCTCCCCCAGGCAAGCAACTCTCATCTGGGTAAACCAGGCCAGAGTCGCCCCGCCCTGCTGAGTCCACAGCCTATTCAAAGCCAGGCATTAAAGGCAACAGCCCCACAGCAGACAGAGGAGCCGGTTCCCGAGACTATTCACATCCCCATCTACAGTAGACGCCCAAGGCCTACCTGCCAGCAGTGCGAACCACAGAGCCCAGGATTTCACCAACAGGGGAGGAGGGTCAGAGCAGATCCACCCCCTGCAAACTGAAAGCAAGTCAAACCAGCCAAGAAGCAAAATAGACTGCAGACCACAGCAAGGAAACTGGAGACTGTAGAAAGACCACCCAAACAAGAAGGACTCCATTTTTTTTCTTCTCCAACGTTTTTTAAGCTTTTTAAATTTTTTTTTATTTTTTCACTTCTGAAACATCGTTGTTTTTTGGGTTTTTTTCCATTTTTACTTGTGTGTTTTATCAAGTTTTTCTTTTTTTTTTTGGTTGTTCGTTTTTCTGGTTCTTTTTTTCCTTTTTATTTTTTTTAAAAATAATTTTTCTCTGTTTTGTGCATCTGTCTTACAGTATTTTTTCTTTATTTCTCTTTGCATTCTCTTTCTTTAAAAATTACTTTCCTATGAATGACACCTCCACTCTTTTCTGCTAACTCTCCATTGTCTATCATTTTAACCTTGTTTCTACTGATTCTACACTCCTCCACATTTCCACATCACTGAAACTAAACCAAAATCATCACCCCCTTCCCCCCCCACATACATTCTCTATTCTCTTTACTACCTCTAACTTACCCTTATGACTTACTTTCAGGACTTCCAGATTCAATTGACTCCTGGTTATTGGATAGAGGGTATCCTTGCTTAATCCGAGTGAATCAAAGGGGTTCATAGAGAAATCCAGTCCAAAAAGAACTTAATATAAGAACAAGAATTGCTCATAGGGTTGTAACAGTAAATAAGTAACTACTGAATACAGGGCTCAAGACTGGTTGTTATATTGAAATTGTATTCTTTAGGAACACCAAATATAATTTTACATACAGGTATACAAGATATCTGTATATAATTGTGAACTTCTAAGATTTACACAACAGTGCTTGGTAAGGTCTGCTTTGGGTCTTAAATGGTGCTCACAGGTGCTTGTAGATTGGCATTCCCAATCCAAATGGGCAGAAGAAACACAAGAAAGATGGCAAACAATGGTGTCTTATCTCCCACTCAAAACAAGCAGGAAGCAGAACAGTCAATCAGAGACATAGAAGAGAACCCTAAAAATGCTCTACAAAGTCTACTGATAAACATGATAAATTAAAAGCTTGAATCAATACAGCAATCCTTCCATAAAGTAATAGATGATTTCATGGCCTCGACAAATAGAAAGATAAATGAAATTCAAGGGTCAAATGAAAAGATAGCTACCCAGCTAAAAGATTTGAGAGGCAGCACTCAAAACCAAATTAATGAAGTTAATGAAGTAAAGAAGTCCATACAGGACCTAAGAGATGACATGGAAATCATCAGGAAAGACCAGTAAGAAGGAAAAGAGATTCGAAATCAAGTAACTAGCCTACAGTCCTGACTAACTGAAGCAGAGGATCGAAGCTCAGGAGCTGAAGATTCCCTAGAATCTATGGAGAAAGATCAAAAAGCAAAACAAAACCAATCCAATCGACAAAAGAGATCACTCCAGGAGCTCCAAGACACAATCAGGAATCCCAATTTAAGGATAATAGCTACTGAGGAAAACCTGGAGAAAGAAGTTAATGGAATAGGCAACCTATTTCACAGAATATTAGCGGAGAACTTCCCAAATATCCCAGAAGGATAGGCCTATAAAGATACAAGAAGCGTTTAGAACCCCAAACTGACCAGACCAGAACCAGACATCCCACCGACACATTATGATAGAAACAGAATCAATACAGTCCAAGGAAAGAATCCTTAAAGCAGTTAGGGAGGAGAAAACAATCACATATAAAGGAAAAGCAATCAGAATTACCCCAGACTTCTCAGCAGAGACCATGAAAGCAAGGAGAACCTGGATTGAGGTATGCCAAACCCTAAATAAAAATAACTACCAACCAAGAATACTGTACCCAGCTAAACTCTCATTCTTAGCTGAAGGTCAAATAAAAGTCTTCCACAATAAGGAAAAACTAAAACAATATATCTCCACCAAACCAACTTTACAGAAAATCCTCAAAGCTGTACTATACAGGGAAATTAATCAAGATCCCAATACAGACAGAAATGAACCCTAAATAGTAAACCAGAATATCAGATCAAGAAATGGGAAGACACAGTTTTTAACAAGATAGTGATAATGAAAGGAACAAAGGATCAGCTCTCAATCCTAACTCTCAACATTAATGGACTTAATTCTCCAATCAAATGACATAGGCTCATAAGTTGGATCAAAAATCAAGGTCCATCTTTCTGCTGCCTCCAAGAGACACATCTATCCAGCAAAAGTAAACATCTTCTAAAAGTGAAAGGCTGGAATCAAATCTATCAATCAAATGGCCCCCATAAGCAGGCTGGTGTTGCAATCCTAGCATCAGACAAAATTGACTTCAAATTTAAAAAGGTAAGAAGGTTACTACATACTAGTAAAGGGATCTCTCCAACAGGAAGATAGAACCATCCTAAATATCTACACACCAAATACAGCAGTACCCAACTTCATCAAACAAACACTACTGACTCTAAAAACAGTCATAGACCCAAACACAGTGATAGTTGGGGACTTTAACACTCCACTATCACCTCTTGACAGATCAAAATGCCAAAAACTGATCAAAGAAACCACAGAACTATACAATTGCATAGACCAACTAGACTTAACTGACATCTACAGAATATTCCACCGAGCAACAACAGAATACACATTCTTCTCAGCGGCACATAGAACATTCTCCAAAATAGATCACATCTTAGGGCACACAAAAAATCTGTACAAATTCAGAAGTATCAAAACCATTCCCTGCATTTTCTCAGACCACAATGGAATAAAATTAGAGCTCTACTCAAACAGCCACCACAGAAAATCCTACAATTCATGGAGACTAAACAACACACTGCTGAACCATCAGTGGGTCATTGAAGAAATTAAAATGGAAATTCAAATGTTTATGGAATTAAACCAAGATAAGGACACAAAGTACCAGCTCTTTGGGACACAGCAAAGGCAGTACTCAGAGGAAAATTTATATTTCTGAGTGCATACACCAACAAACTGGAGAAAAAGCAACTCAATCATTTAAGGAAGCACCTTAATTTCCTTGAAAGAGAACAACAAGCCAAACCCCAAGTCAATAGATGGAAACAAATAATTAAAATCAAATCAGAATTAAATCAATTAAAGACAAAAAAAACCATTGAAAGAATAAACAAAACAAAGAGTTTGTTCTTTGAAAAAATCAACAAAATAGACAGACCCCTAGCAAACCTGACCAAAAAACGAAGGCAGCACAAGATAAGAGATGAAACAGGTAATATCACCACAGAAAAAAACAAAATTCAGAACACAATAAGGGTGAAAAAAGATAAACAACTACATAAGCAATACTTGCAAAACTGTTTGGTGTAAATAACTGAACAACTCATGGGGGGGGAGGAAAAGAGGGATGGGGGAGGGGAAATGAGGGACGAGGTAACAAACAGTACAAGAAATGTATCCAGTGCCTAATGTATGAAACTGTAACCTCTCTGTGTAATTTAGTTGGATAATAAAAACTTTAAAAAAAAGGCAAAATGATGTTATCAGATTAAGTTAAGCACCATGAGCTGGGAAAACTATCCTGGTTTATCAGCTTGGGAAAATAAAATCACAGTGGTCCTTATAAAGGAAAAAAAAGTGGCAGGAGAATCACAAAGATGAAGAGAGAGAAAATGAGTTGAAAATTCAACATTGCTATCTTTGAAGACAGAGAAAAAGAGTTATGAGCTAAGGAACTTAAAATGCTTTTAGATACTAGAAAAGGCAATGGGAAATGGAAATCAATTCTTCCCCATAGCATCTATAAAGAACTACAGCTCAATGTCTTCCAGAACTGGTAAGATAAATTTATATTATTGTTAAACACCAGCACTAGGGTAATTTGCTATAGCAATTATAGTTTCTCACGCAGAGAAACTAAGACAGAACGCCTGTATAGCTATATTGCCAATAGATGCAGAAGGGGACAGAAAGGTACCCTTTTATTTATGTGTGTTCATTTGCCACCCTAGTTAATTCGTTTATAGTTATGATGTAAGTAAGGCATTTATTTTTAAGCCTCTGCTTCTCTATTGTAAATAACATAAAACCATCACAATGGTTTGTCGGGAAGTTGAGGATATTCTATTGGCACAGCCCATTGTGTACTCAATTATTGGTTAAACTAATGACTGAAAACACAAGAAAATAGAGAGTAGCACATGGGGAGCTGGAGCAAATGTTTTCTAAGAGATAACAAAGGATATATGTTGGGACCTATGTGGGTATGGCTGAAACCATTTTCTAGCCCTGGAGAGCTTCAAGACTTGTAGAAACACAATAATTGATAAAGTTTAATATATTCATCTTGAGAGTCAAATGGCAAAGATTTAAAAAGAACAGAATATATTACATTGCCTATTAATATTATTACATAGTCTTATTGTATATTCATTTTAAATTCCCTCATTTATGATTAAATTAGCATACAAAATAGTATGGATAGTTTAGAGTAATATTTATAATTACATAAGCAATCAAGGTCACAGTGGTGTTTGGGGAAGGAAGGCGATATTTTTGCCCTGATGTGGGGACAGTAGCAGGAACATGTTTAGCCACACTTGAATTAAAAGGTGACAAGATTCTGACATAGCCATAACTATGGCCACCCAGTCCCAGAGGCTGACATGATAGAAGAAAACTTTATGAGGCACTTGATAGGGGACAACTACCAAATTGAAAATGTAAGGGCACTGTGCTGTAAGAAAAGTGATCATTTAAAAATTGAGTGACAAACCTTTGACTGACAAACCTTTCTACTGGAGGAAGTTGCTCTGTAGGGATAAATGGCTCAAGTTAGCTCTAAGATGAATAGAAGCACGACTATGGTGGGGAAAAAATAATCTACAGGCAGGCTGAGTTGCTGTATGGAAATGGAACAACCATCAAAGAGGTGGGGGAGGAAAGGAAGGGAGGAGAGAACACAAAAAGATGGTAGCTCAGTTGAGTACTCAAGAAAGCACCATGAATATAATTTTTACATTTGGTCCAGTGATGAAACAGACTTTTTTTTTTTTTTTTTTGGCCAGTCCTGGGCCTTGGACTCAGGGCCTGAGCACTGTCCCTGGCTTCTTTTTGCTCAAGGATAGCACTCTGCCACTTGAGCCACAGCGCCACTTCTGGCCGTTTTCTGTATATGTGGTGCTGGGGAATTGAACCCAGGGCCTCATGTATACAAGGCAAGCACTCTTGCCACTAGGCCATATCCCCAGCCCAAAACAGACTTTTTAATAAAGAGAAAAAGAAGCAATATTCCTTTATGTAGTGATTCAATGTGAATGTAAAACACTGAAATATTTAAAAATTTTAAACCAAAGTTTATTTATCATCATGTAATATAATAAAAACCTATAACAAAATGTCTATATCTCAGTTACAGGTAACTAGGTTTTTAAAATCAGTTTGTCTTTAAATAATTTGCTATCTCATGCTCACTAATACCATGACCAAATAAAACTCAGGTAAAGAGAAGGGTCTTTGCTGAAGTACTGAAAAGGCTTGGGTCTCATATTTGTCCTGAAGAGAAGTACCCATTTTTCTGATAAAATTTTGATTCATCAGAAATTGGAATTCTGTTACCATAAACTATGGAGTAGAAACAAACATGTTAAAAATGGAAACAAGGAAACATTTGGTTTATTTAAGAATACATACTAAAACATATGCATCTACATTTCCTGAATTTTCAAATCTTGGCCCAAAGTATCTTGGGAAAGCAGATATACTCAAGATATTTCTTGGCATACATGTTTGAGTTGTAAATACTAGGAGAATAACATTCATCTAAATAATTTTGTCAAGATCAACAACATTTAGAACATAATCTGATTTCATCAATGTTAGTGTAGAATGCTAATTTAGTCAAGTTATGTAAACCAATTTCTGACAGCTGATTTATTTGCATTCATTTTTCCACAAAGTAGGAGAGTTTGGAGGTAGTGTTTGTTGTTGAGGGGCCCTGAGACTTGGTACAGAGTAGTAACCGAAGAGTCCACATTCAGTGGAAGCCACTGGTTCCACACGATGGCAAGGGCAAATGGCTGGAAGCTGAATATGGACTCTCATTTGAGTTGGAACATTTCCTAGGACCTTCAGTCTATCATGCGTTCTATCTCAAGGATCACCTCTGAGTTCTAAAAGTGAAGATCTAAGAAATATCTAGTTTGGGGCTCGCCAAGAGAAGCCAAGAGTAATTTTCATGAAATGTGCTTAAAGTCTACTCTATTAAAAAAAACCCTTTGTCTTCAGAGAAATGGACTTGACCAGAGTCTTGTCCTAGAGATCCTCTCACTACAGCATTTCTGCCACAATGAGCTGAGAAGACAGCTGCATAAAAAGAAACAGATGGTGATCAGAGATCAGTCTACTAAGAAACTATCTCAATAGGTTTAGAGTTTTAAGAATACTCTTAATACAAGCCAAGTGCTGGTGGATCACACCTGCATTCTAGCTATTCAGGAAGCTGAGATCTGAGGATCATTGTTTGAAGTCATCCAGGGCAGGAAAGCCCATTGAAACTCCTATCACCAATTAACCAGGAAAAAGAGCCTGGAAGTGGAGCAGTGGCTCCAGTGGTAGAGTGCTAGTCTTCAGCAAAAAAAAAGCTCAGGGGCAATGAAAAGGCCTTGAGTTTAAGGCCCAGTGCTGTCAAAGAAAGAAAGAGAGAGGGGGAAGGAAGGAAGGAAGGAAGGAAGGAAGGAAGGAAGGAAGGAAGGAAGGAAGGAAGGAAGGAAGGAAGGAAGGAAGGAAGGAAGGGAGGGAGGGAGGGAGAGAGGGAGGGAGGGAGGGAGGGAGGGAGGGAGGGAGGGAGGGAGGGAGGGAAAGAAGGAAGGAAAAGAAGGTAGAAAGAAAGAAAGAAATCAAGCAAGAAAGAAACAAGCAAGCTAGATCACAGCTGATAGAACTGAACATTGGGATTTCTCTATGAGAACAGTATGTAGGGAAGTGCAGAATCAACGAGGGGGGGGGGCAGTGGAGGAGTTTGAATTCTCTGGCATTTACACCCACAACATACAAACAAAGCCCAACTCATAGCCAAAATAACATAAATCTTCTCAAGGGAGGCCTATTTACATTGGTTTTTATTACCTGGCAGATGTCCAAATTTCAATTAAAAAATACAAGTTGTGCCAAAAGACAAAAATAAAAGACAAAAGAAACAGAAAACATTCTGAAGAGGCAAGGCATGCATCAGGACCAGACTCAGATCTGACACAGATGTTGAGTTACCAACCAGAATACTTTATTTTTTTTCTTTTCTTATTTTTTGAATATTTTTATTCTCTTTAAGTACTTGTACAAAGAAGATGCTACTTGCCAGAACAGTTTATGAATACAATGCATTTCAATCAATGCCACCTCTTTCTTTCTTTTTTCAAATTTTTATTATCAAACTGATGTACAGAGAGGTTACAGTTTCATACGTTAGGCATTGGATGGATACATTTCTTGTACTGTTTGTTACCTTGTCCCTCCTATCCCCCTCCCCCCTCCCCCTTACCCTTCCCCCCCCACAGGTGTTGTTCAGTTCACTTACACCAAACAGTTTTGCAAGTATTGCTTTTGTAGTTGTTTGTCTTTTTTTACCCTGTGTCTCTCAATTTTGGTATTCCCTTTCAATTTCCTAGTTCCAATACCAGTATACATGGTTTCCAATATACTCAGATAAGATTACAGAGATAGTGTAGGTACAACCACATGAAGGTGATACAAGAACATCATCAATAATAGAAGCTACAGATACACATGGGACATTGAAAGTAGTTACAACTGTGATATAACAATTGTCTCCATAACATGGAGTTCATTTCACTTAGCATCATCTTAGGTGTTCATAAGGGTATAGCTATTGGGCCTTGTGATGCTCTGCTATGACTTGCCTAAACCTGTACTAATTATTCCCAATAAGGGAGACCATAGAGTCCATGTTTCTTTGGGTCTGGCTCACTTCACTTAGTATAATTTTTTCCAAGTCCTTCCATTTCCTTACAAATGGGACAATGTCATTCTTTCTAATAGAGGCATAAAATTCCATTGTGTACATGTACCACATTTTCCTGATCCATTCGTCTACTGAGGGGCATCTGGGTTGGTTCCAGATTCTTGCTATGACAAATTGTGCTGCGATGAACATTCCAACCAGAATACTTTAAATAACTATAAATAGACTCTAACTGCCAAAGGAGACAGCACATAGGAATACAGTAGAAAAAGAAAGCAGAGCTATGGAAGCTATAAGAAATAATCAAAAAGGAGCACTACAAGGCAAAAGACACTATCATATAAGTGAAGAGATTCTTCAGTACATTCATCATTAGATCTCCATATGGCTGAGGAAAGAATCTATATGCTCACAAACAATAAAAACTCCCTAAACTAAAATGTATAGAGAAAATAAGAACAAGAAAGAACAAAAAACAAAACACTTAGGAATACCAAAAACTGGGGAAAATTTCAAAAGATACAATATGTATGCAACTGGAAAAGCAAAAACCAGTTGGAGAGAGCAAAGAAGAAGAAGAAATTTTAGAAATAATAAGAAAACTTTCCAAAACTAATTACATACAGTAAACTACATCAAGGAAGCCAAGAGACTACCAAAGCAAAAACACAAGAATATAGTAGAATGTAATGTTTGAAATACTAAAGGAAAAGAATCACCAACCTTTATATATAAAGAATTTATTCATAGCCAGGTGCTGGTGGCTCACATCTGTAATCTTATCTACTCGGGAGGCTAAGACCTGTGGAATGTGGTTCAAAGCTAGCCCAGGCAGGGAATTCTATAATACAATTAACCAACAAAAAGCCAGAAGTGAAGGTATGGCTTAAGTGGCTAAGTACCAGTTTTCAACAAAAAGGCTAAGTGAGAGCATGTGGCTTTTAGTTCAAGTCCCAATACTGATACACAAAAAATGTTTTTAAGAAAGTTTTTTAAAGTGAGACCATTACTCAGGCAAATAACATATGAGACAACTCATCATCATCAGGTTAGCCCTTCAAGAAATTTTTTTTAATAAATAACTTTCCAGAGTGGTTGAATATGTTTACACTCCCACCAACAGTGCAGTATTCCCTTTTGGCCACATCCCCGGCAGCATCTGCACTCTGGAAAGCAGTATGGAGGTTCCTCAAAAGAATAAATATAGAGTACCCCTAATACCCAGCAACCCCACTTCTAGGCATCTATCCAAAGGACCATAAACAGGCCATACTAAGTCTACCAGCACAACCATGTTCAATGCAGCATTATTTACCATAGCTAAAATATGGAACCAACCTATATGCCCCTGAGTAGATGAATGGTCAGAAAAAGTGGTATATGTACACAATGGAATTCTATGCCTCTATCAGAAAGAATGACACTGCCCCATCCATAAGGAAATGGAAAGACGTGGAAAAAGTCACACTAAGTGAAGTGAGCCAGACCCAAAGAAACAGATTTTTCTGTCGCTGGTAATAATTAGTATATATCTTGGATAATCCTAGCAGAGGATCTCAATAGCTCAATAACTATGTACATATGATCATATAAGATGATGCTAAGTGAAATGAACTCCAAGATAGGGAAACAAGTGATTTTTCATTGTTGTTGTTATTTTTAATGTATTATGTGAATTTTTTTCTTTTTTCTTGTGTTTTTCTTCCCTATAGTTGAGCCTCTGTTGTCACTGTATTTTATTTTGGTACCCTGGGTATTGTATATGTTGGGGTTCAGCTTTGGCCTTGAGGGGGAAGGGCAAAGGGGAGCGCTCCCGAGACACCGCCCTTCCCCCAGCCCTGGGGGAATGCAGAAGCAGGCCACAATTCTCTGGGTCCGGAACCAGAAGAACTTGCTTTGCGACCAGCCCCCCAACTTTCTTGCCAGCCCATGTGCTCCCCATCTTCGCGGTCTTTGCCCATGGGCTGGTGCTATGCAGGTGATGTTAGCTCATGAGGGGGTCTTATGACAAGCTCGTCAGCCTATCGCCAGCTCTTGGTCAATCACCCCTTTTCTCGTCACCACTATTATATCAACTGTTAGCCACTCCCTTATTAGATCAGATTTGCCCTTGAAGCGTCTCCAAGACCCTGTGTACTCCTGGCTTCCTTCAAGGGTAAGGAGGGAGGATAAGCGATCTCGTATGGCTGCGTGCACCTGAGGTCTTTCCTGAGCCCCCCACTCCACTCTGGCCTTACCTGCAGGCTGGGTGACCAGGGGAGAGGGTGAGAAAGGGAGCGATTAGAGTAAAGCCTGACCCCCCATGCCAGGGGAGGAGACCCGAGCCCGGCAGTATATACATTAATCTGAATTAGGGAAGGGAGAGAGATGTCAAAATAGTGAGACAAAGGATAAAAGGTGAAACAACGCAACAGTGATACTTACAAGACAATATGTTGGAAATTGACTGTACAACATGGAGGGGAATTGGGAAGGAGGGGACATGGGAGAAAAATGAGAGAGGAGGTAACAAGTTTGACGAGAAATGTAGTCACTACCTTATGTATGTAACTGTAGCCCCTCTTTATATCACCTTGACAATAAAATTAAATTTAAGAAAAAAAACTTTCCTTAGGCAGAAGGAAAGTCATAAAAACGAGAAGACTAGATCTGCATAAAGGACAGAAGAGGTTCAGAGAAGGAATAAGTATTTTATCTTTTCTATCCTTAACTGATCTAAAATATAACTGCTTAAAGTAACAAAAGTAAAAATGTAACAATGTCACAATGGATAGGAAAGAGGAATTGTGAATTCATTGTTATAAGGCATATAAACTACATGCAAAGTGCAATAATGTTATCTGAAGATGAAGTTACATTAGGTAAACATGTACATTGTAAATGTTAGGGAAACCACCAAAATATTTTCTAAAGGAAGTATAATTGCTACCCTAAAAAAAAGTTAAAAACCTAAATTAAAGTCTCAATTAAAGCTAGAAAAAGAAACCTTTGGAGAAAACATAAAAATGGTTACAAACATTGATTCATATCAACCCAAATATAGTAATAAGTACTTTAAATCTGAGTGTCCTAAAAACTGCAATTAAATATAGCAGTTATGATAGTGGCTATGAAATGAGATCTAGTTCTATGTTGTCTACAAAAAGACAATTTTATATATAAATACTGATGGGTTACAAATAAAATGATGGTGAAATATATTCCTGACACCACTAATCAAAGTAAGTTAAAATAGCTTTATTGCATTAACACAGCAGATTTCAGAGCAAGAAAAATTATTAAAGATGAAGAAGACTATTGTTTTATAAGAAAAAGGTCAGTTTACTAAGAATATGAATGCACCTAAAAATAGAATGTCAAAATATATGAAGCAAAAACTGACAGAAATAAAAGAATAAAGTGAAAAAAAATCTACCGTTACAAATGGAGACCAGTTCCTTTCATCTCCATCAGTAATTATTATATCAAGCAGACAGAAAATCAATAAGTATATAGTTGACCTGAATGATATTATCAATGAAATTAATTTAATTGACCGAACAGAGTACATATTTTTGTCTAGTTTGCATGAGACATTCACCAAGACAGTTTATACTTTGGGTCATAAAATAAACTTTAACCAACTTAAAAGAATAAAAATCATATAAAGGATAATTTCAGGCCCCAATGAAATTAAATTAGAAATTATTACACTAGAGATGCCTGGAAAAGTCCCCAAATATTTAAAACTTTAACTACATATTTGTAAATACAATATAGATTAAGCTCAAGAATTCTGATTTTTTTTTTTTACTCAGCTATAAGGCGTGAACCCAGGGCCTGGACACTGTCCCTGAGCATTTTTGCTCAAGGTTAGCACTCTACCTCTTTTTTTAATGTTTGCTGAATTGTTTAATGATAATTTTCTAGAAAATATATACATTGTGTATATTAGAGTTACAAAGTATCGACTTGAAGACTGCTCCTTGTGTACTATGGGGTCTCTGGTCAGTATGGTCATATTCAAACAGACATTTTGTAAAAACTTCAGTATTGTTACACAGAAAACAAAATCCAATGGGACTGACTACCCAGGACATAAAATTGACCTACTGTCCTGAACATCTATTAAGTTTCATCCAAGTAAAGGGCATTTTTTATGTATTAGTATTTCAAAATAATTCTAAATGTCTCTGTTGAATGAACTTGAACTTCTCCATAGTAGTTACATGTTCAGAATTATTATAATAATTGTTTTTCTTACAAGTTCAGGTTGATTCTAAAGTAGAACTATTAATACAAAACATAAAAAATACAATGGGAAATAAGAATAAAAATTACTTAATCGAACAGGTTATTATTTAACACATTTGTTATACTTAGTTGATAACAAATAATTACAAACATAGAAATTTCAATCTTTTTGCTTTGTGACACTAAATAGCCCTCTACCTATTTGAGCCACAACTCTACTTCCTGTTTTTGAGTGGCTAATTGGAGATAATCTCACTGAGACTTTTCTGCTCAGGTTTGCTTTGAACCATGATCCTCAGATCTCAGTCCCTTGAGTAATTAGGACTAAAGATATAAACCAGTGCCCAGCTGATTCTGAAGTAGTTTAAGTAAATGACAATATGTCACCAAGATTAGTGCAATGCAGCTTAAGCAGAATTTAGAGGAAATTTGTAGCATTAAATGCATATGTTAGAAAGGAAGACAGGTCAAAAATCAGAAACCTAATCTTGAGAAACAAAAATGAGAGCAATTTAAATCTAAAGGAGACACAGGTAAAGAAAATAAAAGTTATAGCAGAAATCTCTGGTGTTACAAGCATAGAGATCTACAGACCAGTATAACTCAGTAATATACAAGCAGTCTTGTAGCTAAGACGAATAAACAGTAAATAGACCTGACAAACACTACCTTGTTTTGATGACCAAAGTCAAGATCAATAGTGAGAAGCATACCCTCATGCCTATAATGTAAAGAAAATGGCAACTTAGCTCTGTGACCTTCCTCCCCAAAACATAATAAACCAGTCAAATCAGACTTTTTTTAAATTCCACACAAACCCCAATTGAAGGACATTCTACAGAAAACCCTACCAGTTCCCATCAAAACTGTCAGTTAGGGCTGGGATATGGCCTAGTGGCAAAGAGTGCTTTCCTCATATACATGAAGGCCTGGGTTCAATTCCCCAGCTCCACATATACAGAAGACCAGGAGTGGCGCTGTAGCTCAAGTGGCAGAGTGCTGGCCTTGAGCAGGAAGAAGCCAGGGACAGTGCTCAAGCCCTGAGTCCAAGCCCCAGGACTGGCAGAAAAAAAACAACAAAAAAAAAAAAACCAAAACCTGTCAGTTATCCAAAAATAGGGATAGTCCAAGAAACAGCTACAATCTAGAGGATTCTAAGGAGAAACAATCACTAACCAAAACATAGCATCCTAAATAATCTACTAGAACACCACAAATGCACATTAGGGGGAAATAGAGGGAATCTGAATAATGGATGGAGTTTAACTGCTAATTGTGGATTAATATTGATTTATCATTGGGGACAAGTATACTGTGCCAAAGATGTTGATAATAAGTGGCACTGGCTAAAGAGTTCATGAGAATTTTCTGGGCTATCTTTACAATAATTCTGTAAATCTACAATTGTAAAATAAAAGTTTTGTTCTTTAAATGATACTGTAAAATATTACTAAAATATTAGGGTTTCTTTTGTTTTGTTTTTTGCCAGTCCTGGATCTCGAACTCGGCCTGAGCACTGTCCCTGGCTTCTTTTCTGCCACTTGAGCCATAGCGCCACCTCTGGCTGTTTTCTGCATATGTGGTGGTGGGGAATTGAACCGAAGGCTTCATGTATACGAGGCAAGCACTCTTGCCATCAGGTCATATTCCCAGCCCCCATATTAGTTTAAAGTTATCATAGCATTCTCAAAGATTTTAGGTGAGTATAGGCATTGTGATTTTACCCTAGTCCCCAATTATAATGTCAATATATAAGAATACATTTGTCCAACTGAGAGATTAGTGAATTAGAAGATTAACCATCAGTAAATGTTAATCTGGTTTTGAAAAATGAGAGAGAAGGTTAAAGAGCACAAGTTGACTATATTGTTTTGCTTTTGAATTATATTGCTTTGAGCTAATCACTGTTATGAGACAGGCTTGTTTAGTATTGTTCTTCCTGGACTTTCTCTGGCTAATCTTAGTGAGTAGTTGAATGGCTAACAGCAGATCCAAGGAAGGAAGAGAGAAGGAAAACTTCAATAGAGGGAAAGGCCAGATCTGGAACACAAGCTCTTAACTAACTTCACTACAGAAGCTCCATGATTTTTCTTTTACTTTCTTCTGATTTTTAAACAACAACCCTATTGTTCATTAGGAATTTTCTTCTGTCCCAATTTCTGGCACTTTTAAATTGTGAGAATGATTTCTCTTTCTGGATCAGTAGTCTTTCAAAACAATCATTTCACTAAGAATGGAGGGGCTGGGGATATAGCCTAGTGGCAAGAGTGCCTGCCTCGGATACACGAGGCCCTAGGTTCGATTCCCCAGCACCACATATACAGAAAAAACGGCCAGAAGCGGTGCTGTGGCTCAAGTGGCAGAGTGCTAGCCTTGAGCGGGAAGAAGCCAGGGACAGTGCTCAGGCCCTGAGTCCAAGGCCCAGGACTGGCCAAAAAAAAAAAAAAAGAATGGAAAAAAACTAAGGTTAGAAGTTGAGTGAGTTTTGTCTTGGCAACATATCTTTGTGTTTTTATATTTTGTTGTGACTCGTTTGCCTTGTGCCTGTCACCATCCAGGGTAACATCTTAATCACAGGCTGCAACTTTTAGTTTGAGTTTTGAAAGCTGTATTTTTCAAACATGTTCTTTATGTCCAAATCAAAGACAAGTTTTTCAATGTCAGGAATGACAATGCGAGAGCATACATGCAAGCACATATGTGTATATGTGCACACACACACACACACACACACACACACACACAATCTTCAGCCCAGAGCTTCACTTGCATTTGAGTTCAAATACTTTCTTTTGTTCTCTTCCCTTTGTTTCTAAACATCTAGTGTCATAAAATGGAAAGGAAGTTAAGGTTTTGATTATTTTTATTATCCACTGACCTTAAATAGAATCACAATCATCATCTTTTCAAATCACTGTTGAACATTCTTTCCTACTTAAGATACAGAGGTCTTTCAAGTAGAAGCATTCTGACCTTCAAGCACATATAATTTAAGCATGTGAGCATCTTGCATTATTGCTTGATTCTTTGTATTTTCAATTTCGTTCATCTGTTCTGAGCTCCATGCCAATAGTGATTAAGTTAAAGAAACTTACTATGTTCAGAGCATCTTCCAATATGAGGGAATTTTTTTTTTGCATCTCTCCAACCAGTTACTTCTTCCCACAAATGTTCCTACCTTTTAAATAGAAATCCTGCTTGCAAGCACCTCCAAGGGAAAAAATGGTATAGTTTTTGGCTGTTGAGAATCGTGGAACTATAACCCACTGGAAATAATTAGTTCAGCATTTCCTGTTACTTATAAGTCATAATTTGTTTAGCATGTTAAACAAATATATACCATAGATAAATTGTATTCGTCTTCAAAGTTTATTCTCTACGTAAAGATTTATAGCACTCAAAACTTGTCTTCAATGCTGGGCACCACTGGCTCACACCTGTAATCCTAGGTACTCAGAAGGCTGAGATCTGAGGATCACAGTTTGAAGCCAGCCTGAGCAGAAAAGTTCATGTGACTCTTATCTCCAAAATACTGCTCAGAAAAAGACAGAAGTAGTACTGTGACTCAAGTAGTAGAGTGCTAGCCTTGAACTCAGAGGCTTAGAGACAGCGCCCAGGCCCTTAGTTCAAGCTCCAGGACAAGCAAAAACTAAAGAAAAACCAGATTTTTCTTCAAAGTTACATATATTAACTTAATAAAGTTTTTCTTTAAAGTTATTCTTTACCCCTTTAAGTTGTGACTCTTCTAGAATTTATATAACTAGAGGGGACAAAGCAATTTATAAGACCCATGCTCCATATCATGTTATATTCTTTAACATATGAGGATTAGGTACAGAGAACTGCAAGTACAAAAATAAACAAGTACACTGTTGCCATAATTAAATTTGCTAATTTACTTCTTCTGTAAGTTTTACTTTTATTTCCAACTGCTACTAGTGATTAGAAAACACAATTATTTGGCAATTAAAAATATGCTTACATTTACGTTCACTAATTTTACACTCACTGAGTTCTATGAATGCAAATGAATATAAATGCACACATTTTTGTCTTACTTTCATTTATAAAGAGCTTTACACCACTTACAGAAATCACAATAATGTAGCAAAATAAAGGCACTTAAAAAGGGATCCAGGGGCCAGTGGTGCCCACCTGTAATCCTGCAATCAGGAGGCTGAGATCTGAGGCCCACAGCTTGAAGCTATACCAGGCTGAAAAAAATCAGTGAGACTCGTTTTCAATTAGCCACCAAAAAAGCCAGAAGTGCCACCAAAAAAAGCCAGTAGTGGAGCTATGGTTCAAGTGGTAGAAGGCTAGCTTTAAGCAAAAAAGTTCATGGACAGTGCCTACACCCTAAATTCAAGCCACAGGACTGGAATTCACACACACACACACACACACACATACACACACACACACACACACATACACACACACATACACACACACACACGAATTTGAATGAGAGGGAAAATAATTATAAGACTAAAAGAGAGCTCAAAGTAAGGTTGAAACCACTGGCATTTATGCCAAAGTTAAACCATCATGTTAAGTTCTGATCTTTCCAAATGGTGATAGGAAAAAATACAATTTCAAGTTTCACAGAATGTAGAAGAAAAATATTAGTTTCTAAGGAAAAGCATAACTACTGCTGAGAACAGAGGGCAAAATGCCTTCCAATTCTGCTTCAGAAAGTCCAGAACTTAATTGTTTTTTATTTTTTTTTCTTATTTATTGCCAAAGTGATGTACGGAGAGGTTACAGTTTCATATGTTAGGCCTTGGGTACATTTCTTGTACTGTTTGTTACCTCCTCCCTCATTTCCCCCTCTCCCTCCTCCTTTACCACTCCCCCCATGAGTTGTTCAGTTGGTTTACACCAAATGGTTTTGCAAGTATTGCTTTTGGAGTCGTTTGCCTTTTTATCCTTTGTCTCTCGATTTTGGTATTCCCTTTCACTTCCCTAGTTCTAATACCAGTATATACAGTTTCCAATGTACTCAGATAAGATACAGTGTTAGTGCAGGTACAACCACAGGAAGGGGATACAAGAGGATCATCAACAATAGAAGCTACGGTTTCACATGGCATGTTGAAAGTAATTACAACAGTGATATATCACTCATTTCCATAACATGGAGTTCATTTCACTATTAGGCTAGTAGGCTCTTGTGATCCTCTGCTGTGACTAGCCTAAACCTGTGCTAAATATTTCCTATGAGGGATACCATGGAGTCCGTGTTTCTTTGGGTCTGCAGAGCTTAATTGTTGAAAAAAAAAACTTTTTATAGTACACAATGAAAAGTTTCTCAGAGTTATGACTTAAGTAATTAATACTAGGATTCTTTTTGATTGTCTGTATAACCTATTCACATATTCAGTTTTCTGGGTCAACAATTCATATATTTTAGATAATGACTCTGGTCTTATTCTTCAATATATCCCAAGTTTGATTTTGTTCATGAGACCAGGGATGGTATGGCTTTTAAACTGTAGAAGGACTATTGTTATGTTCACAGTGGTGACATTTAGATATCAAGGTCTGGGGACTGTTTTTGTTCATAATACTATTTATATTTACTTAGAAATATAATGTATGCATTCTTATGTATACACACACATACATACTTCAGTCCTCATCTTTCTTTTTTCTTGTCCAACTGATCTCTCTATTCATTTTATGTTCATTATCACCATTATCATTTTTTGTATACCAGTCTCCTGGTGTTTGAACTCAGGAACTGGGTGCTGAGATCTTTTGCTAAAGGTTAGTGCTCCATACCACCTGAGCCTCAGCTCCAGTTGTGGCTTTTTGATAGTTACTTGGAGATAAAAGTCTCAAAGGCTTTCATGCCCAGGCTGGCTTTGAACTGTGATCCTCCTATCTCAGATCTCAGTTTCCTGAGTAGCTAAGATTGCAGTTGCAAGCCACCATGTGTGGCTCTATTATAACCCTTATCGTTTTAATTCTACTCCCCACAGTGAGTGAGAACAATGTAGCTGGTTTCATTAGTAACACATGAAAACTTGCTATGAGGCTTTTGCCTAACCTTCATCCCAGATTTTGCTCACAAAACACCTCTTCAGTTTCCAAAGTCTTTTTTTCCTTTATTGTCAAAGTAAAGTACAGAGGGGTTACAGTTTCATATGTAAGGCAGTGAGTACAATTATTGTTCAACTTGTTAACTCCTCCCTCATTTTCCCCCACCTCAGTTTCCAAAGTTTTGGTCTTAAGATGTGTCTATTTCAAATCCCCCCATATTATGACATTTGTATTTGTCTGTGTGGTTTTTATTAACAGTATAATTGGCTTTTTTATCTACTATATTTTCAAATCACTTCTTTTTTTTCTTTCTTTAGTCATTTTTTATTGTCAAAGTGAAAGTACAGAGGGGTTAAAGTTTCATATGTAAGGAAGTGAGTACATTTCTTACCCAACTTGTTACCTCCTCCCTCCCCCCATGTTACCTCCCTTCCCTCTCTCCTTCTCCCCCCATGAATTGTACAGTTGGTTTACACCATATAGTTTTGTAAGTATTGCTCTTGAATTGGTTTGTCTTTTTATCCATTGTCTCTTGATTTTGGTATTCCCTTTCCCTTCCCTAGTTCCAACACACACACACACACACACACACACACGC
This sequence comes from Perognathus longimembris pacificus, assembly GCF_023159225.1. Lineage (NCBI taxonomy): Eukaryota > Metazoa > Chordata > Mammalia > Rodentia > Heteromyidae > Perognathus > Perognathus longimembris. The sequence goes on from NC_063188.1 coordinate 99,745,921, forward strand.
TCACGCACACACACACACACACACACACACACACACACACATAATATCCAGGGTACTAAAATCAGTTACAGTGATATTAGGGGTAAAACCATGGGAAGGGGGTACAAAAAAAAAACACAAAAAAAGAAGGGCACAGTTTCACATGGCATGTTGAAAATAACTACAACAGTGATATACCACTTGTTTCCATAACTTGAAGCTCATTTCACTTAGCATCATCTTATGTGGTCATACGGGCATAGCTCTTGAGCTATTGTGACCTTCTGCTAGGCCTATCCTAGATGTGTACTAACTATTCCCTATGAGGGAAACCATAGAGTCCATGTCTCTTTTGGTCTGGCTCACTTCACTTAGAATGATTTTTTCCAAGCCCTTCCATTTCCTTACAAATGGGGCAGTGTCATCCTTTCTGATAGAGGCATAGAATTCCATTGTGTATATGTACCCCATTTTCCTGATCCATTCGTCTACTGAGGGGCATCTAGGTTACCATTGTGATTGTTATTTTCAATGTACCATATGAAATTATCCCTTTTTCTTTTGTCTTTCTTCCCCATGGTTTTACCCCTGATGTCACTGTAATTGATTTCAGTACCCTGGGTATTTTATATATGTCTATTGGAAATAGGGAAGGAAAAGAGAACATTAAAATGGAGAGACAAAGGGTAAAAGGCAAACCAATGCAACAGCAATACTTATAAAACTACATGGCATAATCCAACTGTACAATTCATGGGGAGAGGGAGTTGGGGAGGGGGGGAGGAAGGAAAAAAATGAAGGAGCAGATAACAAGCATGACAAGAAATGTACTTACTACCTTATATATGTAACTGTAACCCCTCTGTACATCACCTTGACAATAAAATTAAATTTTAAAAATTTACTGCAAAACTAAAGAGAGAGAAAGAGAGAGAGAGAGAGAGAGAGAGAGAGAGAGAGAGAATGATATGGTACCAGTGCCCCAAGAATATTTTTAACTTGTTCTGTCAAGAGCTTAGTTTAATTCTCAGTATCTCCCACAGAGAACAGGGCTTTGAAAAAACCAGAGGGAAAAGGATGATGGAGAAATGGGAGCTTATGAACTTATGTTCACATAGAATTAGACAAATCCAGTCTGAGACCCTTCCTAATGTAAGGCCCCTCATTATAACACCCTACAGCTTTTCTGCTACCATCTGTTCTCTATACATGTCTGGATACATATTACTTTAATGCTCCCAGATACAGGAGTAGAATAACTTAATATTTGAAGATGCAGATTGAGAGTACTCTGTGGAAGTGGGGTCAAGGGCCCTCACTATTTGGCTTCCTTCTTACCATAGACACTTCCATTGTCAACTCAGGTGACCTCACCAATCTTCTATGAGAACTCAATGTTCTGGCTATTCTAGAATTGTCTTGTATGAATTTATTTTTGTTAACGTACAGAGGTGTTTTCTACATCGAAGCTTGGGTTTCTTGTGCATGCATCAGAATCACCTGGGAAGTATTTGTTTATGTTTTATTGGCCCTATTCTGAAGAGTGTGACCTATAAATCTGAGAGAAAGCCCAGAAAACTCTGTTTCTAACGAGTCTTCCAGGTGACACAGATGTGCAGGCAGGCTTCCAACCTACTGAAATAAAGCTTATAGGTGGTGGTGTGGAAAGCCCTCAAAGACTCGCAAACAGCACTGATGCTTGGCTGACCTTCTCACTGGATGATGGCTTAATATTTTATCTGACAAATTCCCAAATGATTCTTCTTTTGGTTGTGATTTACTTGGAAGCCAAGTTACATGCTCTCTAAGGGGCAGACATGAGTCTGTCTTGCCCTTTGTTTATATGTTCAAAATAGTCCCATAATGTGTTTTTCATATTTTATTCTGTAGGCCATATTGTGAGTATATATGTGTATGTATTTATATATTATACAGATCTGTACCCATATACATATATATGTATATGAACTGAAATAAAAGGCTTTTACCTATATATGTCCCTGGACAATTAGTATATGTTGATGTTTTTGTTACAGTGAAGACTATTAGTACAAAATGTTTTGTAAATTAAATGCAGCTGAAGAGCTTCTCTGAAATTTTCTTCAAAGATATTATAGTTTGAAGCGGCTTTGTAGTAAATGAATCCATTGATCAGGTACGAAAATGTCGTTCCAGTAACTTAAAACCGTATCAATTGAAAGTGCATTGTGGAAACATTTTGCCAAATTTTTCCATATTGATTGTTTTTATATAAATGCTTGTCTCTTATCTACCAAGGTTATGTTCCAAGATCCCCTGTCATCCACTCAAAGTACTGATCCCCTCTTCTCCTATGTTTTTCCTTTCCACACATACCTATGATGAGGTTTCATTCATACCAAGCACAAGAGTTTAAAAATTATCGAAAGAAAGTAGAATATTTCTGACAGCATACTGTGAGAAGAGTTATGTGAATTCTCTCTTTCTCTCATCAAGACAAATGTTAATATTTTGGACTGTAGTTTAACACAGGAAAGTGAAACAACAGAAAACAAAATCCTAAATAAAGAATGGCTGCTGTCCACATATCTCTTTTCCCATGATGCCACTGTGCTTTGAACATAGACAACATTTTATCCTCATGTGGCTATTGCCACAAACACACCCAGAAATATCGAATCTTTATATAAATGACCATATGGAAAACCAAGCATACCACAAGAAAGGAAATACATTTAGGCTGGGCAGGCCTTAACCACAATAGCAAAGTGGATATTGTCTTTGGCAACTGCTTTGATTCTCCTATCACTCACCAATATTTGCCTGCCCCATGGCTCAGAATTACATATCCCAACTAAGCCGATCCCCTGGATTCAGTGGTCTTATCCCCTAAGAAGCTTTTTCTAACTACCTTATGTAACATAGCAATCCCCTGCTCAGCACCACAGGACTGTCTGTTTTGACATCCTGTCCTATCTTCTTCATAGCAGCTGTCACCTTTTGTTTATTATCGATCTCTACTGGAATAGAAAATGAGAAAGTAGGACCCTGTCTGTCTTCTCCTCACAGTATGATCTGAGCCAAGGCTGGCACATTATAGACACTCCAGAAATATTTGTTGACTTTAATAGAAGCAGTACAATGTGTTATAATCTGTTGGCCAAATAGAAGTGGAGTCACTCCTGGAAAATTTGATGAAAATATTAAAAGTGGTTAAAAAATAAAAGAGAAAATAGCATACCAAAAAATCCAAATGAGTTCATTATGAACTTAAAAAAATACCACTTGAACTTCTTAATTATTTCATAATTTTTAAAAAGTACACATTTTTAATTGTGGGAGGTATTTATATAAATATCAAACCACCCCATGTTTTAAATACACAAGTGACCCCCAACATTAGTCCTCAGGTAGATTTTATTGTTGTTGTTTTTCTTTGTTTTGAAATATATATATATGTATACTAAAAATTCTCTCTAAGCATAGAGATTTAAAATAAAACCCCCAACTTGTGAATGATTTTCTCATAGTCTCTGAGCTATTCACTGGTAGAGTATGGCTACAAAACCAAGTCTTTGTTTTCCAACACCAAAGTTCTCCTCATCATATCACCAGTGAAATAAATGAAATAATTTCTCTCCTCTATCAAATCTTATATAACCTCAATATATGTAACTGAGAAAGGCTGCATTTATTAGCATAAAATTCATTTTTGAACATTTGTGGTTATAAATGTCAATAAATTAGTTGCTACTTTTTATTCCACAGTATTGAGAAATGCTGACCAACTCAGAAAGAAGTTGCAAAGGTTAATTGTTCTAATAACTCTTTACATTCCTACAATGCTACTCAATGAAACTTATGTTGTTCAAGTAAACTGTGGAAAAGACTAAAAAACTAAGCTTGAAACAAAGACTGAAAAACTGCACCATTTAAGCCATGTTATTCTTTCCAACTTCAGCACACTCCTTTCAACTACTTTACCAGTTCAATACCAGAAATTATCATCAAGAAAAGAAATGTTGACTAAGGATGGAAGAGAGGCAGTAAGGGGGCAGGGGGAGGGAGCAGGGAGGAAGGGCAGCTATAGACGCGACTATGACAGCTGGTATAAAATAACAGCAAATGGTAAAAACCAAAAAAAAGTATTGACTTCAGTTTTAACTCTAGTGCATTTCATTGAGGATTAATTCAGCAAATGAGCAAATTTATTGATTTGTAAAAAGTGTCTTCCTTATGACTATATAGTTGAGAGCATTTTCTATTGAATGGGATGCTTTTAACAGTCTTTTCAAGACATCTAAATTTTAGTTGAGTGGTTTTCCTTTTGCCTTCAGCACCGCATTTTAAGGAAAAAGCAATTGACTTTTCCCAATCAACCTGCAACTCAATGGCAAGGCAAGAGACCTCAGGCCTTGCAAAAAGCACTCCTGGACTGTCCACCTCAGATACAGGGATGCTAAAGGGCACAGAGTAATGAGACTAGGGAACAGAAAGGGGGGCTGAGGAAGGATGAGGGGCAGACAACCTGACACATGGCTTATAAAATGGCTGATGAGCCAAAAGGGAAGAGACAGGAAAGACTAAAGGGCAGGAGAATCAAAAGGCCTCAGATTGCAGGAATGTTCTGTCTGTTTGTAGCCCTTCTATGGAGGTAAACTTTACAAGAAGTCAGACTTGGAAAATTAGTCAGTTTGCTGAGTATTTCTAAAATATTTAGAGGAAAATTAAAGCATTGCCAAGTCCCTGAATACAAAATACAACAAATGAACATAACAGGAAGTGAAGAAATTGGAAATAAGGATAAAAAAAATGAACTTTCTTGCAAATTCAAGTAAAGGCAAACCTTCTGATTGTCTGGGTTTTAGAATAATGCCTTTTCTGTCGCTTTATGTAGCTTTGTAGAGTGAGTATTGCCTGTTTGAACATTCACCTTCTCTTACTTTGAGAGATTTCTTCCCAAAACAACACCAAAGCAAAGCAAAACAAAATTACATTATCCAAGTTAATGAAGCCTGCTTTTTTTTAGATGACTAAATAAATTGGCCAGAGCTTAAAATCGGCCTAAAAGGAGTTATCTTTATTTAAAAAATGAGACTTTCTTAAACCTTAATTTACTTATCAGGTTTGGGACACACTTTCATTTAAACATGCCTCAGTTTTAGAGATTTAAAGGTGTTACCGTTTTTTCTCATTCTTGGTGGACTTGCTGCAAATGAGACATGCAACCATTTTATAAAAATGATAAATTGGCCTATTCAAAGAAACCCAGGATCCTATTCCTCATGTCTATTTCTCATCTCACACTCTATCACTTCCTAAAAGTATTAATAGTTGCATTTCATTTTCCTATATAAATATTTAAGGCCTGTAATTCTGTCCAGTTGATATTGGCAGTGCCTATGCACAGGGATGTTTCATTATCTGCTCCTTGTATCAACATAATCTTGTCAAACTTTGTTTCCAATACATAGGGCAGGCTGTATTTGTAATATTTGAATAAAGGGGTGCAGTCATATTACTTTCAATCATGGCCTGCTTACAAATCCCCAGCTAAGAGGTGCAGTTACATGGAACAATAACCCATGAGCAGTGTGCCAATATATTTTCATTAGTTAGTGACACCCAGCTGCAGAAAGAAATTAAGCTCTGTCCTTTAAAACCTCCTATCCCTTGTGGCAGTACCACAGCAGGCCAGATTGGCTTCACCAAACCTTCATATCATTGTTCATCAAATGCTCCAGCTGGGTTGTGTTCATCATAAATCCCAAGTCTGCAATTTTTCCATTCCATGGTCAGCTTGGATTCAAGGGCTATTGTTCTGGCATTTTTGAGAGAGTAGACAAGGAGATTGTCATGGGATAAAGCATTTCTTCTACTACGTTATTCTGGGTCTTCTGGAGAAAAGAAAAGAATTTATCTATGGAACCTTTGGAAAGAATGGTCAGTTTGGTATTATTTTGGAATTTTCCTTGATCTTTTAATTTTATAACAATACTCTCAGAGGAAAGTGAGTTGTTATATGTTTCACATCAAAGTAACTCAAATGGGGACACAGGGATGGAAACAAACACTTCAATTAGGAGCAGCTTCTTTTTATATTTTATCTTTGCTAAATTACCAGTTTGTTTTCTACTGTTCCTCATTCATCTTCTTTTTCTTTTAATACAAGGATTTGTTTATTACCTGGGTTGGCCTCATATCTTCAATCCTCTTCCTTCTGTCTCCCAAGTGCTAAGATTACAGATAGGCATCTATTCCTGGCTTCTTTTCTCATTCATATTAAAAGCTAGTTTATTAAACCCCCTTTTCCATAATAAATTGCTATTTTGATTTGTATGTCACCAATATCTACCTCTCCTACTTTTTAACCTTTTTATACTCTAGACCTCTTTCTACCCTTACATCACCCCCATATATTTGTACTAATAGAGAAAAATGGTAATGGCTAAACAGCCCATGCTAAAAGGACATCTCATAGTTTCTACCAAGTATGATGGAAATTCTAGCCAGATGGGCATCCCAGTTTCTGAGGAGGTAACATTGTAGGATTGCAAAAGGTGTTGTTGATCATTGCTGGGTGCTGGTGACTCATGCCTATAACCCTAGCTATTCACAAAGCTGAGATCTGAGAATCATGATTCAAAAACATCCTGAGCAGGAAAGTCCATGAGATTCTTTCTCCAATTAACCACAAAAAGAAAAAGATGTGGAGCTGTGGCTCAAAAGGTAAAGTGCTAGCCTTGAGCACAAAATGGCTCAGGGACAGTGCCCAGGCCCTGAATTCAACCCCACGACTGCTACAAAGATCAATAATGAACATTTTCAACTTCTTTTCTGACTGAATTAGGATTTTCTGAGTACTGTGAAAAAAAGATAAAGCCTAAAAAATAGCTTCCTGAAACTTTAAGACCAAACGCCATGTAAGTAAATACTCAAAAAAACTAAGCCAACAAAGAAAAGTTGAAGAAATGAAATTATAATGATGGTCTTGAATATTACTTAACTTAATGGAAGAGATGTTCAAACAAAATATATGTACCAGTAAACCATACAACTACCAACGTCTGGCCATTTAAAATGACCAGAAATAGCACTATCACATGATTAAGTCAAACACATGTAGCTTGACATTATCTCTCAGTATTCTCTAGAAAAGAATACACTGTTTGTCCCCTCTCCTTTTTGAAATACTTCTTTAATTGATTCAATGACACCCTGTTTTCCTAACTGTGCCCCCTTGTGCATTGGCATTGTTCTTCTAGTTCCTTTGCTGGCCTTTCTTCTGCACCAGGAATATTAGTATCTCTTGGGACTTGTTAGAATGCAAATTCTTGGTCCTACCCCAGACCTAATGAATTTGAAAGTCTGGGATCTGAGCTTTGCAATCTGTTGTGACAAGCCCTCCAGGGGATTCTGCTGCAGAATAAGTTTTGAAAACTCCTGCTGTTTACTGACACAGTGAGTCTTAAAGTTGACTAAACATGAGGATTACTTGGAGAAGTTAAAGACTGTTCCTTTTGTCTCTCCATGGAATCTAATTTAATTGGTTTAAGGTATGGCCTGTTCATTGAAAGTTTTCAACTGTGTTTGAGTAATTCCTATATTCAGACAAATTTGGAGCTCACTACCTTCAACCTACTCTCTTATTAGACACTTTTCAGAAGAAAAACAGGAGATAAACCTGACAGAATACAAAATGAAATAGGAGTTTGGAGAAAGACGAAATGTTACGGGGTTCGAGGGAGGGGATTCCCATCCCTCCAAGAGTCCACCACTCAGAGACAGTCTCAAGCAAAAATATGGGTTTATTGGGGAAGCAAAAAGCAAACTGACTGGCCAGGGACACAGTGTTGTGCCAAGTCGCAAGACCACCCCCAAGAAGACCACCGAGATTCAGACACTCCGAAATGCAAAAGCAAGGCAAGGCTTTATTTAACGAGCTGCCAACTCGGGCCTCGTCCTACCCACCGACACAGCGGAGGTTAGGAGGAAGCCCCGAGCTGTGATTACACAGGGCTTATAAAGGCAAAGAACAAGGTTACAACAATCAGCTGTGCAAGCAAGATTAGAACACAGGTACAAATCTGATTGGCTCAGGGTTCGAATCTAAAATGGGGTTCACGTGGTGGGGCCTGACTTCAAAGTCTGGCACCTCATTTCCCCCTTTTTCCTTTTGGTACCTTGGGAGCCAATCATGGCTCCATTCTGTCCATTTCAATGGCTTGCATGTCTAGGGGATGATATAGAGGTAAGGCATGGGCCAGTAGGGCCAAAAGTAGTATCCGAAAATAACTCTGGTCCCTCGGTTTTAAAGGGGGGCTGATGGGTGAAGATCATCCATCTTCTGTAATTTCTTCAGGCTGACTCAGGGGCGTTGACCTTACCTAGCCAGGAACCTATAACCTTAGTCTACTTTACCAAGGGACTGCAGGATTCACCTCACTTTGGAGTGAGCTGCCAAAATAACATTAACACTAGCCAGGGTAGTAAGGAAAGAAGGCAAAAAGAAAATTATAACAATATTCAGTCTAACTTTCTTTTCTTGAGGCGAAGGCGAAGCGGCTGAGTTGGGTGCTTGGAGACCTCCCATGTTCCACCACAGTAGTTGTCATCCAGGGCAAAGGGGTCAGCTGGCCTGGCGTGGAAGCAATGAACCCAAGTGGCGATGCCGTCTAGGGTTCCTTCCACCGTGGTTCTTAGGATTTCAGTCCCCTGGTCTGAATAAATGGGGGGTAGGGACAGAAGCAGAATCATATCTTTTAGAGTCCAATTCATTTTCTCTACCTGTCCTGCACTCTGGGGTCTATAAGCACAATGCAATTTCCAATCTGTCCCCAGTGCTGCAGCTATTCCCTGACTTACTTTTGAGACGAAAGCCTGTCCGTTGTCTGACCCAATGGTGGATGGGAAGCCATACCTGGGTAGGATTTCTTCCAGGATCTTCTTAGCCACTACATTCGCAGTCTCATGCTTTGTTGGATAGGCTTCAACCCATCCTGAAAAGGTGTCTACAAAAACTAGCAAATATTCTGTGAAATCTACTTCCCAATACACACCTGGCCTATTCCCACAGAGGCGAGCTCCTTTAGTAATCTGTTGATTGGGGGCATTGGCAAGCTGACAGGCCTTTAACAGATCTCAATAAGGCCACAATCTCAGGTCTACAAGCTTTCTTTACTAAACAGATGTATGAGCTTAAAATTCTCACTGCCAGTCAGGGCTTTGAGTAAATGCGGGGGGTGAGATTTTAATCTATCCTCTCATTTGACAAACTTACCCTTACTAACCACTATCACAGATGACTGGTAAATTCCTGCCCAGTAGACAGACATGGGCATTGGAAAGGCATGCTTATGAACTATTCTTCTAGGACTTCCCGGCTTTAACTTTTGAAAGGCCAACAGTAGTGACTCTAGGATCTGACACCATCTCTGCCATCCAAGCAGTGGCTTACTGCCTCAATGCTCCATCACTTTTGTCCCAGGAGGAGTGACTTTCGACTTGGACTCAGGGCCTGAGTGCTGTCCCTCAGCTCTCCAGCTCAAGACTAGCACCTTACCACTTTTGAGCTCCACACAACTCCGTTCCCAGCACTCTGCTGGCTGATTAGAGACAAGTCTCTCACAGGGACCTTTCTTTGCCCGGGCTGGCTTCGAACCGCAGATTCAGATCAATGAGTCTTATAAGGGGCCACTTTACTCCAATTATAAGCAACAAGGTGGTCCACACAGAAGTAGTTTTTAAGTATGCTCTTACCTGGAACTTATTAGTCTTAGTAAAACATTTTAGCGTACCAAACAATTTTCTGCTTAAGAAGGTTGGGTGGGAGTCCCCTAGAGTTCTTTTTTTGCGGACATTCTCACTGATTGATTGTGGACTGTCACCTGTACATCTTTCCAGTGAGCTAAAGTCAAGTCCAGGGGAGTGGAAGGAACGTTCCCCATCATCCGTTTGTCAGTCAGGCACAGTGCAAGAAAAAAACACACAAAAATGAGCTATCTCCTTAACCTTCCTCCAGTGAGCTAGGATCAAGTCTAGGGGGCTAGATGGAGGTCCTCAAGATAGAACGTTATCCATAGCTCTGATCAGATGTTCAGTCCAAAAGGCTACAAGAAACAAACAATACAAAAGGAGGAAAACACACAGGCCTAAGAAAAGCTACGAGTTGGAGATCTCCCAAGCTGGCCCACAACCTCCTACAAGGGTGCAGAAGGAATGGACCCGAGTTGGCCCACAACCTCCTGTAAGAAGGAGTGGACCCGAGTTGGCCCACAACCTCCTTCGGAGTCTGGGATCTCGGGGTCTCTGGGGCTATCCCGGACGAAACCCCAAATGTTGTGCCAAGTCGCAAGACCACCCCCAAGAAGACCACCGAGATTCAGACACTCCGAAATGCAAAAGCAAGGCAAGGCTTTATTTAACGAGCTGCCAACTCGGGCCTCGTCCTACCCACCGACACAGCGGAGGTTAGGAGGGAGCCCCGAGCTGTGATTACACAGGGCTTATAAAGGCAAAGAACAAGGTTACAACAATCAGCTGTGCAAGCAAGATTAGAACACAGGTACAAATCTGATTGGCTCAGGGTTCGATTCTAAAATGGGGTTCACGTGGTGGGGCCTGACTTCAAAGTCTGGCACCTCAACAGTGCAGACTCAGAGCTGACACTGTGACCCGGAGCAGTCCTCAAATTGGGGTTTATAAAGGTAAAAGCATAGCACAGATGTAGGGGCTTGATGCAGGGGTGGAGCAAGCAACAAACAAGTTAAGCAAGCCATTTACAAAAGCAGAATTTTGGGGTCAGGTTGACCCAATAATCAAGATGGAATCAGCTCTACTTCCCCCAACATTTGCTACCAACTTTCCCTAGTCAAGATGGAGTCAGCTGTACTCGCTACAACAATAGAAAGTACGTTACAAACACATAATGCTTTTTGCTCTGTGAAAAGAAATCTGAGTCCGTTTCTAGAACTTTTTCAAATGATGATTAATTCTCCAGGTGAGGATATTCTTCTCCGTGTTAAAAAAAAGCCTTGTTTTTGTGGTTGTCAAACTTCCAGAAAGTTTGCTATCAGATTCTGAAGGCAGAAAATATATAAAGAAACAGTATAATTTTTTAAATAGCTATTTTGGGCCACAAGAATATTGGTTATAATCATTTCCCTTGCCTTGTTCCTTGAGAACTAAAATGACAGTTGCATTTTAATTGTGTCTGTTAAATTGTTACTGCTGTTGGGTTTTTGGTGGTGGTAGTGCTGCTGGTGGCTTGAACTCAGGCCCTGGGTTTTGAATCAACTGGAAATACATTGAGAGGTCATATTTCACTACAAGATCAGTGTTATTATGCATAAGATTGGAGCTTTGACTTGAAACCATCACCAGCTTTACTTTCTTCTGAACACCATTAACTGTGGCAGCACAGAGAAACTATCCTTGTGGTTGTATCTACCATATACTATCAAAGTAGACTGAACTCTCCATCAGTTCTAAAAAGCCTAAGGCCAGATCTGTGCATGGCTAAGTCTCTTCTTCTTGATCTCCTCTCTTTTAGAAAGGATGAAAGGTGGAGTTGAAGAGAGAAACCCAAAGAGTTCCTCCCATGTTGGAAGAAAACAGGTAACTGGAAGTATATGGTAACAGATTTCCATTTTCCAACATTTTTATACTTCAATTTATAAAGGCAGCCATTATATGTCCTATAAGCCATCTATCTTAAAAAGAATTAAGATCCTAAGGTTTCTAAGCCCTTTACCATGTTGGCTATCCTTATCTGGATGTGATTCACACTGTTAATTCATCCTTAAATGTGAAGTCCAGAAAGGGAGACATCTTGCTTAATTTTGTTTTGTTTATATTTTTATTGTTTGGTTGCTTTGCTGGGCTGAGAACAAGCATGAGCTACTCACAAAGTTTCTGTATCTTTCAATGTATTTAAGCACTCTGGGTGGAACCATAGAAGATCTTCTGACTAGACTTGAAGTGGGAAGATACCACCACCTTGTCCTTGACCATCAGAAAGTAGGAAATGACAACTTGGCAACAGCTTTACCAGATGAAATATCTTCATCCAATTTTGTCCCATGGGGGCTAGGGATATGGCCTAGTGGCAAGAGTGCCTGCCTCATATACATGAGGCCCTGGGTTCGATTCCCCAGCACCACATAAACAGAAAATGGCCAGAAGTGGCGCTGTGGCTCAAGTGGCAGAGTGCTAGCCTTGAGCAAAAAAAAGCCAGGGACAGTGCTCAGGCCCTGAGTCCAAGCCCCAGGACTGGCCAAAAAAAAAAAAAAAAAAAAAAAGACTTTACCCAATTTTGTCCCATGTCCACATTCTGACTTCTCTTTTTGTCTTTGATCTGGTGGAGGTATCAAAAGGCCATATAACTGGCTTTTAAATACTCCTTTATAAGGCTAGGTGCCCATGTACCTGTAATCCTAGCTACTAAGGAGGCTGAGATCTGAGTATCACAGTTTGAAGCCAGCCTCAGCAGGAGAGACTTTGAGACTCCTATTTCCAATTAACCACAAAAAGCCAGAAGTAGAGTAGTGCCTCAAATGGTAAAGCACTAGCCCTGAGCAATAAAGCTCAGGGACAGTGCCCAGGCCCAGAATTGAAGCCCAGGACCAGCAAAAAAAAAAAGAATTCCTTTATAAATATCAGATATCAGGGAGAATTATTAACATACTTTGCTATCTGATATTCCCTTAATATTATTTAAAAATTAATTAATTAAACACCAATTAATTTAAAATGAGGTGGGAAGAATCCAACTTGTACACAAAATGCAGGTGTATATGTAGCTTAATAAAGCCTGAATAGTTGGAGTAAAGCCTGAATTCGCCCTAGTCCCAAAGAATGTAGGCACTTAGGATGCTTTCACTAGTCCTATCATTTCATTGTTCTCGTTTATAATTACATTTGTTTGTAAACATTTACTTATAGTTTACCATATTAATTAATTTGCCATTCCTTCCTACACCTCAGACCTTCCTTCAAGACCACCCTTCCTTCTTTATGAATGAAGTACAGCATTTAGAATTTCTGTATTGAAGATCTTTTGCATGCACATTCTTTTTGTGTTTATTTGTCCTGAAGGACTGTTTCCCACCCACCAAATCAAATACATCTGGAGACTACCATTCATGGGAATAAAGAAAAACTCATAAGCTAGTCTCCAGTTCTCATTGATTCAATTTTAACCCATTGAGGTCATTAGGTGATGTTAGCAGTGATCACAGAGACAAGAGGTGAAATGTCCAGGGATGAAATGAAGTTGCTCCTATGTTCAAGAGCATGGATTTCAATTGCTTGGAATCCATGCAGAGCTGAATACTACAGAGGAAGTTTATGCAAGTCAGGAAAATCTGAGCAGATGTAAAAAAGTACAAAATAAGTGAGCTATTATTTGTATGGTTTTGCTTTCTTTTTCAAAACTAATATTTATTTTTAAAACAACATGTATTTGTAAGATATCTTGGAAATATCCAGAAAGTAGCTGTGTTTACATCTGTAACATTTCTGGCCTTCTAAAAGCAATCTCTGCTTATGTGCTCTTTTTGAAGTTTTCAGAACTTGTTTGATTTCTGTGTTTAATTTTTTTTGTTAGTTAGAAACTCTCAGGAGAGACCCTGCCACTCCCACCCATAAGGTTGAGGCTAAGGAAGGTGAATGTCTTCACCATAACTCTCTGCTAGCCTTCCTTTACAGTGATTGTAACTCCTGAGAAACTATAAATTATAAAAGAAATTCCTTTCCAAATTTTCTCTTGCTTATGCCTAGCCATAGTCCCCTTAAAAGTCAAAACTCTAGGGAGCCAAGGATCCACCAATAACTGCAGGGAAACTGTTGGCATTAGCATTTTTTGTCTTTCTGGACTTTGCTTCTATTTTGCCACCAGGAACTTAATTCATTTCCTTGCTATTCTATCTATCTATCTGTCTGTCTATCTATCTATCTATCTATCTATCTATCTATCTATCTATCATCATCATCATCATCATTGATCTATTTACCTGTCAATCTGTCTATTATATATATATATTTATACATGTATATACCATTATCCATATATGTATATATATTCTTCATTCTGCAAACATTCTATAACAGGGATTTTTTAAATTTTTTATTGTCAAACTGATGTACAGAGAGGTTACAGTTTCATACATTAGGCATTGGATACATTTCTTGTACTGTTACCTCCTTCCTCATTCCCTCCTTCCCCCCTCCCCCTTTCCCTTTCCCCTCATGAGTTGTTCAGTTGATTTACACCAAACAGTTTTGCAAGTATTGCCTTTGGAGTCGTTTGTCTTTTTACCCTGTGACTCTCGATTTTGGTATTCCCTTTCACTTTCCTATTTCTAATGCCAGTATATACAGTTTCCAATGTACTCAGATAAGATACAGATATCGTGCAGGTACAACCACAGGAAGGGGATACAGGAGGGTCATCAACAATAGAAGCTATGGTTTCACATCACATGTTGAAAGTAATTACAACAGTGATATAACAGTCGTTTCTATAACATGGAGTTCATTTCACTTAGCATCATCTTATGTGTTCATAAGGGTATAGCTATTGGGCTCTTGTGATGCTCTGCTATGACTTGCCTAAACCTGTGCTAATTATTCCCTATAAGGGAGACCATAGAGTCCATGTTTCTTTGGGTCTGGCTCACTTCACTTATTATAGTTTTTTCCAAGTCCTTCCATTTCCTTACAAATGGGGCAATGCCATTCTTTCTGATAGAGGCAAAAAATTCCATTGTGTATATGTACCACATTTTCCTGATCCATTCGTCTACTGAGGGGCATCTGGGTTGGTTCCAGATTCTAGCTATGACAAATTGTGCTGCAATGAACATTGTTGTGCTGGTGGCTTTAGTGTGTTCTTGTTTGTCGTCTTTTGGGTAGATGCCCAAAAGTGGGGCTGCTGGGTCATAGGGGAGTTCTATGTTTAGCCTTCTGAGGAATCTGCATACCGCTTTCCAGAGTGGCTGAACCAGTTTACATTCCCACCAACAATGAAGTAGGGTTCCTTTTAAAGGGATATTTTTTTTATGTTATCTATTCCCTTAAATCAATACCAAACTGTGCTTGAATTATAAGCTAGTGCTTAAGGACTTCATTTCTAATTTGCATTAGTTAGAAATTCATAAGCATTTTTTGTTTTGTTTTGTTTTTTACCAGTCCTGGGGCTTGGACTCAGTGCCTGAGCACTGCCCCTGGCTTCTTTTTGTCCAAGGCTAGCGCGCTACCACTTGAGTCACAGTGCCACTTCCAGCTTTTTCTATATATGTGGTGCTGAGGAATCGAATCCAGGGCTTCATGTATACAAGGCGAGCACTTTACCACTAGGCCATATTCCCAGCTCATAAGGCCATATTCCCAGCTCATAGCTTTTTTTTAGTGTTTGTGTTACTAAGATCTTAACATTTCTAGTGTCAAAATCCCTTGGAGGGGTTGGAGGTATGACTCACATGATTGATTTCTTACCTGACAAGCAGAGGCCCTGAGTTCAAGCCCCAAAACCAGAACCAGGAAAGAAAAGAAAAAAAACACAGCAAATTAAAAAAAAATAATTGATAAATGGGACTACATCAAACTAAAAACATTCTCCATAGAAAAGGACATAGCCAACAAGCTAAAAAGATAGACTCCAGAATGGGAAAAAAAATTGCCAGCTACACATCAGACAATGGCCTAATATCCAGAATACACAGAGAACTTTAAAAAATTACAGCCTAAAAAAAACCTCAAACCTATTAATAAATGAGCTAATCAGCTAAAGAGTCTTCCCAGAAAAAGAAGTAAAAATGGCCAATAGACACATGAAAATATACTCAATGTCTCTGTCCATAAGGGAAATACAAACCAAAATAACATTGGGTTTCCACCTCACCTCAGTTAGAATGCCTCCAATTTTTCTCCTCATCTATGCTGATGTGTTGTTTCTCAGCAGTACATCTGATAATGTTGTGTTCTCTGACTGAAACATCATTGGTACCTCTTTATTTCCAGCTCTTTAATATGGCACAAAAAGGTCTCCCATGGTTGATTTCTTTTCCTCTTTCATATCTCACCTTCATTTTCCATTTGACCTTTTTACTCTAGTAAGGCGTCACCTCATGCCTTGTGACAGCTCTGTGCATTTGAATATGTTAATTCTCCCTCTCTCCAATGTCCACCCCACATTTATCTGTTTGGAATTCTGAGTCATTCTTAAGGTCCATCCACAGAGATACCAGTGTTTCTATAAATGGTAGCATCCTCCCCACCCCCCTTTTTTTACTTGGTAGACCTAAAAGTCTTTTCTGTTGAAAGCTCTAAGTTCAAATCTGCTAGAATTTTGTACATCTTGGCAGAATGCAATAAATTTACAAACTTTTCCTTTCTGACACTGGAAGCAGTGCTTGTTAGCTCTTGGTAAGAGTTCAACTATTTTAAGACCTCTGAATCTTACAATGAACACTGGTTAATTCCTCTCAAGATAATCTCATTCCTCATTCCTTTAGTAATAATAAGCACAGTCATAACTCATGCTATATCCAATTATGAGAAATAGCCCTATAGTGCATCCTTAAATATCATTTAGAACCAAGATTTCCTTTTAATGACAAAACTTTGAAACAGGTTAATATAGCAATATAAAACACATACGTACTGGGCACCAATGGCTCATGCCTATAATCCTAGCTACTCAGGAGGCTGAGATCTGAGGATCACAGTTCAAAGTCCCTGAGACTCTAATCTCTAATTAACCACCAGAAAACCAGAAGTGGTGCTATGGCTCAAGTGGTAGAGTACTAGCTTTGAGCCCCATGACTGAAAAAAAAATAAAACTAAATAAAAATAAAACACATATGGAGAACAGACAGGATGGGGGAGAATGATGGAAGTGGTGACAGGAAACATGGGACAGTTAGATGGACATGTGACATTATAACCCTTTGTTCAGCCTTTTGAAGTTTAGACAATAAAATAAATTATAAAAGAAGTAGTGGGGCTGGGAATGTGGCTTAATAGTAGAGTGCTTACCTAGTATGCATGAAGCCCTGGGTTCGATTCCTCAGTACTACATAAACACAAAAAGCCAGAACTGCCGCTTTGGCTCAAGAGGTAGAGCACTAGCCTTGAGCAAAAGAAGCTCAGGGACAGTGCTCAGGCCCCGAGTTCAAGCCCCACAACTGGCAACAAAAAGAAAAAAAAAGAAGTAGTGTATTATAAAATAATAAATAAGGGCTTGAAATGAGCTCAGTGGTAGAATGCATGTTTAAGCATGCACAAGTCTCTGGGTTCAATCCCCAATGTGACACACACAAACATCCACACACAAATACACACAAAACCCAAATACCATTACAGAATTAATATAGCACAAAAACCTAAATGCATAAAATCTAAGGAAAAGAAAATTACTAAAATGGCAATCACTAATATACGTAATTTAGACTCCCCTATTGTTGGACATATGAATATTTCCATTTTTCTTTATATATAACATGTAAACAAATATTCCCCAAAAAGGTTTTTCTTACTTCATGGCTATATATTTTTGCATAGATTCCTTCCATGGAAAGGCGATACTTTCAATCATAGTCTGAATTGCTTTAAGTCTCTTCATATATGTTTTCAAATTCACCATTCTCCTTAACAACACAAGAATGTTCTGGTGATTCACCCTCACCAAGCTGAGTATTATTATGTTTTGTTAAAGCTTTGATAATGTGAAACAGAAAACATAAATCTTTCTTTAATTTATAGTTCAATAAATTCAACAGCTTTCCATAGTTTTATGGGACAGGAAATGAAAGACAAAATATAGGCAGGCTTAGAAGAAAATGGGGAATACATTGTAAATGGAATCAATTATGTTAAAATAGCATTTTAAAGCATTCTTTTGTTTATAGATTTTTTTTGAGAAGACAATTTGGCACACAATATGATATTTTTTCATGTTGAAGAATTGCTTTATGTTGTCTTATTTAGTTTTAAGATATACCATAAGTTAAATCTTCCCCCCTCAGATTTCTTCTTATAATATTCTTGTTCAATTGTATCCCTTGTGCGCTGAATAAGGTGGCTTATATTTATGGCATCTGGTGAGTTCTACATAGCCTAATTATGAAAGAAAATGAAATTTAAATTTTCATAAGTCGGTAGCAATTAAGCTATGTAAATGAGAGAGTACTGAGGGGTGAGTAAGATCAAAGTATATTACACACACACACACACGCACACACATACACACATACTCTCTCTCTCATGTGAAGATAGTACAATGAAACCTACCAAATACTGTTGGAAAAGGAGAGAGAATGGAGGTAGGTTAAGAGAATATAATAGAGGGTGTGGATTTATTCAAAGTACACTGTATACGTCTATGAAATCATCACAATGAAACCACTTTTTGTTATTCATGCATGCTAATAAAAGATGAAAAACACATGTAAATATTTTGTCCTTGATTACATTGCCTTTCTTTTTCTTTGTCTTTTTTTCTCTGGTACTAGGGTTTGAACTCATGTCCTGGAACATGCCTCCCTTGCTTGCTAATCTGGTGTTGTACAATTGGAGCCATGTCTCCAACCTGGCTCATTGTTGGTTATTTTTTAAAAAAGTGTCTTGAAGACTTTTCTGCCCAGACTGGCCTCAAACCATGATTCTCTATATCTCAGCCTCCTACAGATGTAGGATTACATGCATAAATTGGCTGTAATTCATAACTTTTAATGTTTTACCAAAGTAGCTTTACTTTTCCTGTGGAGTTACTGTGCTAAGTATGTTGATAAAGTAAATATTTGAGTCCTTTTTTTACTATCTCATTTGAGGCTCCTGAGAAATAACCCCACTCTTTCTCTAGATATTAAGTTAATATACTAACCAATTCTCATACTATGCCTTTAACTTCAGACTTCTTTTAATTGATTTATTTATTGGCAAAGTGATGTACAGAGGGGTTACAGTTTCATACATAAGGAAGTGAGTACATTTCTTATCAAACTTACTTCCTCCGTCATTTTTCTCCACCTTCCCCCATGCCCAACAAACATTAATTTTTAAGGTCTTTGGGGAAAGTGGTTCATTTGGTCAAAATTTTAGATATCATTTTATCCATGTGTTCTTTCCCTAAGTTGTCTTCCTTCTTTACTTCAGTTTCATTTAAGTTAGACTCTTCAATTTGAGGTATTCATATAGGTCATTAGGAGGTTCATAGGTTATAGAACAGGGAAGAAATTATTTTATGGATAGAATTTGACTGACCACCTGTTATACAGAATGTTCATATTCTTTAGAACACTTTTACTGTTATTTTATGCCTCCCTACTAATGTATACATTTTGAATTACTCTTCTTGACTAACAATGTTTCTGCTCAATAACAAAACAACTTTTCATTCCAAAGGCCAATCAGTTCTATATAGTGTTAGATAAAGAGTTAGACCGACTAAAAGGGCTGTTTATTGGGTGCTGTGGGCCATTAATTTAGCTATTCCTGAGCATGATTCCCTTATTTGTATCACAGAAGTTTTAGAAAAAAAGATGACCTTTAGTGTCATCCCCCGACAAGTTATGCAGTTCACCCCTTATTTTACCAATGACACACCAGCTGATCAACTTTCCAGAGACCTAGGTCATACAATGCAACCAAGAGTTGAGTGCAGGTCCAGGATTTCAAAGCATATATATGGGTGCCTGTGTGTGTGTGCTAATCTTGGGGCTTGAAATCAGGTCCTGGGCACTGCCCTGAGCTTTTTTCCTCGAGGCTAGTATTCTCTACTTGAGCCACAGCTCCATTTGGGGGTAATTTTTTAATAGTTAATACATACATATATGCACACACACATTCATCCATATATATTCACTCTGCGTATAATAGTATTTCCAAACAAAGCCATGTAACCATAGTTTTTAAATGCAATCATTAATGCTGTCATTGTCAAGTAAGCCAGATTCCTATGGCTTGATATGGACAAATTCACAGTGACTCCTGAAATATATCCTGCTTTGTCTATTTCCTCGAGTGTTTGGAAATTGAAAAAAGAATCGATGTGCCTTTACTTTTCCTGTTTTGAGTCCTGATAGCCTTTTAGTGTTGGGGAGTTATCATTGCTGAAAAAAGTGGACAAAGCATTTAAGTTACTCTGCTAAATTTGTTCAATCAATCTCAGCAACCTAGCCCCATCCTTGATCTACCTTTCAAGTTGTTCTGGCCTCAAGCTTCAGATTCACGCAATGTCCCTGTTTTTGACAATCCTCGGGCTATTTCAATGCCCAAACCCAATGATTAGAATACTAAGCCCAATATTTTCCTAAATTCAAAGGGAAACCTTACATTTTTTTCTGCTTTATATGCAGCATGTGCTGCCACATTCTCAATGTCTTTATTGCCTTTCACAGTCTTCTTTCAAGTAAAAAATGAGAAACTAATGAAATTCAGGAAGAACAACACAAGTGCAATCTCATTCCTAAGGAAAAATACAGTCCTTCTTCCTGCCTAAGATTGAAAACTCCAGCTTGTGTTCCTTGAAAATGTACTTCTAGACCATCTTCATCATCAACCTCATTGTATTCTGGGTAAAATGAGAAAATATTGGTTAGATACTTAGAAAAGGATTTTATAAGGTACTGTACAAGTAGAAGGGTTGCTTATTACTATACTGACATCCAGGCTGCTGCTCAGTTCTGGGATTCTCTTCCATAATGAATTGAGAGTTGCTGAATCTTCTTACATCTGGTCCATACATTGTAACTAGTAATTGATCTGGCAGTGCATGGAGTTAGGAGAATGAGAGGGGTTGAAGACTTACAACACATTATGGCTTTATGATCTTGATCTCATGTCTGCTTGGGCTGAGCCAGATGTATTTTTTTTAACTTTCTAAAATTGTTTTTGTACAGTTGATATACAGAAGGGTGTAGTTACATGAACCAGGAACCATCAGTATAGTTATTTATGAACCATTTTCCCCTTCCATCACTTTCTCCCAATATTTCCCTCCTGTCCCCGCCCATAAGATATCCAGTTCATTTTCTACTTAGTGTCTGGTGAGTATCTCTGCTCTATTTATTCATTTTTGTTTCACCTTTTATGTGCCTTCCCTTACCCTCCCAAATACAAACAAAGTAACAATACAAAAGAAAATGAGAACAAAACCAGGCAACTAAAGAGTGTCTCTTGTTTCCTTTACTGGAGTTCATTTCATAGAATATCATTTTATATGGTCATCTGTCCATAGCTATTGAGCCTTTGCCCAGTACTTCTATGCTTAGCTTCCTTTGGCCTCTGTATGCTAATAATTAGGGTCTTATATAATTTATCATGTACCAGCTTATTTATTTGTTTTGGTCATTCCGTGTGTTTACTTGTAGATTTATAGGCACATTCTAGTTACCAAAAATGAGGGAACAATTCAGCCTATGTTTCTTTGGTTCTGATTTACTTTGTTTAATATACTATTTCCAAACTCTTTCCATTTCCTTACACATGGTACAATATCATTCATTCTGATGGACGAGTAGAATTCCATTACACACACACACAGACACACACACACACACACACACACACATTTTCTTGATCCATTCATCCACTGAGGGACATCTAAGTTGATTCCATATCTTGGCTATGGTAAACGATGCTGCAGTGAACATGGTTGTGCTGCTGGCTTTAGTGTGGCCTGGTGTGTGGTCCTTTGGACCAGGAGTGGAATTGTTTGGTCATAGGGAAGCTCTGTGTTTCCTCTTTTTAAGGAATCAGAGGTTTACTTTTAAGGCCTGACTCTATCTTGGCTCATATTATAAAATTTCACTGTGGGAGGCACTTTACAAGTGGGACAAAGGAATATGAAGGTTGTAAAATGACATGCCCCATGTTTTCCAGCAACTCAGTGCCAAATGGGAATTCTCACAGTCCCTATAGCATCTTTCATCAAAGCATTCACAGAAGCCTATCACCTTTTGCTGACATACACTGATGATAGTCACAATTAGTAAGTCAGTAGCTAGAGCTTCCAGAGAGTGTTTAAAGATGAGCACAATAAGCTGATCTGCACATTGGAGAAAATTGTTGACATGTCTTGAGAAAAGCAAAGTTTGAAAAGCATTTCCATCTGTGGTAAAGTAGTCCTCAAACCCATTAATAATTTACCATTCATCTCAGCAAATGGAGCAGAGAACAAACCTGCTCATTACTGGAAATTACTATTGTCAGCACTAATAAAGGTAATTAACATCAGTGTTTAAGTTTTTTGCTTACCAAAGGATTCAAAATATGACTTTATGAGGAAATTAGCCAGCCATCCTATAATTCTATGCTTTCATTCTAGTGTTGTAAACATCTTAATTGCCAAGAAAACTAAACCACACAAGATGAAAGAAATAGGTTGGGAATTAGAGGAGTGTGGTTCATTTTCCACTGCTTACTTTTCTCATTATAATATGTTTTCTATTTTAATTAAATAAATAAAATAACTGTGTTGCCTGTGTGATTACAAACAATTGCCAAATAAAGCCATCAATATTTCTCTCATTAATGTACTTGGAGAAAACTGCTATACTGTCTTTTAAACTGACACATTTTCTTCACTTGCACTGAATTTGTACAGGCTTATAAAATCATAGCAGATGTTTCCTGTGGGTACCAGGTACCAAATAAATCATACATCCACTTCCTATCAGCTTTTCTTTCTCAGAAGTCTTCAGATTTTTAGTGAATTTGGGATTGGGTAAGATAATATCAACTCTATTTCTATTTTCTCTGAACTCTTATACAGAGAATGAAGGACAGGCCAGTAACCTGGGCATTAAGAATATTTTTAATGAAAAAGAGAGTTTTACTATCCATTCATCTCCCATGGCACAAAAAGTGAAAAACTGACACAGAAATACACTGAGAAGAACTTACTTTGTATCAGGCACTGTGGAGTCATGATGGAAAAGAGAAAAGGACAAGACACAATTTCTAACACCAAGAAACTGCCATCAGAATTAACCCAGCCTAGGCAGGAAAGTTCATGAGACTCTTATCTCCAATTAACCACCAAAAAACCAAAAGTGGTGCAGTGGCTCAAGTGGCAGAGCACTAGCCTTGAGCTGAAAAGCTCAGGGACAGTGTCCAGGCCCAGAGTTCAAGCCCCACAACCAACAGGAAAAAAAAGCCTCATGGGACTTTTCTGCCAGGGCTGGATTCAAACCTCAATCCTTAGATCTCAGCCTCCTAAGTAGCTATGATTACAGGCGTGAGCCACCAGTGCCTGGCAACACTCATTTTTGTTATTTGTTGTTGTAGTTGTTTGTTATACAACATTATGGTGGCCACCCAAGCTTCATCATACCATAATTCATTATTGCATTACCAACTATGTACTCAGACAATGGGGATAGAATTTCAATCAGCTTCTTCAAGTTACATGTCCTGCTGATTTTCAGCAAGCCAAATGTGACCTGCGTAGATCCATGAATGCCCTAGAAGGAAGAGAAACATCCCTCCCTGGCAGTTGATTAAGTACATAATGCTGCTAACTGCATTATATTCAAAACCTCATGGCTCTCAACGTGTTCCACAGAAGCAGCAGATGTCATCTTGACAGGTTTTCTTTGTTTTCTCAATAGATGCTACAAGAGCTGCCCATGCTTTCTAGAGCAGGCAATTTATCAAGAGATCAAGATTATTCACTGGGTTTTTATTAGTACATTTTATGCAGTCATACAGAGATTTCAAACAAGACTGTGTTCTGTCTAATTGTTTTGCTCTCTGGTTTGATGGAAGCATGATTTCAGAATAATTGTTTCAATGCAAAGTTTATCTTGAGTATAAAATGTAAAGAGGCTGCACAAAGTGCTTCTTTTACCCATGATAAAACGAGAGAAACAACAACCATCTGAACATGATAGTTTGACCTGGAAATCAAAAATAGCATTTTACTCTTTCTCTCACTTTAATATCCTTTTTCTCCTTTTCAACAGCAAGACATAAAATGCCATGGAGTTGCAAGAAAAATAGATTAAGAGGTAACTGCAGACTAGCCTTATCTATTTAAGTAGTCAAATGGCATGTCCATATGATGGTACCTATAGAATCGTCTCTGAATTCCTTTCATCCTCCCATTCCTACTAAAAGTTGTTTCTCCTTTGCGAAACATCTCTGAACTATGCAACATGGTAAGCAAACACAGTATGAATGGGGGGGGGGGAGGGACGCGTGCGCATAGCCCTGCTCCTGGTGATTGAACTCAGGGCCTGAGTGCCATCCCAGAGCTTTTATGCTCAAGACTATTGCTCTACCACTTGAATGACATTTCTACTTCTGATGTTCCTTTGCTGTTTAAATGGAGATAAGAGTCTCATGGACTTACCTTCCCAGGCTGGCTTTGAACCAAGATCCTCAGATCTCAGCCTCCTGAGTAGCTAGGATTACAGGCGTGAGCCACCAACACTAGGCTACACTCTTACAGAGTGTTACGGGGAAGTTAGAATTGTGTCCAGGTTGAAGCCAGCAGTACGTACTTCTTAGACTTCCAACTTACTAGGACCTTGGTCCCAGCTGCTGCATTGTGAAATCTATTGCTACGTTTGTGTGGAGCTATACCTTGCACATGCTGCCTCCAATCCACAACTGAAAGTGGCAGGGATACATAATTAGTAAGTCATTCCTAGGACACATAGAATACTTCTAATGCCCAACACTGCCCAGGGCACAGCCTTGCCAAACTTGTGAGAGTATAAAATACTCTCACAATGCCTTCTGTTTTCTTCTTTACTCAAGTCACACTTGTGTCATGGTCTGATGGTTCCTTTATACTTTCCCACCTTCTTCCCCATTTTATTTCAGAGCTATTTTCCTTAATAAAAGCCATGTATATTTTATTTTGTCTTTATATCTGCAACTTTGAGGATTCATACTTGCATATCCACACATAGTACATGCATGGAATTGAGGGTCATCAAACAGGCTGATGTATCTTTAGATCAAATATCTACAGAAGAATGATTTCTTGATTTTTTTAAAAGAAAAACTACTCATGAGTAAAGCAAGTAACTTTTAGTAATAAATTATTTGTGTTTTCTTTCTATAATTTTTTACATCACAAATGATTACCCCAATAATACCCTACCTCTTGATTATTATTACAGTAATCAGAGGAGACACTTCTAGTCATTCCATTTCGTTATCTTGCTTAAACATGACTTAAGACTCACTATATCTGATTATATGCATCATCTCTTCCAATCTCTTTTATTCACACTGCTTCTTAAAGAAGATTATCCTTTAGTTGATAGGAATGAGAGGGGGAGATCAACATAAGGCCTTGTTTATACCTGAACAGGCTACTAACTTCCATTAATGCCAGAATCCAACTTCAAAACATTTCTGACTCCTTATTTCTGGACAACAAAAGCCAGACACCTTCATATGACATAGAGTTCTTTTGTGAGAGCTCAAATCCTTCATTAATGGCCTCAATTTACATTCTTAGTCCCACTATTCACTTCTGTCAACTACCAATGGTACTCTGTAAGCACTTCCTTTCTTACTAATGGCCAAAGAAATAAAATGCCATTTGCTAAATAAGAGCTCCTGCCCTGCTTGATCACAAAGGGGACTTGTCCATGTAGATGTGGTAGTGGAGGTAGCATTGATGGGCTAGGAAAAAAAGGCAAATTTACATTTTACTGCTGCTCAACATGTATGCATCTCTCTCTCTCTCTCTCTCTCTCTCTCTCTCTCTCTCTCTCTCTCTTTCTCTTATGTTTCAACACAGGAGTTTGAAATCAGGAACTCATACTCTTGGTCAGTTTTTAACTCATGGTTCCTGCTCTATTTCTTGAGCCATGCCTCCAGTCCATAATTTTCTGCTTTTTTTCTAGTGCTAGGGATCAAAACTAGGACCTCATACATGCTAGGCAAGTGTTCTACGACTAACCTGCATAACCAGTCTCTCTCTCTCTCTTTTTAATTAAGTTGGATGATTTTGAACACAATATCTTTTTCCTATAAAAATATATTTCCACTAGCTACTGGTCTCCATATCAACAGATAGCTATTCCCTTAAAGATTTTTAGTTAGCTACTGGAAGAGAAAAGTTTTTATCATAGTTTGTAGGAGGATGACTAAAATATGTATGTTGATTTACCTAATACCCAGGAATGGCTTGAATGAAATGTCTCAGAAGGACATCATCCTTGACCCTGCCCTGAAATTTTTTGTGGGATGCCATTGGCCAATCTATTGGGTTCAGTTTACATACGATATCCTACTCTGTCTCCCCATTTTCTGTAGTTCCCACTATTTCTACCCTAAAGTTACAAAAACCTGTTTAATTCTATGCCCCAGTGCTATATTCTTCTTATATAATTTATCTCATTGATTCTTGAACCCTCTTGAACCCTCCTTGTGTTTTGGTCTCTATTGAATTTGCTGCTCAATTTGGCACCATTTCAAGAAAATGGCCACAAATCAGAGTGTAGAATAAACTAGGATTAGACAAGAGTGGGAAGCAATTTGGAGTATACAGCTATAGCATGGCTTGTGAAGGATTTTTATATTTTTTTCAGTATCATTCCATTCCTCCCATAGAATCTTAGCTATTACTTCTTGGCATTTTGGCTAAGACCAAATGTAGAACCTTTTCTATTAACATACAGTATCACATCTGCTGTACCTCCAAGTCTCAAAGGCCACCCAGGTCATATGTGACCTTACCACAGAGTAGGGCCTCATAATAGTGGAAAAGACAGATTTTATAGCCTTTATCTAAGAAATACATTTCCTCATAATATGATCCACTGAAAAGCAGTTTCATATGTCATTGAGAGGTACAACAGAAAAAGCAGCTATTTCCAAGGTCAAATAAATCTGGGAAATTGTGGTTTAGAGTTGGTAATTTTCATCACCACAAGATCTCTTAGAGCCTTTACTTCATTAAAAGGAATTGTGATTCACCAGGAAATAGATATAACATGAAGCAATTCTGAAAACATCTTTGCTTATGGAAGCTTTTTTCCAATGAAGACATATTGATTTCTTATATAGCCCAGTGTTCAGAGGACCATGACTTGGGAAACAGTAACCAAAGATAATGTGTCTCAGTCACAGATTACATAGGGGAGTAAAAATGATGGAAGACAGTTTCTAAAAAGCCATGTTCCTTCCTTACCCTGAGTGACCCAAGCAGTCTTTCCTCCACATGGAAAATTGATATTGTTCTGGATTTCCACACTTCTGGCAATTCAGTTTGGCTCCAGTGACCTTGAGAAAGTTACAAACTGATCTCAGGCATAGTTCCTTCATTTATGAAAACTGGTCATAAAGATCTGTCTTCTTCCCACTCTAGTTCCCAAAGCTGTAAGAATTAATGGAGCTCTTCCTAAGGAGTGATGTGAATTCCTTGACGAAAGTCTCTATGTAAATACAAGGTCTTGTCATCTTAAATGCTGTAGATTTATATCCTGAACTACATAGTAGAGGACCTCCATTACTTTGCAAAGCCATAAAAGTCTGATCAACGCATTAGCCTTTCAGTTGCTGTCATTTATAAATAGCATCCTCCCAAACCTTGCCTTTGCACATGAAATTCATATTTCTTTCTCTGTGAATGGATAAAAAGTGATAGCCATGTACCCATGGAAAACAGAAAGTCTTTAGCATTTCAGTAATATTTGTAAGGGCTTACAGTATGTGATACATGTATATTACATTTATTACACAATAGAGGGAAGGACCAGCATGAGAAAAAGTGAATCAAGTTTTTATGCAAATTGGCCTGTGAGAACTAATTTTTAAGCATTCAATTGCATGGAGAAAAAAATTGAAGCAAGATTTTAAATTAACTTGGTATAAAGATATATTAATTACAGCAAGGAACAAAGAGTGCTTTGGTAATATGGATGTGTAATACTTGAAACACTAGGTTCGGATTAACAGATTAACTGTTTTGCTACAAAACAGTTTTTAAAATTTGCATTTTATAATTTGTCATAGCTAGAATCTGGAACCAACCCAGATGCCCCTCAGTAGACGAATGGATCAGGAAAATGTGGTACATATACACAATGGAATATTATGCCTCTATCAGAAAGAATGACATTGCCCATTTGTAAGGAAATGGAAGGACTTGGAAAAAACTATAATAAGTGAAGTGAGCCAGACCCAAAGAAACATGGACTCTATGGTCTCCCTTATAGGGAATAATTAACACAGGCTTAGGCTAGTCACAGCAGAGTATCACAAGAGCCCAATAGCTATACTCTTACGAACACATAAGATGATGCTAAGTGAAATGAACTCCATGTTATGGAAATGATTGTTATATCACTGTTGTAACTACTTTCAACGTGCTATATGTATCTGTAGCTTCTATTATTGATGATATTCTTGTATCCCCTTCCTTTGGTTGTACCTACACTATCTCTGTATTTTATCTGAGTATATTGGAAACTGTGTACACTGGTATTAGAACTAGGAAATTGAAAGGGAATACCAAAATCGAGAGACACCGGGTAAAAAAAGACAACTACAAAAGCAATACTTGCAAAACTGTTTGGTGTAAATGAACTGAACAATTCATGGGGGGAAAGGGAAAGGGGAAGGGGGGAGGGGGAATGAGGGACGAGGTAACAAACAGTACAAGAAATGTATCCAATACCTAACGTATGAAACTGTAACCTCTCTGTACATCAGTTTGATAATAAAAATTTTTTAAAATTGCATTTTATTTTATAAATAATATTTATACATATTTCTGGTCTACAATATGATGTTTTAATACATTTGCTGTGTGAATGATTAGTCAAAGTGATTAACAATTCATTACCTCACATCCTTATTTTTTGTGGTCCAAACATATCTACTTTTCAAGCAAAAAAATGTACACAAAGCACAGAGCATGGTGGCATATTCCTGTAATACCAAGTATGCAGGAGGCAGACATAGGGAAATGGAAGATAAAAGCCAGCCTCTGTACAAAGTTAATGAGATCCTATCTCAAAAACCAGCTGAGCATGATGAAGTAGGCTTGTAATCTGGATACTCAGTAGTCAGGGGTAGAAAGATCATAAGCCAACATGAAAAATTATAGAGGGAGATCATATATGAAAGCAAACGAAAAGCCAAAAAAACATGGTTATAGCTCAAGTAGTAGAGTGTTAGTAAACATGAGGCTGAGTCCAATACCACACATTATTTATTTTAGTAGCTATTTTGTACAATAAATCAATAGGGGTATAAAAGTTCCATTACACAGTTCTGTACTTTCTGTATGCCAAAAGTGAGTCAGAGAAAATTTCAAATAGTAATATAATTTGAAATATGAGCAAGATGTCCTTTTTTCTAAATAGCAGCAACAGTGACAGAAAACACATGATACTGACTAATGCAAACTTGACCAATGTCATCTTACATGACAATTGTTCATGGATTCTTGTACATTGTACCTAATTTATTCTTATGTCTTACTAGCCCCAGGGAATTCTTGGTTGGGCTAATTCTTTCTTCTGTATAAATGTATCCTTTCCAGCTTGAGATCTGTCATCTCCATTACTGCAATCTTTCCTCTGCCCAAAAGACTCTTTATCTCCTAACCTATAATTTTCAGTTTGCTCCCACTCTACTCCATTAAAAGTTCTTCAATCCTTTAGAGAGAAAATGACAACCGAGAAGTTAAAACAAAATCTCTTGCTGTCTGTTTAATTTTCCTTAAAAATCCTCATCCCATTTAGACTCCATAGTGATTCGCACTCTCCCCTGTCACTTCTGCATGTTACCTGTAAGAATTTGTGGGATGATGCAGGTGGAAATGAACGGTATTTGGGGGGAATTTTCAATCTTAAATTAATTTGTTACTGTTGTTCACTAACTGAAACCAGCTGTTTTACATAGAAAAGAAGTAAATTTTTCTATGTCACCTCTTGACCATAGTGGATGTAGAAATAACCCATGTGATGTGTTGCTATAGGAAAATGAGCCTAGTCTTCTCATTATTCTAATTATTTTAGTTTTAATTCCTCATGGCACATAGGCAGAAACCTTGTCAAAAACCTGTGACAGGATAAGAAATTTCTGTATGATATATGAACATTATTTCAGCCCCCTAGATTACAATGAAAGGGGAAAACAATCTTTGTTTCAGTGTAATGGTGAGTGCATCAGATTTCCTGCCAGATTTTGTGACATTCAATCATTCAATAAATGTGTCAAACACCTACTAGGTGTTACTACTGGTACCATGCTGGCTACCATTTGCAGAATCGACAGCCAAACCATACAGAATAAATCAAAGATAATAAATTGTAGTCTATTATTATTCCCAGTAATGCCCTGAGAAGTTTTCCTTGATAGCTCACAGAGGAGCATAGAAATTTCAACTTTATCTTAAAGCAGAGTATACACTGACCCTACCTGTTCCAGTGTAGCAAAATCAATAAAATCAAAAGTCTTTCTGACTTCACAAGCATTCAGATATATAACTTTTTGTTAATTAATGCTAAAGTAGTATAAATACCAGCACAGAAGGTGGATGGGTAGAGTTTCTTGGTCCAGCCGGAGCTAATCACTTGGCATGAAAACATTGAAGTAAACTATTCAAGTAAAGGTATGTGCTTATCTCAATTTTATCCCTGTATATTATATTTCTGTGAGGAAAATAGGAAGTCATCATTAGGAAGAGGAGGTATGGCTAAAGTTTCAGGGGCCTAGCTTTGAACAAAAAACCAAGTGAGAATATGAGGGCCTGAGACCAAGTCCCAGTACTGACAGAAAAAGAAAGGAAGTCACCATTAGAACCTACCTCGCAGTAATAATTGCTGTATGCAAGATTTGTTTACAAACATTTAAGTGGAAATAACATATTGTTTAATTTCATCTCTATAAAATAGTGGTAATTACACAGAGAAAACTACAGCTGACCCTCTGTACCTATAGTTTTTACATCTTTGGATTCAAGTAACTATGTATCAAAATATGTAGAGAAATTTATTTCTGTAGAGAAATGTTCAGACTTTTTTCAACTAATTATTTTCGTGTATGTGTGTTGATTCTGGGGCTTGAACTCATGGCCTGGGCACTATCCTGAGCTTTTATGCTCAAGGCTATTGCTCTGCCAATTAAGCCACAGATCTACTTCCAGCTTTTTGGTGGTTAATTGGATATTGTTTCAAACTGCAATTCTCAGATCTCAGCCTCCTGAGTAGTGTGGATTTACAGGCATGAGCCACCAGTATCCAGCTACAAATACTTATATAATATTTACATTGCATTAGTTATCATAATTAAATAAGAGATGGTTTTAAGTATATAGAGGTGATATAACAAAAAAAATCTATATATGTGTCTGTAATAAACAATTTTCCTTGTATTCCCTAAACACTGCAAGGTAATAAGCATTTTCAAAGCAATGACATTGTATTTACATATGTACTCTATAAGTAATCATCTGATGGTTTAAAGTATGTGACATAATGTGCATAGGTTCTATGCAAATACTAAACCATTTTATAAAAGAGACTGGAGTAGCCATTGATTTTGCTATTTGCAAGTGCCCTGGAGCCATTCTTCCATAGATATTGAAGAATGACTGCATTGTCTTTATAGTGGGAATGACTTGTAGAAGTTGGGGTCTGGGGCTCACTCCTGTCATCCTAGATACTCAGGAGGCTGAGATCTGAGGATCACAATTTGAATTCAGCTAGAACAGGAAGAAGTTACATGTCGATGTTTCAGCTGAAAGCTCCATTTAATGTTTGAGCCAATAAGCAAATGAATGCATGTACATCCCTTCATATAATGCAGCCCACAGCTGTCAATCAAGTAACCCCAGCAGTCAATAAAGAAGAGCTACAATGCCCTCACTGAGCCTTACCCAAATTGCAGATATCTGAGTATAATTATTATTGTTGTTGATTTGATTTATTCTGTGGCAAAAGATTACTGCACTAAACTGAAATTATTAATTGCTAATGTACCCATTGCCTTACGTATGAAACTGTAAGCCCTCTGTATATCACTTTGACAATAAAAAATTAATTATTCAGAAAAAAGATACATACAACGTTTGACTTAAAACAGGGAAAAGAGAATTCAAAAGTAGTATGAGTCTGGTAGCATTTTTCCTTCTGCTATTGTATTTCTACAGTGATTTATTTTCCAACACTTACATTTTAGAGATCAATATGACCAAACATTATTGGGACATGTCCTGTGGGAGTGTTAGAGTTGTATTTTGCTAGGTCTCATTCTAAATCTATCCATATTAAAGTCTAGCTATTCACTTTCAGAACGAAGTCATCCTGTTTGTCAATGAATAAGAAGCAAAATGATGAAACAAAATGATCCTTAATCTCCCCTTTCCCATACCAAACTTATAATCTCCTGATCGATATGGACTCTTGCCTCCTAAGTGAAGCTGGGACCACACAAATAACCATCAATTACTTGCAAAAAGATGTCCTAATAGCATCCAATTGGATTTTTTCTTAGATTTGTCACCTTGCACACTGAAAATTATGCTGAAAATAGAAAAGCAAGACCAATCCACATGTCAGGAAATCTGCTTATATCAAAGTGACCTAATGATAGGTCAACAATCATCTTAGGAGAACTTATTTTCCTTATACAACTCCTAACTACTTAATTTTCATCATTAAGCAAAATCACAGCCTTGATCATAGTAAAATAACTCTACCATCTTTAAGGTGTTAACACTGAGGAAATAAGTGGAATTATCAGTGTCTTTCTTCCAGATATAACTGAATCACACAGTACTTTTTTAGAGATACACATCACCAAATTCTTCCATTCTGTCTACCAGATTAAAGTGAAGAATATTTCAATGTATCTTCTTTGAAATCAGCATTATTATATGAGCTCACATCAATCTTTTTCTTTGTTCTCCCTTGAGTAGGAGGAAAATAGCATTAAAAATACATCAAGTTTATGTCAAAAACATCTGAGCTTGAATTCTAGCTTTGTGCTAACTACTTTAAAAAAGAAATAAACTATTTTAAATATACAAGTTTATGGAGTGCAGTTGTGGGTTATTTAATATAAGTATAAAATTTATAATGATCAAACCAGGGTAGTTAATTACCATTTCCATCTCCATAAATGTTTTAAGACATTTTATTAATGTATAATAAGCATATATAATTAGGATATATTTCAATATATAATATATATTGATTAAATCAGAATAATTTAATGTTTTACATCTTTAGAATTGCTTCACATTTGGTGACTTTGAGCTCCTCTACTCTACTTATCCACTTACTATGTCATTTGTTTTTAAAATAAAAGAGTAATTGTAAGGTAGAATGTGCATGCTAATTTCTTGTAATTATCTCACTACATATAAGTATATTAAGAAATAATGCAGTGACATTAAATATATACAATAAAAATTTTAGCTTGTATTGCAACCCTGGAGGGATTATTAAAATATAGGTTACTAGGACCCATATAAAGACTTTTAATTCAAGTGTGACTCGCACGGGGCCCGAGCCTTGCATTTCTTATGCCTAGTAGCGTGCATTTCAACAAGTTACTCCTTCCTTTGAGTCTCAGATGAAATATGAGGAAAAACGGTCTTTAAAATATTTGGGGAAATTTTTACCTGTTCGACAAGAAACATACTCAATTCCTTACTTATGTAACTGTAACCAGTCTGTACATCATCTACAACCACTCTGTATATCATCTTTACAATAAAATGATTTTTAAAGAGACAAAGTAGAATAAATAAATATTTAAAAGGTCTATGATCTTTTCCCATAATTCTGAAACCCAAAAATGTAAGAAAACAGAACTGGGTTTTTTTTTCTTTTTAAGTTTGATTCAAGTTCTATGTGAGATGAGAAATAAGTTGATTTGTTCCACTAGAGTGAGCATTTTCCTACATATGTATCTTATAGTATCATGTTCTATACCTTAAGTTGATGCAATATCATTTATTATAAAATTAACAATAAATGGACATATATATTCATCTCCACCCAAAAAGACCAACAAATTCATCTTGTAAGAGACCTGTTATTTTCTTCATTTATTATACTACTTATTTGACTACATATTTTAATTCAATATTTTATAATTTATTGTACATTTAGCTTAGTTATTGAGTGCTGTGAACATAATCCCTAGAGTTGTTTTATACTACACAGTTTATAAGCCATAATATATTTCTAAAATGAGAAAAGAAGTCCCAAGCCTTATACCCTAGCTTTCAACTTAGGTTTATTTTGTTTATGTTTTAGCAAGAATTTATTTTAATATATCAGGGTTAAAGTAAGGAGAAATAGAAAAGGAAAGAGACATATTTCCTATTCCCCATGCAGGAAACAGGAGTTAAAATTTCCACTTTCAACATTTTTAATTAAAAAATCCAGACCTATCTTTAACACTTCAACCTATTTTATGTTTTCTTTGACTTGGTTATAATCCCCCTCTTAAGTGGCAACTACCTACTGAGCAGGAAGTATATGCTCAATTTATAACCATGGGATTAAATTTCTTGAGAAAGACATGGTTCCATAGCATGAGATTCAAGGAGGAAAGATGAATGAAAATATTGCAAGGTTCTTTTCAAAATGCTAAGTGATTCTGACATGAAGAAAATATGACAATCCATTCCTACTCTCCTTTGCACTTGTCACTCATCACCTAAATTATTGGAAATAGACTTCATTTCCCCTCACCCTCTCAAGGATCTGTGCTTCTAGCACTCCCAAATTTTCATGTATTTAACTTCATTCTTCCAATGTGCTCAAAACCTTTATAACTTACAAAGTGTATTTTCAATAAACAACACTAGACTAATTAGATAATACACACACAAACAAAACAAGACAAAAACAAAAGCATCTTGACCTAAACTTCATACTTGCTACAAAAATTAACTCAAATTGATCATGGAGTTGGGCACTGGTGGTTAAAGTAAGATTTTATTAGTGCATTGATATCCCGCTTATGATATTACACTATAATTAAACATGCTGCTATTATCAAAGAATACTGGATATAAAGTATGTGGCTTTCTGTGTTATTTCTTACAACTCAGTATAATTTTACAATTGTGTCCAAATTTAAATCTTAATGTTTAAAATTTTATTTTTTTTCATAGTTGATCTTTTTATTGTAGTTCTCACTTTGACTTATCAGAACATATCAATAGAAAACTTTAGCAACTAGAACAAAACTTCCAACTGGATAACAGCAATACATAGAGGTACAAATAGTGTTACATGTGATTTTATTGTTAAAGTACTACCATATAAGTCTCCCTCCAAATAAGCAAAATAGTGACAAAAGTGATGCATTTGTTCTTTGCTATTATATCACATAGTATTACTTTACTTCATATAATTATAATTTATCCAATTGCATTAAATTTTTTGAAACTAGGAACAAAATATAGCTTCAGAGTAACCATTAATACTAATGAATTAATATACAATATATGAAAATATAAGTGTGCTTAATAAAATCTTTCTTTGATTCCCATTCAGTGCTGTATGTGTGTGTGTGTGTGTGTGTGTGTGTGTGTGTGTGTGTGTGTCCCTCTCTTTTTCCTCTGACTGCTGCTAAGCAGCCTGATAGAAAGGACAGTCCCTCATAACAAATAAGTTTCCAGTCTCACATGCTAATAGCTAACAATAGCTAAAGTGTAAGAAACCCTACTCCTATTCTTCACCTTGACCATCCATGTTTTAAAATTCCTGTCTCTTCTACCTCCAAAATACCTTTTGAACAACCTAGTTTTCCTCAGTTTAGTTACCATCACTTTATATCACCATCACTTCTCACCAAGATTCCTAATAGTCTCTTTACTCATCACCTGTTTATATTACAATAAATAGTCCTATTATCCAAATGAGTTTTTGAGGATACAAATCTCATCTTGTTCTTCCTCTTAAAAATAATCAACATCAGTTAGGCAGGTGTGGCTCACACCTGTAATCCTAGCTACTTAGAAGGCTAAGATTTGAAAATTGTAGTTTAAAGCCATCCCAAGGCAAGAAAGTCCTAGAGACTATTATCTCCAATTAACCACCAAGACTCCACATATGGAGCTGTATCTCAAACATAGGAAAAAGCCTTGAACAAAAAAGTTCAGGAACACCACTCAAGACTTGAGTTCAAGCCCTGTGATCAGCACACACACAAAAACAATATCTTCTAAAAGCCTGTCGGATAAAATGCATACTTGGACAATACACCAAAGAAATACATGTAGACATTACACAGAGGATCAAGTACCTCTGTAGAATGATGATGTAAAAGTGAATTAATACACAATTGCTAAGATGTAACTTAGGAATGTCTTTTGTTAGCTTTATTACTGTAATGAACATCTAAGATAATAGAAAATAGGGAAGGTTTTTTTTTTCAATTTTTTTATTATCAAACTGATGTACAGAGAGGTGGAAGGTTTGTTTTGGCTTACAACTTTGGAGGTTTCAGTCCGTGATCAGTTGGCCGAGCTGCTTTGGGGCCTGGGATGAGGCAGCACATCATGACAGAAATGCAGGATGGAGCAAGCTACTCACCTCAAAGCCAGTGGAAAATCAAATCTTTGATTGGTACCACAATGGGGACCAATTCTCTTATACATGGGCCCTTAGGGAACATTTAAGAGCCAAGTCATAGCATACATAGAGTCTTGACAAAGGTCAATATCTTC
The DNA here is from genome assembly GCF_023159225.1 of Perognathus longimembris pacificus. Lineage (NCBI taxonomy): Eukaryota > Metazoa > Chordata > Mammalia > Rodentia > Heteromyidae > Perognathus > Perognathus longimembris. The sequence goes on from NC_063188.1 coordinate 99,782,549, forward strand.
TAATCTATTAATTTCTAGAAATGTATTCTAATAAAATAATGAGAAGTATAAGAAAAATTGTTTCTATCATGTGAGGTTCAGAGAGACAAAGGGCATATGTTTTCTCTCGTGTGGAATTTAGATCTAAATTCTAAGTATACATGAAAATATATATAGGGTCATATGCATTGACATAAGTATAAGGATTCCAATGGTGTAACTCCTTTAAAAACAAACTCATATTTCAACAAAATGAATAATGGTAAGGTGAAATATATGTTGGGGGTGTCAACAGGATGGCTGGAAAAAGGAAGGGTAGGCGAATACAATCATACTATTCAATGTACAACTAGGAAAATGAAACCAGGCAACTTTAGAGGATGGGTAGGACTGGAAGAAATGGTGGATAATAATGGAAGGGATAACATTGATTAAGATATATTGTACACATAAACGGACATGTTGAATTGAAACTCCTTTTTACAACTACCCTAATACAGCGACTGTGCATTAAAATATCCTAAGATCATGAACTAAAATGTTAATGGTGATTGTTCTGGAGTAAAACTGATCATGGTTTTCTTCTGCATGCTTTCTTGTATTGTCTAAACCATGACAAAATGAAAACATAATATCTGAAATATAAAGTATAATGATAGCGTTATAGGAGCCATATGTGAATATACACCCATGTATATAAGGGGAAAGAAATGGAGAGAAAGCAAGCATGTTATGCACAGAGCAACAAAGGCTTTGTGACTTACAGCGTGATATCCTTGACAAGGTGACAGATTCCATTTGTGATGCATGAAACAGAAGTGGAGTTGGCAAGCAGGGTAAGGATAGTTAACAAGGTCCACTTACAGAAACTCACAGATACAGCAAGGGCCGGGCTCTAACCCAGAAAGCAAGCTTCAGTGGGAAGAGGGATAAAGTTTCCTTAGTCGTCAGGTGGACAGGACAACAGAGAAAGTTCACCCAGATTTGCCTTACTGATCTGTACATATTTAGAGATTTTTTTCTCCTTGAGTCTTAAGGTAGCAATATGTTGAATCTTTATTACTGTATGTTCATTCCAGGAAAATTCTTTGGAATTTGAAAGTCCAAATGAAGACAATGTAATAGTATATAAATATAGGAATGCTACACTAGTAAATCAACATCAGAACCAGTCCATTAGATAGGATGGAGAATTTCACATGGCATTGGTTATGCTGGGTCACAGGACCTCTACTCTAAATAGATGAAGTACAACACTGGGTTGTCAAATTAACAGTTATTAAAATCTGAAATACTTCCCTTTTCCTTAATGTTCCCAGTGACATCTATTAACCTTCTTGTATACTGAGTAGGATCCATGTGTTGCAAATTCACACACATGTAAAAGTAGAGAACAGAATCATGAAGAGAGACAAAGACAGATAGAGAGAAAGGGCATCGGGTAAGAAGGAGACATAAGAGAGACTAGAATTAGCTGTATAGTAATATCAATGTATAGCCAGGCTGGTGTCTCAAGCTTGTAATCCTAGCCACTCAGGAGGCCAAAACCTAATCATTGTTGTTTCAAGCCAGCTGGGGCAGAAAACTTGGTGAGATTCTTATCTCCAATTAACTGGCAAAACTCTGGAAGTGGAGGCATGGATCAAATGGTAGAGCAACAGCTTTGAGCAAAATGTTGAGACAATGCCTACGACCTGAGTTCAAGCCCCAGTACTGGCACACAAAAAAAAAATCAATGGATTAGTTTTCATGTTTAAAAATGGTAAATTCATATGATTCACTCTTCATTGAATATCAATACAATAGCAACACCACTCATATTTTTACAAGAAAATGAAAGACAAAGAGAGATTGTTCATAAGGAAGAGCAAGTTGCACATGGATTGTACATCTCCAAAATGCTCTCTCTGATCATCCACTTTGGACATACAAAAGCAAGTGATCATGAGAATCAGATGACAATTTAGAGACCTATAAGAAAGGAAAGAAATATAGATACTCACATACAGTGAGGATACTCAGGAGAGAATCACAAAGGTGCAATGCCTAAGTGCTTCTTCATATGCATATAAAATAATGTACATACTGAAACAAACTCCAAGATATGGAAACAAGGCATTTTTGATGATTCTGTCTTCTTTAGCTTATGTATGGTATATTCAAGAGTACATCTTCAGAATGTCTGGGGGAAGGGCACAGGGCACAGGAAAAAGGGAGAAAAAAGTACAGCAGTGGAGCTCACTGGACACTAATGAAAGTGAACTATACAACTCGTGGGTGGAGACAGGAGGGAGGGACTGGGAGAGAATGAGAGAACAGAAGACACTGTATGAAAGGAAATATACTCATTACCTGACTCACGTAATTGTAATCTCTGTACATCACCTCTATAATAATAATAAGGTAATTTTTTAAAAGAATGGAAAGAAGGTCTTATAAACAGCTATATTAAAATGAATAGCTAAGGAGCCAAATGCTCAATTATGTCTTCCAAGTTTCAATTCTCCTTTTAGATTCTTAACTCTATGGACTTTTGATTTCCACTTTCTCAGAGACCACTTGAAGCCTTATCACTATGACACTAAGCAAAAGTTCCAGGTCTCCCCTATGTATCAGTCCAAATGCCCATGAGTCCACAGCCTGATAAAAGCACGCTGCCATTTCTATTTACTTCTACATTTCATGAGTGAGACTAGACAGCTTCCAATTTTGTCACTTGACAATTTGGTTTGTGTCAGAGTCAATGTCTCTCAACTTAAGAAGGAAAGGAGGAAGGGAAATGGTAATAACTTACCTTCTTCTGTTTTTTCTCCTGTTAACATATATTTTTCTGACACTCTACTTTCAGGTAGTTGAAACTGGATCCTTGCCATGATGGCAGAAGAAAGAGCATGTTGTTCTCACCAGGGAGAATAAATTGAACAGTTTCTCAACTCGGGCTGATTATCACAATTATTAAGGAGAGGTTCTCTTCTCATACCCCTTCTTAGTCCTATCCAGAGCCCTGAGAGTTAACTTTTTGTTCAACCTAAAGATTCTCATCTAGAGGTGGCTTTGCTCCCAAAAATACTTTCAACAATCTGTGAAACAGTTCTGGTTGTCATAACTGGAAGGAAGATACTAGAAGCTTCTATTGTATTTCTATTGTACTGTGTTGGGTACTGCTAACCATCCCTCAATGCATGAGATGTGCATGTGTGTTACACACACATATTCTGCAAAAGCATTGGCACATCACATTTAATTTGGCTTTTAATTGATATGTGTGAGAAAGAAGCATTACTGAAAACAAGGCATGTGCATGTGGCTTGTACAAATGCCAGAGGAAATAATGTGGGGCTGGAGGCATATCTCAACTCAGATGGTAATCAGCCTTTGAGTGAAAGTGTCAGACACTGAGTTCAAGTACCAGTTTTGACATCAAAAGCTGGGGGAAATAATGCCAATAATAGGAGCTCAAAATAAATTTTGCTTCATATGCTGCCCAATCTTCCTTGTTTTATAATGAATACTCAAATTTTGATTCTTCCATATGTACTTGATAATAATGTTTGTAGAATAAAAGTGAAAATATTTTGACCATAGTTATTATTTTCAAACCTTTTCAATGCTTTCTGAGGGAGGAGTTTTCGTGAAGAGAAATCATGCCCAGAGGTGTAGAGGTAGCCCACAGGTAGATCCTGTTCTACATTCTTACAATTCATGACTTTCTTTCCTGGCATGCATGTGCATTGTGGGAAAAGTTATAGACAAGGAAGATAGTTCTTTGGGACTTATTTCTTTTGTTAACTGACAATCCTTTATTTTTTATAAATTAATTTTATTGTCAAGGTGATGTACATAGGGGTTACATACGTAAGGAAAAGAGTACATTTCTTATCAAACTTGTTACCCCCCTCGTTTTTCTCCCACTCTCCCTCCCCAGCATCCTCCCCCTACGTTGTAGAGTTCATTTCGAATACATTGTCTTATGAGTATGGCTTGCTTTGGTTCACCCTGTGTCCTTTGTCTCACGACTTTGTTGTTCCCCTTCCTTTCTCCAATTCAAATAAATGTATATACAGTACCCAGGGTACTAAAATTAAGTACAGCGACAACAGGAGATAAACCGTAGGGGGAAAACACAAGAAAAAAGAAATAACTTCACTTAGTACATTAAAAACAATAACAACAAAAACCTCTTGTTTCCAAATCTTGGAGTTCATTTCACTTTATATGGCCCTATGTATATAGCTATTGAGCTATTGTGATCCTCTGCTAGGACTATCTTATGCATACTAATTACAAATGTGGGGAACCATGGAGCCTATGTTTCCTTGGGTCTCGCTTACTTCACTTAATATGATTTTTTTGCTAAGCCCATACAATAGCCAAACTACAGAACCAACCTAAGTGCTTACCAACTGAGGAAAGCGGAAAGAAAATGTGGCTTATAAATTCACAATGGAGCATTATTCAGGCACATGGAAGAATGAAATTATGTCATTTACAAGAAAATGGATGGAACTGAAGATCATCATGTTGGCCAAGAAAGACCAAGTTTAAAAAGCCAAATACCATATTCATATGGAAATTCTAGACCAATAATAATAAAAAAATATATAATTATATAGGGGAAACCATTTGTTGGAGGTGAACCAACATGAGGGGACAAGGGAAAGGTATACACAAACACATATATACACATATATGTATATCTATACATACATATACATACATATATGCATATATGTGGGTAAATGTGTGTATGTATGTGTATATATGTGTATGTGTGTATTTATGTATATATGTACATATTTGTACATGCATGTATGTACATATATACATCTACATATATATACATATATACACCTACATACATATATGTACATACACACACCAAAATTATACCCAATAAAAACTGTTTTAAAAAACTGTTGAATAGAGGAGGGAATGAGTAAGAGTAATAGTGGGGGTGAATTTGACCAAAATATGTTATATACATATATGAAAATATCACAATGAACCCCTTTTGTACAATTAACTTGTAAAAATTAAAATGATTGCACAAACAATGGATTCTCAATCTCCACACTTGGACCTGGTAAATCTGTTGTAGCGGACAATCCTATACTATACAGAGTGTTTAGCAGAACCTTGACTTCAACCCACCAGATGTCTTAGCCCACAGTTAGGACAACAAAAAATATCTCTTGACATTGTCAAATATTCCATTTATAAACAACATTTTCTTTGCTTGAGAACCACTAATTTGAATAAAATATGATGGCTTTTATCAGTTGACCTTCTTAAAAATTACCCCACACATTGAAGAGAAGCCATGTAATTTCTACCATTTTACCCACAAATTTGTCATTGTCTTCATCTTTCACTTGTTATTAATGTAAATCTAAAAGGTGAAGATTACCCCATGCCAATTCCCAAACTCAGCAAGTTGAGAACTATGTACGTCAAGGAAAGCTAACAGGAGGGGAAGGGGCAAAACCATCAGTCATCCACATAGGGGAGAAGAGAAGGTAGAAGACAGAGCCGACTTGGGATACAGGAAGATCAGTGCACGTTGAAAGAGTGCAAAGATCTTTTAGGGTGAAGGAGAAATGTGAGGGGAGGAGATCAAAAAAATGGAAACCTACTTAAGAATGAAGAAGTTCACACTCAAGTATATTTGTACTTGTCTGTGTGTCTATGTGTGCTTGCATATTTGTATGCATGCATGCATGTAAAGCAGATTTCTTAGGGCAGAGGTGGAGGAATATGATTCTTGATGAACAACATACTAACCAGAAAGAATAACAAATATCAGAAGATAAAAAAGGAGAAATTGAGGGGATGGGTGAGGCTTGTAGAGACAGGGGAGAATAATGAAAGGGATAACACTGAACAAGATGCATTATAGTCCTAAAGTGGCATGTTGTTGAAACCCCTTTGTATGATGACTTAAAGATAATTTTAAAATTAAGTAAAGAAAAGAGAATAACAAAACAGTATAAGAAATGTATCCAATGCCTAACGTATGAAACTGTAACCTCTCTGTACATCAGCTTGATAATAAAAATTTGAAAAAAAAAAAAGAAAAGCAGGTAAAAAAAAAAAAAAAGAAAAGAGAATTGCAGGCTAGAGCCAGAGAAAATGGAAACGTGCAGATGAGCCCTTGACATCAGAAATTAAAACAGAAATACATCACCTGTCAACCCCTCCAACAAAGCTTTGGATAGCCATTGAATGTACACTGCAGGTGTACACTCAGATGCATGGAATGCCAGGCACTGTGCTGTGAACCTGAAGCATAAAGTTTCTCTAGCCCCACCCTTCGAAAGACTCTGTCTATGTGGTCAAGTTCATGAAGAATAAAACAGTTTGTCACTCTGGGAGGAAATGCTCTTAGAACACTATCTGCCATCTTCAGTTGCCTTTAAGACAGAAGTCTGAAGAAAAAAAAGTCTTATAGAATGTTACATAAGGTTCCAGGAAACCTTTAGCCATTGCTCCCTTCAATAACCAAGGCTCCGATTTACAGCACTGATTTTCAGGGAGACCCTCTTACAGCTGTCCCGTCAGCTAAATTTCTGCAAATTTGCAATGCCCAAAGGGTTGGCTTTCTGTTTGGAATGAGTTCCTCTTGCCAAGGGATATAAGAAAAGGCTCCCGAAGGAAGCCTGCAAAAACAGCTCATTACTGTGCAATTCATTTCCCCCACCACCTTGCAGAAGATTCAGGCAGAAAAGCTTTGTTGCCACCTTCTGATAACAGAGGTGGTGGCCTGAATACTAAACCAGAGAGCTGCAGAGAAGGAAATGTTTTCTGAGAAAAATGTGTCTCTTCAGCAGGTAGAAAATACAACAAGACAAAAACACAGGTCTCTGTTTCCAAATCTCAAGTGAGTAGAGCTGGAAGTGTCTGGGGAAGGATTGGGAAGGTTAGATCTGAGGGTCTGGTTTTGGGTAAGCTCTTTTCAATGCCTGGCTTTTGGGAGCTCACACATAGTGCAGTTGGTTTGCTCAAATGAGCACAAACAAAGGAATAAATTTGTTTGAAAGGGCAGGCTTCATTATACTCTAATTAATGTAAATCTCACCCACAGAGAGAAAGCAAAATAAATAGTTATAGTAATTAAAGTTTAGATGAGGGTGGGTTTTTTTGTTGTGGTGCATTGCTTTTCGGGTGGGGCTAGTTCAAGAATGCCCGAAAAGGATTCAAATTTGATGCCCTTTGAGGAATAATTTTTGTATAATAATTTTTCAGATGAACAAGCTACCTAAAACAATCAAGTGTTTGCCATGTTTTCACAAAAGCATTTGAGAAAACAAAGTAACAAAATTCTTTTCAAAAGTTTTTTAAGTGGAAAAAAAGATAAAGAACATGAAATCATGAAGGCACTGTCATATGGAACTATCCAGACTAGTAGAGCTGAAAAAATAATCAAATCTGACTTTATTGCTAATCACATCAAACTAAATTCATGGCATCTCTTTAAGTTTTCCAAGGCAGAAAGGATAATTAGGGTAAAAAAAAAAAGATCTACTACACAAGACAGGATGTAGAAAGGCATTATTTTATTGGTTAAGGATTTTAAAGATGTTTTGGAGATTGGTCAGTGCTTAATTGACATTACAAAAGCACAAGTAAATTCTCAAAGTGGTCCAAGATGTGTTCCACTGAGATTCTGCCAGGTTCAGTGTCAAGTAACAGTCATTTAAATAAGAAAACCACTAATAATAGTTGTGTTTTTTAAGTTGAACTGGTGACCTAACATGATGAATCAGTAAGGTAAGTTCCAGGAACATACACATTTCTATGACTAGCAAGGCAACCAATGCAGTTTGTCTCCATCTGTGGCATATTTACACTTCATTGTGAGGGAGTTAAACATGCAAAGATCCCAGATGATGTGGAATCAGCAAGGGCAAGGGCTAAGAGGCTGAAATGAGCCCAATGAATTTGATAGACAGCAAGAAGGCCAGTGTGGCTACAGCAAAATGAGAGAAAAAAAGAAAGGTAAAAAATAAAGATTCCGAGTGGCATGTTCATCAGGAATCTGCACAAAACAGAACCAATGGGAAAGGGATGGGAATAGCTGTCTATTTATATAGATACCACTGTCAAGAATACACATAATATCAAACATCACAAGGAGGGTCCAGATCTGCCCAAAACATGGTAGGATGTGGACAATTTATTCCTACAGGAAGATTTTGAGCAAGGAGGTGAAAAAGTCTGACTTCCAATTTTAAAACGAGTACTCTTATATGAAGAAGATTCTTTAGCTGAGTAAAGTAGGAGCAGAGAGAACAGTTAGTAGGCTTACTATGGTAGATGAAGGAGGCTTAGACTCAAGAGTAATAAGGGAAAGAGATGTGTGACCTATTTTGAAGATGGAGCTGATAAGATGGATTACAGATGGGAAGACAAAAAGATAATCAAGATAACTACTAGATTCTCAGCCTGGTTCCAATGTTACAGGAAGGGTGAAGTAAAGGCTTTAGGGGTCTATTCAGACTGGGACATGTTAAGCAAAACACCCCAGTAAATGGCAGCTGAATATGTAGATTTGGAGTAAAGATGAAAGGTACAGGTATAAATTAGAATCATTGCCATGCAGATGTTTAAAAGGATATGTTTCAGAGTGTATATTAATAGGAAATGCAGAGAGGAAAGAAAGGAAGGACAGAGGAGGGGAGGGGAAAAGGCAAAGAAAGGGGAGGGGAAGGAAGGAGAGAACAGAGGAAGGAAAGAGAAGAAAGAGTAAGAGCCAGGTGCCATGGAATCCTAGCTGCTCA